>NC_133167.1:107027500-107349038 GCF_040802235.1 Manis javanica
AATCTTGAAATTATCAAAAAGCCTTTCTAAATATTCATGGGAAAAAAATGCCTTACAAATACCATGTTTCTTCCTTCAATAATACTCAAGTTCCTGGTTCATACTTCCATTCTGAGAGCTGAACTTTCTGACGTGGCTCAATATTTTTGATATTTTGGAAATCAATGTAGTTGAATTTATGGTTCATAACTTTGGCTGTAATAATAGGATTATTGCTGTTAATCATTTAAGATGGCAGGAAAAATCAAAACATTTAAAACTATTGGGTGCCATTTAAAAATAGTTCCACTAAAGTAACATTTTTTTCCTTAAATTACAGTGAAAGCTTTTCTTCCCCTTGTTCTTTCCCTCCTACCTCCATACACACACACATTTAATCACTTAGGCATAGCAAAAAATAGTTTGGCAGGCACTGCCCAATCTGTTGACTGTAGCAGATTGTCCTATGTTTTTCTGAGAGAAAAGTAATACCTAAGCTCTCTAGAAGCTATTTTTTCACTCCTGAAACACATTTCAATGACCAGAAATTTCTTTGCATTTCCTTTCCTTGAAACGTGAGGTTGAGTCTGGAATATTTAGATTTTGTTGAAAGTCAGGAATAATCCTCAAGTATTATAGTCCTATTTTCATATTTCAAAATTACCTCTTATCTATACAGGAAATACTATTATGTGCTTGATTTTTTTTTGTCTAAGGATTCAATGGTACTTGTAGTTATATTTAATTTATAAGACCCCTAAAATGATGTGCATAAAAATTGAATAAATATAAACATTTATCAAAGCTCAGTGGAGTCCCTTTAGACTCACAACTAATACACTTTCATTTATGCTTTTCAAATGATATAATTAGGTGTCTGCATTTGGATGGGTCCTAGATTTCTTAAAATATCGCAATTCTTTAGAAAGCAAATATATTAACTTTGTCAAAATGCACTAAATCTTTTTCACCTTGATATTCATTTTAAAATGCGTTACTTAATGGTGAACTCTCCTGTTTTTAAGCTTTTCTGAGGGCATTCTTACTTTTTTTTCTTTACAAAATCATTTGTCATTCAGTGGTGCTTGAACATGATCTGATTACTAATAACATCATCTCTTTTTGCTTGTGGATTTAAAAAACCCATTGGAAATATATGTGAACTCACAAAGCTACAAGTGCCTTTTCTATTTGATTTCATGGGCTGTCATCCAAAAAAACGTTATGCAGATAACCAGATAGTTTTTCAACAAGCTGTTCGCAATACCACCTATTCAAGGAATGTACTAAATGTGCAGAACGGACAGATAGTGGGAAGCCTATCAGTTCAGCCTTATCGTCGTCATGCATTTAAAAACAAACTGGTGAAGGCCTCTGGAAGGACTGGCCAGAGAGGACGCCCTTATTTTTTTAGCTGGTTCCAAGGAATCTTTACTAAGTCAGCTCTTGATAAGAAAAAACACAGGGTGGACCAGGCACGGCTCAACCTAATAGCACCTGATTATTTAGCTGCTTGTATTTTTTAAAAAACCCAACTTAACCTTTTTTGATTCCTACACAAAATATATGCCAAACATAGGTGAGATGATTTTAAGATCAGATATGAAATTATATTACTTGACCTTTTAAAGAAATTTCCCCCTTATTAAGAAAGTAATTCATTTTTTCATTGTAAACAAGTGAGAAATTACAGAAAAGCATAAAAAAGACCATCAGTATCCCTTATAATCATATTACTCATTGATAAGTACTTCTAATATTTCTGGTGATTTCTTCTGAAAATATTTTATTATACTTTGGGATAATATGGAATTTTGGGTTAGCTGTTCATTTTAGGAGCTGCATCTTGACTCCTTCATTACATGGAAAGGAGTTTACTCCTTCAACATCCAAAATATATAAAGAACTCACACACCTTAACACCCAAAAAGCAAATATCCCAATTAAAAAATGGGTGGAGGATCTGAACAGACACTTCTCCAAAGAAGAAATTCAGATGGCCAACAGGCACACAAAAAGATGCTCAATGAAATAACACCTCATGCCAGTTAGTATGGCCAGCATTCAAAAGACAAGGAACAACAAATGCTGGTGAGGATGTGGAGAAAGGGGACTCTCCTGCACTGTTGGTGGGAATGTAAATTAGTTCAGCCATTGTGCAAAGCTATATGGAGGTTCCTCAAAAAACTAAAAATAGAAATACCATTTGACCCAGTAATTCTGCTCCTAGGAATTTACCCAAAGAAAACAATATCCTGGATTCAAAAAGACATATGCACCCCTATGTTTATCACAGCGCTATTTACTATAGCCAAGATATGGAAGCAACCTAAGTGTCCATCAATAGATGAATGGATAAAGAAGATGTGGTACATATACACATGGAATATTATTTAGCCATAAGAAGAAAACAAATCCCACCATTTGCGACAACATGGATGGACCTGGAGGGTATTATGCCCAGTGAAATAAGCCAGGTGGGGAAAGACAAGTACCGATGATTTCACGCATTTGTGTTCAGTTCATTTTAGGAGCTGCTTCCTGACTCCTTCGTTGCCTGGAAAGGAGTTTACTCCTTTAACATCCAAAATATATAAAGAGCTCACACACCTCAACACCCAAAAAGTGAATATCCCTATTCGCTTACTCCATTGTTGTGGAGTATAACAACAAAGCAAAACTGAAGGAAAAAAACAGCAGCAAACTCACAGACTCCAAGAAGGAACTAGTGGTTACCAAAGGGAAAGGATTGGGGACGGGGGAGGAAGGGAGGGAGAAGGGGATTAAAGGGCATTATGAGTAGCACACATAATGAAGGTGGCTCATGGGGAAGGCAGTACGGAGAAGACAAGTAGTGACTCTATAGCATCTTACTACGGTGATGGACAGTGACTGCAATGGGGTGTGTGTGGGGAACTTCATAATATGGATGAATGTTGTAATCACAATGTTGCTCATGTGAAACCTTCATAAGATAGTGTATCAATGATACTGTAATAAAAATAAATAAATAATGCATTAACAAATAAAAAGAAAGGAATTTACCCCTGTGCAAGAAGAGGTGACTGGACATGAGCCTGTCCCCATGTTCCCATGCCACCAAATGCAGCCTTCTTGGTAGACTAGGAGAAGTGTTCTGGTCTTTCTCAGGAAATAAACACTTGTTTTCAAGGCTCTTGAGTTGATTTCAACAATAGCCCCATATGTACTCTAGCAACAGTTGATTGGTGGTAATTATTGTATCAGTATTTTTATTTTTCTGTAATGGGCATAAGTGCATAGCACAACTTCATGGCAAATGCTTCAAGATTCCTAGATAAAGAAAGGTAGAATCACAGTTATAATCTCATCTCTTCTAGTTAGTCATTTTCTGATTTTTTCTGTGTTGTATTAACCCATGTGATCTATTTCAATATTTGAGTTTTAATAATATTTTATATAAGATTTAGTGGAATCATCAGGATTTCCTAATTCAAACTTTCTAAAGTCAAACAGTGTAGAGAAGCTGAAACAAGATGAGATGTATTACTTTGGGTTGCTATAACAAAGTACCATGGACTGGGTGGCTTAAATGACAAATACTTATTTCTCACAGTTCTGGAGACTGGAAGTTCAAGGTCGAGGTGCCAGCAGTATTGGGTTCCAGGTGAAGGTCCTTCTCATGACTCACAGATGGCCGTCGTCCTGTTGTAACCTCACATGGCAAAGAGAAAAGTCATTCCTGTCCTGTCTCTCTTTTCTTGAGGGCACACTGATCCCATGACCTCATCACCTCACCACTTCAATTGCATCACATTGGGGGTTAGGATTTCAACATATGTGTGGTGAGGGAGACACAAACATTCGGTCCACGACATGAAGATTCCACAATATTGGGGAAAGGACTACACAGTCAGTCCTCCTTCAGAGGGCTTCTTCAGCTGCAAGGAATGTCCTTGGCTATCGTCTGCAATTTCTAACGCTGAAAGAAGATGTGGTTGAAAAGTCAACAAGTGTCTTGTATGCTAGATGTTAGGTTAGCATATACTGTTGCCAAGAAAAGAGAATTTAATTCATTTACTCATTTTTATTCAGATGTTATTTCATCCACACATTCAGTAATTATCTAAGCGTCTACTATGTTTGAGGTATCTTGCTAAAAATCTAGAAGATGAGACTAAAGTTTTCACTTTTCCTTAAAAAAGTGGTATAATGACTTGAAAACAATACTCAGACCTCAGTTCTGATGCTTTTGCAATTAAAATCTTGGGTGTCTTTGGTTAAATCACTTGCATTTTTAAATTTTAACTGAATGGTCATAATGCCTGCTCTGCTAGCCATTCATTTGGAGAAACAAATGAGATAATGAATGTAAAAGCACTTGCAGAATATAATAGCACAAATGCTTATTAATTATCAGGACTGATTTGAAAATACATGTAGGATTGATGAGCTGCTTTTGTAATATTTCATCTTGGAGACATCATTATTTTTGAGTTCTTCAGATTTATGAAGCAAACGAAGGGAACACTTGGTGGACTTTCCTCGGTAGAAGCTTTCCCTCTAGTGGTTGCTGTGGAAATCACATGAAGAATTTCTAAAAGCTAGGTGTTCAAATGGAAAAAAAACAATCAAACTAGAAAGAATTGAAAAAAAAATACTCCAAATTATCGAGAAGATGGTCATTAATTTTTTTTAAAGACTCTCCAGTTGGATTTTTTAAATTATACGACACATAGTTTTTGAAGTGAAGAAGAAAATTCTTTGCCCCTTTTATGATATCTGGTCGATTTGAGTGGAGAGGATGGTTAAGACCGTCCTCAGCTTGGAGGAGGCGGTGGAAACGATGGCCCGCGTGCTCCATGTCATCATGTACACGCCGCACTCTCCATGTTGCCTCCGATGGGGTTTTGCCTGCTTCCCGATCTGCCTCCAGCACAGCAGTCGGATCTAATCTTGGCTTCCTCAAGGAAGTTGAGATGTTCTGGGTGAGCATGTATTTTGGTCTTTCTTACAGACACCTTTTAAGAAATCATTCCAAAGAAAACATTGCGATTTATTGGGAAGACGGATACATTTAAAAAATCCAACCCCAGTACCGAGTCCCCTGTTATCTGTCCGCCGCCCTTGCCCCCAGGTCTCTGGCAGAGCTGCCATCTGTGTGTCCCTCAGACACGCCCGTTGATCTTGTCCCCATGCTTGGCGAGCTTGCCTCACGTGGCTGACCCCTGTGGGCTTCCACCCCACCTACCGTAAAATGGTCCTCCCTGACCAACCTCCCAAAGTAGGCTTTTGCCAGTTACTCTTTGTCACATCACCTAGTATTTACTCTAGAGCTTTTGTTACTACTTAACATACTGTGTAACCTATTTATTTGCTAATTCGTTGTTTGTATCCTTCACATGAATGGAAGCTACCGTGAGGCAGGAGAGATGTTCCTCTTACTCACAACTTATCCCAGAACCTAGGACAGGGGCTTCACACATGGCAGATGCCATAGACACAATGAATAAATGAATGGAAAAGGATAGTAACATTAACGCGTTGGTATCAATCGTTTGAAACTTTCAGTGAAACATTAAATAGGCTTTGGTACCCTGTACTGCTTGAGACTCATTTTTCCATCTTTGAAATAATCTAACTTCCTAATTTATTTTACATTGAAATAAGGTTTGTGAAATATTTATAATTCTTTGTAGACAAGCTCTGTTATAGGACCATGAAATTTAAGCATTTGGAGAGAATTTTAGTGAGTTCTTGTGCTAAACAAAAACAATGTTTTTATGTCTTTTTTTATTAAACCCAGTTTGATTCTACAACTTATTTGGTGACATACTCTATTTCTTTTATCTGTACAATAAGTTATTTCAAAAACTGAAGTTGTTTTTTTGAAATTTAGGCTATTCCATCTTGTTCTGTCTTCATCTGTTTCATAAATCTGAAGAACTCAAGAGATAATTGTTCACACTCACATATTTGATAGTCTTTTCTAATCTCAATCGTTTTGTAAAAACCACACCTCTTCTTAAATGCCTTACTTTTTATTCCTTTCATCAGTTTTGATTGATGTTCTCCTCTGCAACTGCTTAAGTAGTCTCATGTACCTTCATGTTTTTGAAGCCAAAAATGTGCACAGGAGCCCAGGGATCCCAGGTCTCAGAGACTGAGGCATCTGCATGTCTGTCTCCTGGCAGGCTGAGGTGGGTGAAGCCTCTGCAACATGTGAGGAAATGTGTTTGCTGGTGGTGATGTTTCTTTCTGTTCATGTGAACTTGTTGCCCTATGCTATGAAGAAACAGGTGGCTTTGCTATAAATTTGTGGCAAAAAGGCTAAGACTCCAAAACCTGAATTTCTTACTTCCATTTTCTGCTCCATCATTGTCTCCATGCAGCCCTATGAGAACAAGGGAAATGTGCATAGGACATCATTGTGTTCCCCTGGTGTATGTTTAAAGAATTGTATATTCTCTAAATGTGATAATAATCTGAGTTTGTTCTGATACTGTGTGTGTATAAGTAATAATATGTTTTAATCTATTGTCAATGAACGGTAGAAATTAGAATAAAATTAATATGCATTTATAGATAGTTATGCTTATTACAAAGACAAAAATAAACAGATGAAAAACAGCTTATCATTGGTTTATTCAGGCTCTCTCCTTTCATTTAGGCTTTCTGGCTCTCGTTACCATAGTTACTGGTTTAATCATGATGCACAGAATCATTTCTAATTACAGTATATGCCAGCACAAAAATTAATTCTTTGCATATCCTAGGCCATAAGCAGCTTGTAGCTTGTTTTTTGGCACTTTATTATCCTGTATTCTTTAAAAAACATTTGTACATAATCTTCAATCTATTATTTTCTGCTGTTTGTTATTAAAATGAAAATAAATCCCTAAAGTGGATTGGTGTTAAAATAAGCGATACAAAAAGTTTCCAAGAGATGAAGGTTTATTACAAGGGAGACATCATTAGTATTATCCCTAATTAATTAATATAAATTCATATGCATTTAACACTGTTTTTCTATCAGAGATTATTGCTAAAAGGTTCATTATTTAGAAACCAAAATTATTAGATTACTGTCACAAAGCACTTGATCCAGAAACCACTATTTGAGCATTCATATTTTCTAAAAAATGGGCAATTTCATCAAAATTCTCACTATTAAATTTTTGAAGAGTCTTGGAGATTACTTAGTAGAAACCATTATTTCTTAATATGTGTCAAACTCTTGTATTCCAGGGACACTAGGTAATTTCTCCCAACATCATGTGTTGACACGACCTAAGTGTGTCATCTTAGCCCCTATTCTGCTATTCCCAATTATATCAATAAAGTTAGAGCACGTACCAAAAAAATGTTATAGACATTCCTATTCATTGTCATTATTATTTTGCAGCTGAGTAGCTGTTTTCAAATATCAGTGTATTATTATCAACAGTAGAGATTTTTAGAATATAGTTATTTTGATGTACATTTTTATTAATGTGAAAATGTTATTTTTATTCTTGATTAAAATATAATACTCTCATTGCTGCCTTAGTAAAATGTTTAATAAACCAAAAGGGTGTTATTTTTTCTCACAAAATTACAATATATCTTTTCTGCAAACCTACCAGTAAACATTTTCTGTCAGATTGTTCAAAGCAATTTTTATTCAGGCTGTTGTGATAATGCCCCCATGTGAATTTGAACACAAATATTTACACTGGTTGGCATATACATTTTCAAAAATAATCAACGTATGGTGCTTTCATGACACTGATTCTAAAACCTCTTGTGTCTTTCATAAATGCAAGTCCACTGGGCATTTTCAGTTTCATTGATAAAACTGGTCACAATCATACACAGTGTATTTCTATTTAAAATAATAAATGGACTAGTGCATTATGATGGATCTGACTTGTTTGGTAATCTTGTGCTGCTGTGTTCCTCCCCTAGCTGGCATGGGATCTCTTTGGCATGTGCACATTTTCCAAGAAACAGTGTATGTACCTTGGGAAAAGGTCCTGGTTTCATTTGTGCTTATGGGAAAACCTCTGATGCTGAGCTATAAATATTTTTCTCCCTGTAAGACTGAAGCTGATAAATGTAAAATAAAAATGTGAAACATTTCCTGCTACAAAGACTAGGCCCCATTTCCTGTTGCTTCTGTTTAACATCCTCACACTCAAGTTCTAGGTCAAGACATGTATCCACTCATTTACAGTTTATTACAAAATAAATTTTAACTTCCAGTTGATTTTTATTCTGACTTTTTGCATCTGGTAGACATATTAGTTAGTGGACATATAAAATGAGTATATTATGTTGTTAACTGAAATAATGTTAAACTTAACTGAACTGTTTAATTGCCATTTAAGTTGCTGAAAAGTGCCCTGTCTTTAATTGGGGCTGACATACTTACTGGCTTTTTTTTTTGGTATTTTTAACTTGCTTGGCAGCAAATGTAAATCAACTGGAAAGTCTAATTCTATTAAATTAGCTCTACTGATTTAAGAGAGACAAAACTCTCTTCATTTGGGTAACAAGTTTTCCACTAGGAATAATATAGATTATTAAATCATTGACACTTCTAAATACTCCAGAAGTGAAATTGTAGACAAGAAGATTACTACGTGAGTTTGACTATTTTTTTTTTTCAGGATTCTTTGTTATTCCTTTGGCACTGCAACAGCCAAGTGCCATTAGTTGTATTTGTGGGAACAATGGTGGCGCCTTCTCAGAATTCATTCAGAATTCCACCTCTCATCCATGGGTGTGGCAGACACAACTAAGACTTCTATGCAGATACTGTTAACTGGTAGTCATAAACAGAGTGGACATTTGTAATTACAAGCATTTTTCAAAATTTTGCTCATTAAGAATTATTTAACTTTTAAAAATAAAATGCAGGTAAGCCTGAGATACAAAAAGAAACCCAGGCTCTGTGTTATCCATTCACCTGAGGTTATATCTATATAAAGCATCGACTAACAATTTTCAAATTAAATTGGTTAATTGAAAGTCACTGTAGTGTCCAAACCAATTACATTATTTGATTTCAGCTTTTGATCTAAGGGGCACATGTAAATTTAGATGCAGTTTTTCATTGTAAAAATTAGCCTTTTTATTTAACTTGGCTTTACTCTGGACTTAAGTGCTTATAAGTGAACAATTATCTAATAGATTACTTTCTTCTGATTTTAATTTGAATTAATTTTAAACGCGACACTTCAAAACAACTTGTTTAAAAAATTCAAGTGAACATAAAATGTGGTAGTGCCCTTCATAGTCCCTCGTGTTTCCTCCCCGTTTTGCTCTCCAGTTCATAGGCAATCACTGTTACCAACTGCTGATACTTTCAGCTTTCTTTCTGTTCATTCAGTCACTTGTTCATTTTAATTAAACATTGTAAGTACTGTATGTCATGCAATGTGTCATGTCCATTTTTTGAGAAATTTCCGTGCTGTTTTCTATAGTGGCCGCACGAATTTACATTCCCATCGTCAAGTGCACAAGGGTCCCCTTTTCTCCACATTCCCACCAACACTTGCCATTTCTTGTCATTTTGCCAGTAGCCATCCTGACACATATGAGGTAACATCTTATTGTTTTGAGTTGCATTTCCCCAATAATTAGTGATGCTGAGCATCTTTTCATGTATATTGGCCATCTGCATGTCCTCTTTGGGAAAATGTCTATTCAGGTCCTCTGCCCATTTTTTAAATCAGATGATTTGCTTTTTAGATATTAACTTTTATGGGTTTTTTGCATATTTTCAACATTAACCCTCTACCAGATATAGGATTCACTGATATTTTCTCCCATTCAGTAGGTTGTCTTTTCATTTTGTTGAAGGTTTCCTTTGCTGTGCAGAAGCTTTGAAGCTTTTTAATTTGCTTTTGGAGTCAGATAGAAAAATTAACCTCTAAGACTGATGTCAAGTAGCTTACTTTTCCTTTGTAGTTTTTAAATTTTGTGCATTTATAAACTTCCTCTGACAGGGTTTAGAAATCCACGTCTTTTAATGATTCTAGGGTGGCAGTAGGAATACCATAGGATGTGCAACTGTGTCTCCGTTCAGTGAGGGTCTGTTCCTTTGAACGGGTCATTCCCGAGAGCTATATACACAACCGGATTCAATGGATGGAAGCTGTCTGCCACCCTGAGCTCAGGCGGAGGGATGGGAAGGTGACTGCCGGCCCTTCTATAGCAGTGGACTGGGTCCATCACGGGTGGTGAATTAGCACCACTGCCCAGACATCCAACTTGCCTGTTGGATCTCAGAATAAGGCACATTTCTGCGCTGCGGTCTCAGTGCTCAGCACAATGCCTGGCACAGAGAGCATGTTAGTAGTCATACCATCATCATTAAAGTAATCAAGAAATATACATGGAATTAAACGGGACTGAGAGATTATCATTCCTTTTTAAATAGCAAACAGTTCTTAATATCCGCTTTGGAATTTTATGCTTGCTCGTGACCTCTGAGCATGAGATGGGGATTTGAGCAATAATTTTATAATGATTATTTTTGAGAGCTAGTTTAGGCGATAGTCTGAAAAATGGGACTAGGCTTTATAGCTAACATAGCATGAAGTAATTGGTTATACAATTTGTAAATATGCCAGGAGGCATAAATGATAGCTACAAAATTATAAATAGATGAAAAATAAATGTGATGGTTTTATTGCCTTGCTTTGTGAATGTTCAAAAGCATTTCTAGAAAGTTAATTTCCTTTTTTGTATTTATTTGAATGGAACCAGTTAATCTCAAATAAAACCCCATAAATTTTAGAACCAAGAACAACACACTGATAGATGCCCTCACACAATATACATTTTAGTGTTTGAACAGTTTCTTTTGAGAATTATGACATTGACCTTTACTGAGATGAGTGTAGTCTGTAATTTCTCCTACATCTTCAGATCTGGGTAATATTTTAGAGCATTCTGGTCACACAACTTCCAATAAACAACTTTAGCAAACAATTTCGTTTTTTAGAAATCATAAGTTACTGATTTATTTGATCTGTAGCCAAAACTTGGTGTATCTATGGTTTCCTACATTCATGGATATAACCCTTTTTCTCTCCGGTGTTAATTGATGAACGTTTGGGAATTACAGGCTTGCAAAAGAGAGTAAATGCTGTAAAATTAACATTTAAAAAATTAACTTCATGGAGAAAAAATTTACTTATAAAATGCACCCATTTTAAGTGCAGAGTTCAATGACTTCTGACAAATGTGAACCCAGTGTAACCACCGGTCCTCAGAAATGTCACCTGTGGCTTTGGCTAGTCATCACCTCCTCCCTGCCCTCAGGAATCACCGATCTGCTTTTGCCACCATGAATTAATGTTTCCTGCTGTAGAATCTGGTATAAATAACTGCCACTTTTTGCCTCTGTCTTCTCTTACTCAGCATACAGCTTGTGACAGTCATTCGTTTAGTGTATATTAACAGTCCCATTTCTTTTACCTGCTCAGTAATATTCCACTGCATGGATTTACAGCTTGTTTATCCACTCACATGTTGATAGACATTTGGCTAGTTTTCAGTTTAAGGCTATTATTTTTTAAAAATGAAACAACTGACAACATGATGTGCAGGTCTTCATATGGACACAAGTTTTCATTTTTCTTCCCTACCTCCCTAGGAGGGCACTTGCTGGGGTGTATGGCAAGTGTATGTTTAACTTGTAAGAAACTGTCGGAGTGTTTCCCAGAGTTGTTCTGTTTTATAGTCCCCCGAGCCCTCCATCAAATGGAGTGGTACTTCATGTACTCATGGATGCTATTGTTAACTTGCTGATTTTTTATTTTAATCATTTAGAAGGTATATAGTGATATCTCATAGTTGTAATTTGCATTTCTCTGAAGATTGAAGAAGTTGAGAATCCTTTCATGAGCGTATTGATCATTTGCATATAATGTCTTTGAAGTATCCTATCCTTTGCTCATTTTTAACCACATTGTTGGTTTTCTTGTGATTAGTATTTGGTTTGCATATATTTTCTAATTTTTTACTTTTAACTCTATTTCTTTATACTTAAGTGTATATCTTATACATATAACTGAGAGCAGATAATTGAGCATTGCTTTTTTATAGTCTGACAGCCCACATTTGTCCTGGTTACACCATGGATATTATTGTAATTGACAGTAATGAGTGGGTTTGTCTTCTTATTTTCTATATGTTCTACCTATTCTTTGTACGTTATTTAATTTTTCTTGACTTCTTTTTGGTTAATTGAGTGTTTTTAATATTCTTCCACTTTGATTATCAACTCTATTTCATTTTTAGTCTCAATACTTGCTGTAGTATTCACAATATGTACTTTAAATCTTAAAGTTTACCCTCATGTAATATACATCTTCATGTATAAATCAATAATCTTAAAAGAGTGGACTATTTCCACCTTCTTTTCCTTGTGTCATTATTGTCATACATTTTACTCCTACATGTGTTATAAATCCAAAATACCTAGCTATTATTTTTGTTGTAAACAGTTATCACTATCTATTGCCTTTTGGTGTACAGCATCTGATGAGAAGTCTAAACACTCTGTCTTCCTCTCCATGGAATGCATCTTTCCTCTCAGTTGCTTTTAAGGCTTTTGTCCTTACAAAGGAGCTCTACGTCATCTCCTTTAGAAGGGCACTAATCCCATTCATGTGGGCTCCTCCCTCATGATCTAATCACCTCCCCAAGGTCCTGCTTCCTAACGCCAGCACCTGGACACTTATAATTTCAGCATATGAATTTTGGGGCCACACAACCATTCAGAACACAGCACTTGCCATGCTTCAGTTTCTTCACCTGTAAACCTGGGATACATATGGTACCTGCGCTACAGGGTTGTGGGAATTAAATGCATTGAAACATGTAAAACCCCTAGAATATGTATGGCACATTGTAAGTGCTTAGTTAAAATTTGGAAACTGTAATCAGAAACTTTTTTTAAATTTCAGATAAACAACAAATAATTGTTCAGTATAAATATATCTCAGGCATTGCATGGGACATTATTATAATTGAGAATCATTTGTTATTTATCTAAAATTTAAATGTAACTAAGCATCTTGTCCTAACTGTTGCCCATGACAGAGGAGGGATAAAAACAATCATCACTCTCACACCAGTCTAAGCTTAGGCTTCAATAGCGATTAATTAGGCAATATTTATTCAATATTTTTCTGTGCCTCAGTTTCCTTGCCTGTAAAATGGATACAACAATAATGATTACCTCATAGGATGACTGTGTAGATTTGAGATAGGAGAAACCAATGTTCAGAACTGTGTCTGTATTCATTCAGGTGCACAGGAAATATTCACTATGGGTTGATGACTTTAATAATGATTATCATTCTAAGGCACTGTGATTGCCACTATTACTGTTTGTTTTTGTTACTGTTTTTGACATTTTTAAAATTGCACATGATTTCCTGTCTCAAGAATCTAATCAGCAATGTAGCTAGGAAGAGCTAAATGCCATTACAATAATGGATAATGAATTTATATAATTTGTGTCTGTATTATCTAAATATCATGCATTGTACCACATAGTTATTTATCAGTATCAGTTATTAAATAATATTCTGTACTAAAATTCTGTAACATGAACTGAGAAGGAACTATCCATGTTTAGGAAATGGTTGTATTGCCTTCTCTGGTATGTTTGGGAGGAATGGAATGCCCATTTTATCTGCTGGAAAAGTGCCAGGATTCTTGACAGAAGTTTTCAAATTATTTGAATAGCTTCTTTTCTTAAGAACTCAAAGGAATTAAAATGAGGTTCAGCATTTGAGACTCAAAAGAACTTTACCAAGCAAAAAAGGATGCTTTTATACTTTAATTCAGAATTGAGTGTAATTTGTCTAAATTAAGCTTGTGAAGTGCATAAAATAAGCTGTATAATACCCAAAATTCTCCCTAGAAAGATGAGTTCATGCTGAAACTTATTTCAAAAAACAACAGAACAGTTTTTAAAGATTATTTTAAACAATTAGGCTTATGTTATGTTTTCTTTGTTGTTAATGTTGTGACTTGTCTAAAAACCCCTTTAAAAAGAATATTTACATGGAAGTGATCTTCACTGTGAACTAAACTGCTCTGATATTTCTGTTTTGAAGCTGTTGATGCTCTTTTCAAACAGCAGCAATAAAAGCACAATTATTACAAGATGTTTTTTATTAATAAAAGAAGATCACCTCAATCGAGAGTGACTTAATGTGGTCTCTGGGTTTCATGACTGACATTATTCAGCTCTGGAGCTCACATAACATGCCAAAAAAAAAACAACAAATATTGATGGTTGGTTGTGTTGAAAAAAGAAAGATCCAGAGAAAAGGAAGGTGAGATTGCATGATTTTCCATAGGGAAGGTGTAGGTTCCCTGGGGACACTGGTGAAACAAGACTAACTTTTCATGTCAAAACACTGTTTGGCTCCAGTGACCCCCAGACAGGTCCCAGGCCATGCTTCCTGCAGGGGAGCACATTCCTTCACCACCATTTGAGGTCTCCAGTACCTCTCAGTCTGTGTTCCTGCCTCTCAAGACATGGACCTCATTCTGCTTTACAAGTTACTGCTTTATACACTTCTCTCCCTTACTAAACTAGAAACACAGATCTTGGTGGTTGAGTTCTGTTGATATTTACATCTGTTGCCTTAACTAATATGGTAGTTTACCCATGCCCAAGGCTCTGTACACATTTTTGTTGAGAATTAATGGATAGCTGAAAGGAAAAGACCTTACTGTGCTTACTCCCTGAATACTTCTGCAGTTCACACGTGTGGCTTCTCCTGAGCACCAGGCAATTCTGACACCAACTGCCTGGAGTTAGCATAACATCCCACAGGTTATGGTTCAGCCCCTGAAGACTGCTAACCCCCAACTTCAGGCACCAGTCACAAGATATATAAACATGCCCCATCCAATTCATATGTTCCGGGACAGTTTTACAAGTGTAGCACACTATGTTTTGTTTGTATTTTAGTGACTGAATTCATCTTTGTTTAACCCGGAGTCTTACCAATGGGGTTATGCCTTTCCGGAAATAGCTGCAGAGCCAGAAGCCTTTCAGAATAGCCTCCCTCTTCCCAAGCACTCTACGCTTCTTGAAGCAGGAGCTAATGGGATTTCAGAATGAGATTTAGCTTTCAAAATATTTTGACTGAGATAGGTGAGTTCAAGGATATAAAAATGCTCCTTTTCGTTTATGGAAGTGTCCTAAATACAGAAAAAAAATCACTGGTGTTCTAAAATTAAGGCCTGAAGTTGTGTTCCATGTCATACAGATGTGATTTTTGGTTTTCATTGGTATTTCTGGGAAGGCTGTTGCTTTTTAAATTTTGTTTATTTCTTTTACTTAATCACACTCTGAAACTATTGAGAGTTGATGATGTCTTACTCCACATAAGCCTTAGGCTTCCAGTGTGGTCTGGTCTCATTCATGACTTTCTTGTGTATTAGCCATCTACTTAATAGCAAATGGTCCCAGGAAATGTGTATTGTAGAAATGTGCCATAAGATGTATTTTCAGGCACCCCACCCATGCAAATTAATAAAGGATAGTGATTAATAACAGTGTTTCCCTTAGAACTTTCTCATTTTAATTTTGAGAATTAGATATTAAATATAAATTCCTATTATCAATCAGAGTTCTTTGATCAAACTGTACTGTAAAAATACATATAAATCAAAATGTGATGAATCAGAGTTAAGTATGCTTATTTATATTCTAGCTCTCTTGCACACGATCATTTCAAACAGGAAAAAAAAAGCTGACATTTTCATGGCTGCCTTTCCTGGTACATTTTCAGTTCTCTGTGCCACCCACCTCTCTGCATGCCCACTGCAGCTCCCATCGGCTGGCCAGTAAACTCCTTCCTTCTGAAATGACTCCTAGATACACTGCTTTTTTGTCTCAAGCTCTTCTGGAGGAATTTTAAATTTCTGGATGAATTTGGGTGGTGGAAGTCTTTGTGGCAGTGGGAATAATGTCTTGTCTTTTAAACTTTTGTAGCACTTGTTATGAAATCAGATATCTAGGCACTACCTGTGGACAAACTAAAAGAAAGCTGGATGGTTTTCCCAGGCTAGGGTTATGTCACAAAGGCAGGACTTCTCCAATATATGTATTCTTTAGAATAACACTTTCAAAGCTAGAATTTCCTTCCAATTTATTCCAACTTTCTTGTCCCAACTCATCATCGTATTCATGAGGAATGTGGACTTTTATATCTTTCAAAGACAGATTGTAAGCCTCTTTGCAATGTATGAATCTAACCAAGCCTTCGGGATTCAGAAAGGAAAAATTTGCTCACTTCAGGACACTCATTTTATAAAGCAAAGTGTCGGTTTATGAAAACATGAAAAAGTAGAATTCTGCTTTCTGTATCTGTCTTCTTTCTAGCAATGACTGCCAGCTCATGTCCTTAAAAAAGAAGGCAACAACGTCTTATGCAAGAAGGACCATCCCCCTCCGCCCCACAAACTAGCCGGCAATAGGCAAACACGTAGGTGCAGATAAAGAAGATTCTTTTGCGTTAGATGAGGTAATCCCTTCACTCATATCAGTGCTCCAGCTGTGACGGAAACATGAAGTACATACAGTTAACCAAAGGGATGAGCATCGGAGTCAGGAAACCTGGACCCAGGTCAGCAGCTGGCCCTCACCTTGCGCTGACCCATGCGCCTCACTCTTTTCCTTCAGGGATTCATGCATCCTTCCTGCTAAACGCCATACACCAGAGCAGATCCCGCCTGGACGGGGGCGACACATCCCGCGTCTGTGTTTCACCTGTGCTCAGAGAACAGTGCAGTGCTTTCGGGCTGACTGGACATTCTCCACGAAGAGAATCATACCCCCAAACCACGTTCCTTGGTCCCAGGAGGGGCTCCAGATGACAAGGGATGTATTTCTTGTATTGCTCTCCAAATTTTATCTTTAGTTCTTTTGCTGGCTCTTTTGGGAAGTCTGGTATATTCCAATAAGTAAATTACCAAATAATATCGTTATCTGCATGGTTTGAATTCAACAACTAAATTACCAAATAATATCATTACCTAGATTGACAACACCAATTGTATTAGTAACTAACATTTATTGAGTGCCTGCTGGGTCCAACATTGTGTATATGTACCACATCATCTTTATCCATTCATCTATTGATGGAAACTTAGGTTGCTTCCATATCTTGGCTATTGGAAATACTGCAGCAATAAACAGGGGTGCACATGTCTTACAACTCAGGGATTTTGTTTTCTTCAGGTAAATTCCTAGACGTGGAATTACTGGGTCCAATGGTATTTCTATTTTTAGTTTTTTGAGGAAACCTCCATACTGCTTTCCACAGTGGCTTCACCAATCTGCATTCTCAACAACAGTGCAGAAGTGTTCCCTTTTCTCCACATTCTTACTGGTATTTTTATTTCCTGTCTTTTGGATAGTGACCATTCTAGTGGTGTGAGGTGATATCTCATTGTGGTTTTGATTTGCATTTTCCTGATGGTTAGTGGTGTTGAGCATCTTTTCATGTGCCTGTTGGCCATCTGTATTTCTTTTTTGGAGAAATACCTGTTCAGGTCCTCTGCCCATTTTTCAATTGGGTTATTGTTTTTTTGGGTGTTGAGGCATGAGTTCTTTATATATTTTGGATGTTAACCCCTTATTGGATAAATTATTTATGAATGTGTTCTCCCATACTGTAGGATGCCCTTTTGTGATGCTGATGGTGTCCTTTGCTGAACAGAAACTTTTTAGTTTGATGTAGTCCCACTTGTTCATTTTTTATTTTGTTTCCCTTGCCCAGGGATATGTGTCCAGAAAAAAATTGTTCATGCTTATGTTCAAGAGATTTTTGCTTTGCTTTCTTCTAAGAGTTTTATGGTTTCATGTCTTACATGTAGGTCTTTGGTCCATTTTGAGTTTATTTTTGTGTATGGAGTTAGGCAATAATCTAGTTTCTTTCTCTTACATGTAACTTGTAAGAGAGTTATATGTAGCTTTCAACACCAGTTATTGAAGAGGCTGCCTTTTCCCTATTGCATATTCATGGCTCCTTTATTACATATTAATTGAACATGTACACGTGGGTTTATATCTGGGCTTTCTATTTTGTTCCATTGATTATGTGGGAGTTCCTTTAACTTGAGAGGGAAGGAGAGAATGTATGTTTGATAGGCACTTAGCAGTCATGGACTCATCTAACCATTATATCGTTTTCTAAAGATGAAAACTTTGGCCTAATTCTTCTTTTTTCACCTTCATATAACTAGACATCTGCTGGAAAATCTCAGACAGACTCCTTGATGCTTCTTGTGAAGGGAGAGTTTTGTTGATGATTGAAAAATAAAAAGACCTGATGTTTTTAAGTTAGAAATGCTTTAAGGGTGCTTTAAATGTTTTAAGGGTGAAAGTCAATCATGATTTCAGCTTATTCTGACCCATCCATCTTTTTTTGTCTGTAGATTTTTCTCTACTAAAAAGGTGAGGTCCTGGATTTAAGGAGGTTATAGTGGATATCAGTTAGACACCATGAGTCATTTTTGTGATATACATAATTTTCAAAGTTCCTCAACAGAAAGTCACTACATTCAATTAGACTACCAAAGACCTCATTCTTAAAAGACAGATCGCCAGAAAGGTTGAATGTTTTTGTAAGTGGTGGGCAACAGTCCTAAGCAGATATTTTAATTATCTATATAGTTATTTTAGAGTTACTGAGAGTACCCTATCTGATCCTAACTATAAAAGGTAATCTTTCCACCTTCCCCAGTTTTAAGATCAGTATAGCAGTGTGCTCAATTTTACTTCAAAATATGAGGCTATACAATCAACAAATAAGAAAAAGGTCTTTATTCAAAGATATTTTATACAGTAGTAAAGCAGATACTAACAGCTCAAGTAAAAGTAAAAAAAAGGGTTAAATAGACAACTCAGAAAAGAATGAGGCATAAACATGAAAGTAATTCTTTCCCATTAATATTCAAACACATACAAGATAACAAAGTGATTTGCTATAGCTTAACAAATTGCTAATAATTTAAAATATATATATTGTTCTATATTTCAGATATTGCACTATAAACATATTTTTTGGAAAACGTTAAGAACCTTGGTACACAGCTTTCCCAGTAAACTCCAGAAAACCAAGTTAAGAATCTTTCAATCAAAAATCTTAGGTCAGGAAATTCTATCTTTAGTTACAAGCATTCTGTTAACTCTTGCTAAGCTTTCTTCCTTATGGGAATGGTAAACAATGATTTAAGACATTTTCCAGAATTAATTTTTCTAACATCAGTTTTTTTTGTGAAAGGCAGGAACCATGTCTGTACTTTCACAGTATACACTAATGTTTCTTCAGAAACTATTGCAATATTGAGGCATTCTTTACTGAATATTGAATATCTCCTCCTTTTCCCTATTTAAAGATTTTTCTTCTTGATTCTGTTTTTCTCTAAAGCTTCTTTCACATATAGCTCAACAGCTGCTGCTCCTGGTATCAGTTCCATTATGTAACCTAAACTTTGCATTTCTTAAAAACTGATGGCTTTTTGTCCAATTTTCTAATTTGTCCAATGTTTCTAAAGAAAATTCATAGCTTGCACATACGGTTATCAAATTTGTCTGAAACATCTCTTCATTATAATGTTTCTCTTTTCCTATCATTCTGCTGTCTATGTTCAATGCTGACATTTAAAATTCTGTATGTAATATATGTATCCATAAAAACTTTCTGTTTTAAGAATATAATATGTTAGAAAAGGCATTAGGATAATTTACTTTTTTATCTAATGGGATTTATTACTGAACCAGTTTTTTTGAGTTAATGTTTAAAATTAGATAACTGTTTCAAGTTTCATTGAATGGGTAACCAGAAAAAAAGGGTCCAATTTTTGAAAAATTATAATAATTCCTTATAAATTATCCATCTATAAAAGGCAATTCAACTTTGTTGTCTCTCAGTACTGTTTTGTGTGGAATACTTTCCTCTCCTTGGGTTGAGATTTCTTGAACCATTTGGTATTATTTTTCCTTTGCTTTTAGGTGTGTTTTCTGTGCTAACTCATTCATCCCACACAGAAGACTCACAGGTTTTAACTTGCTCATCCTGAATCATTTTCTACTCCTTCTCCCCTGCCCCTGTTTTATTAATTTTGTATTAAGAAGATGGAGGAACAGGAGTCATCTGTTGGGCAGATTTTTAATAGCTGCCCGCACTGCAGGGGGCAGTGTGCAGGGACAGTAAAATCCAGTCAGCCTTTCGACTGCTTTGTTCCTGTTAGAATCACATGCTGTCTTTCTTTGGTAGGAATTCTTTTGCGGCCTCAAGCCCTCACATTTCCTAGCTTTGCCGATTTATTGCTAATATTTCATTTCTCACAAAATTCAGTCAACAGCAGCGTCTGGCAGGCCCTGCAGTGCAGGTAAGGGGCAGTGCTAAGGGGAGAAGGTGGCTCTTTGAGCAGAGGTTAAAAGGACCAGGACATCTTAAATTTTAGGACTGCTAGAGGTCATTGTGATTGTGTGGCGGGCAGGTGAAAGGAGTGGCCCGTCCGCTTGCCTCACTGGGGAGACGCCTCCCTCTGTTCTGCACCGTCTGGAGGAAGTCAGGCATTTGGGGGATCTGGTCTGATTTTCTGGCTAAGTGGACTCCTAAGGATGGATATTTTCCAGGAGAAATAGACTTTACTTCTTCAGCAGGAATGCTTTTAGCAGGCTGTCCTTGGCTGGGGGACTGCTTATACTAAGTAAACGCAGGGTCTGTGGATTTATGAGGCTGGAGAACATCCATCAACCACAAAACACTTTGGGGGTATGAAATGAAGATGTTTCGTGCCCTAACTTTCTTCTATGCGAGTGGTAGTTCGTACGCCCTCTCCTGCTTTTACCTGTTTTTCCAGGCCACAGAAACCACATCCGGTGTGGGAAGGAGGCACCTGGGGGAGACATAGGTTGTTCCAGGCTCCTTGATCTGAGCCTGGCCCTTGCTTGCTCTTATTCTAAGACTGAAATTTTTAACCAATAATGAAAATTATTAGTAAACCTTGATATTGTGTAAGAACTCTCATTTACGGCATCTGATTTGAGTGCTTGAAAGTGTGGTCAGCTCAGCCCATTGATGGCATTTTCCCCATGATGCACGCCTTTTAGTCTGGCATGCTGGGTTGTCCTCTGTTAGGCCTGCCCTCAATGTGATACAGAAAGGAAATAAAACACCAAATCAGCACTAAGGGTACAGGAATTTATGCTCAAGGACCCTTATAGCTTTTACAGGCATTCATAACTTCCCTCTGAAATAACAGGCTGAGAAAAACGGCAACATTCTAAACAATTTAAAAGAACTTAACATTTTGCCAAAACACGGAGTGGTTTTAATTTACCTCCAAAGCCGATGGAATTAGGTAGCCTGTGTATGTTATGTCCTTAGAGCCACCCTTGCAGAATCTCTTGCATGACTAAGAGAGTCAGGGATGCACTGAACAGAAAACTAGGCTTCCGTATCTCTACAGCAGAGATGCGAGTTTGTAAGCCGTACTCCGCACTGTGTATTACAACTCACAGAAAACGAGTGGTGGGGCGGTGGTACATGGGGAGGGTTGGGGGTGTTGTGAGTTCCTGCCCCATCGCACATCACCACACCAGGGGTGGGCTTTATGACAGCATTGTTTCCCAGTCTCTCCTTCCTGTGTGCCCATGGGGGACATCACTGGGCCGGCCGTTAGCTTTTTTAAGAGGAAGTTGTTCCATGTGTAGCTGTAGACTCGGTGTGTCCATGGCAGGAGGTGAATTCAGGATCTTCCTGCATCACCCCTTCTTTGGCCCTATCTATTTTTGTTTTACTGGGAAAAAAGCAATATATATTTTTCCACTTACTGGCAATAATGCATATGTATAATCTTATTCATGCACAGGAGTCAGTACGTTTTCTGGAGAGAATTTGGGCAGTTTGTTTCTATTGGAGCCATTTTGCCCAATACATGAAGACAACTAACTTTTGCAGGGAAAAGACACATCAGCAAACAATCCTGTTCTCCAGTCAGGAGAGGCACAAGGTGTAGTGGGTGGCATCTAGCGCTTACCTGAGCGTGCGTGAGGTAGTAGGCGTCACACCTCAGTTCTGCAGCCACTGGGAGACGTAGTACCGTTATCACCAACGTCCTCAAAATGAGGAGATGGGGCTCAGGGGGATGATGTGAATTGCCACGTGGATGGTACTAATTTGAAAGCAAACTGGTACTAAGACCTTGGCTTTGTGCTCTGAAGTTGTTTGTAAATCCAGTGTTACTATTTAAGTAAAACAATATTTCTCATCTTTAATTGTGTATTAAACACAGACTTGTGAATAGTATTACATGTTATTTTAAAAGTTGACTTCAAGGGTTTTTTTTGGTCATTGTCAAATTAGAGAATTGACTTCATTCCATGAATTCCCAAATGGAGTTAATAAACAACTCAATTCATTTGCTGTTTTATACTTGTTTCCTGCTGCCCTTGACTGGGAGCATTTCCAGAAGCACTCTGCTCCCCGCCCCTCCCCTCTTCCTTTGTATTCTTTTGCTGTGTGAACTAATCCTGTCTCTGCTTAATGTCTTCCATTTGTTTAGCTTTCAGAAACTGCACACCCCGCCCCGTAGCAGCGTGCATGCTTCTCGTGTCTCCTGGGCAGCTCAGTTTGGTATGGCAGTGTCGCCTCAACGCGTGCCTGTCCTCAACGGAATTAATCACCTCGCCACTCCACACCCTCCCCTTCTTGGTTCGTTTACTTCTCGCTGTCATCTTTCAGACATCTACATCTGAAGAAAAATGTTTGCTCACTCTTCTTTCAATTGCTTCAATCACCCATCTTCAGATTTTTTCCTCGCTTTCACAGACACACTCTTTTGGTACCATTTCATGCCTATTGTCCTAGTTTGCATTATCACATTATCTGCATGAAGCTTCTCGTTGATTTCTCTGCTGTCAGAAGAGCCCCTCACTTTCCATCCATCCCACTAATTACTGAATTTATCTTTATGAAACAGTAGTTTCTTTATGTCAGTTATCCACTCTCAACCCTTAAGTACTTCGCTACTCACAACATGTCACTTCATTTGGGATAACGGCCTAATAGCATCTCTTTCAACCCCCCTCATAAGCCCAGTCCACCGGGATGCAGATCTGGAAGGGGTGATGGTTAGCACACTAAGGGCAGTGGGAGGCCTTGGGTGGTGTTTTCACATTATGGGAGGAAAACTCTCTTGCCAACACTTCGGGCTTAGAAAGTATTAGAATTTTCAGATTGAGAGAGATTTTTTTGTTTTAATAGCAGTGAGATCAGACAGTTTAATAAAAGCAGAAGCAAAGAATAAAGGCAATTTAGTTTGGACTGAATTGGAAAAGAGCAAAAATGAAATCAGAGGGCTCTTGTGGAACATGCAGCCCTCTCGGGGGTGTATGTGCCTCTGTGTGTCTGTTTAGAGGTAGGGGTGGTATCTTAGTCGGCCTGGGCTGCTATAACAAAATACTATAGACTTGGGTGACTTATAAACCACAGAAATTAATTCTCCACAGTTCTGGAGGCTGGAAGTTGGAGATCATGGTGCTGGGAGCAGGGGTGTCTGAAGGGGGCCTGCTTTCTCATTGACAGCCGTCTCTTCCCTGTGTCTCACATGGCGGCAGGGCAAGCCGGTTCTCCGAGGTCTCCTTCCATAGAGTGTCAGTCCCAGCCGTGAGGCACAATTACCCACCAAAGGACCCACCTCTTAATAGCACCATGTGGGGGGTTAGGATTTAAATATCTGAATTTTGGGGTACACAGTCTGTTGGCAGCTGCTCTGGGGGTGTCTCTCCCTGTGCACTAGGGGAAACCGACCTGGATGGGGGAGGGTTCCTGACTCTGAGCAGCAAAGACCTCTTTGTCGTTGGGACCAGCCTAGCTGAGGAAGGGATTCACTGAAGCGGGAGTGGCAGCGGATGGCAGCGGCTGGGCAGGCAGCAGAGCGAAAGGAAGGGCAGAGGGAGGGAAGGGAGGCTCCCTGGACTCCTGCTTCGCACAGGGCAGCTCCCCTGCCAGCTCCTGCAGCCAGGGTCACCCGGAGTCCCGCGTCCACTTGAATCCACACGGCATGGGAACTAAGCGCCCCCCACCCTGGGATCTGGGGGAGCCGCAGTGCCCTGCATGGAGTGAAATGGTGTTCTGAGAACTTCCCCAAGCAAAGAGAGGAGATTTTCAGGCAGGCTGCTAAGGAGCGTGATCGCGCATCCGCAGTGCCGTCCTGGTCACCCAGGTGATGGGAACTTGCAGGCCCAGATCAGAAACCTCAGTAGCCCTTCCCTACTTGTCCGAAGTAGAACAGAGAGAAGACCTGTGCTTAAGTCTAGAAAACTGAAAAAAACAATGAAGTAACAAAGACGCTTATCACTGGAAGAGGGAAGAGACAAGACTCAGTAAGCTGAGCAGTGAGAAGTCTTTATTTAAGGCAAAGTACACACCTGAAGAAAGGAGAGTGTGGGTAAGTTCAGATAGGAGGGGCTCCTCCAAGCTGGGCATTCATGTCTTTTAAGAATTTTCAAGAATGGAATGAAGGGCCGGAGAAGCGGAGGCTTCTCCTGCTGTCTCATGATGTCTTTGTCTGGTCAGAGACGCTATGTCACCATCCATAGTTAGTCCTCCAGATAACTCTGTACAATAAACTCAGCACAAGGAATTTGTTGATCCCGTTCCTCTCCAAGACAGTGGTGACCCTCCAGCACTGGGAACATACCATTGAGGACTTCTTGACCTGCCTTACGATAGGGTGAATTATTGGCTGATTACCATAAAATATGTTAGGAATCTTACATCCTAACTCCCTGATTTTTAAAATGAAATCTTAGCCTTAAGATGGAGTCTCTCATGTTCCTACTGTGTCATTTATATCTTGACATTTTTCATCGTAAGCAGGAAAAAATAATCTGATGCTTGTCCCATGCCCCTGCTCTACATCAAGACCATAGCAGGTGGTGTGTAGGTGAGGAGAATCAGAGATCAGAGGCAGCAGGTGCTCTGTGAAACAGACCAGGAAGGGTGGCCCGATACCCAGGAAGCTCCTGGCTGGGCCTGTCAGTTGTTAAGGGCTGAGAAACAAGTTGTGCCCATGAGGTTTAAGGAGAAATGTGAGCTGTTCATCTGAAGTGGTCGCAGGTCATCTGTCCTTGAGGTGGGTGGTGGTTCTGCCAAAGAGGACCGCAAAGATGATTTCACGGACGGACAGCCCCCCGATTGTGGTGAAAACATGAAGCCGTCCTGAGTCTGACGGCCACTCTGCAGTCACAGCGAGTGACAGCTTCCTGTCTCTCATGCTCCACCTCTCAGGCTTGTTCTCACTGATGCCGCCGAGAGTTGCTTCAGTTTCAGTGCTTCTTGCATCCAGCTGTGGCCGTTGATTCCCTCATTGAATCCGATGGTGTTAAGCACAATAAGAAAGATGACTTAATGGGACTGTTACTGAAACCATTCTGCAATTTTCATTACCAAAAGAAGTCCCTGTTGGAATGGTACCCTCTACTTTCCAAATGCTTCTTGAAAGCAAAGATACAAGGAATGCAGTCCACACCAGCTGTGTCAGCCTAATTTAGAGAGAAATTAAGTGCTCATATTCAGTCAGCTGAAATGTTCTACACCCTGAAATGCTCCTCTTTTCTTAATCATGGAAGGCCCAAGGAGCAGTGCATTTCAGTTCCCCGTAAACATGACAGTTGGCATTTTCCCGACATTAGCATTCTTGTATAATATGAAGACTGGCTCTTTCAGAAGATGATTCCTTCATATTAGAGGATATATATTAAAGGAGATCAGAGTGTATGATTCCCAAATGGGCCCTTCGGCATAAGGATAATTTTGAGCTGAAAGCCGTAGAGAAACAGCAGATGTGGAATTCTCTGCCCTCACTGCCTCTCTTTGCCTATAAGCAGGGCACAGATTTCTCTTTGTGAAGATCGAGCAGGCAGGGTGGCAGGGTATCAGCCCTGAGACTGAGGACAGGAACCTGCCTAACTCGCCGGACTAAGCAGCCCCTCTCTTTCCCTCAGTTTCCCCCAGGCGTTTGCCTTCCCACAATTCACCACCCCTTCAAGCCTTTCTCGTGACCTTTCTCTTGAACCCTTTCTCCTTTGTCTTATCAACAATTTAATCCTCTTTATTCAAATGGTATATTAGCCCCTAACTGCTTCTTTAGGTCTTTGCTTTTATTCTGTGAAGGCCTCCGTCTGTATATGGAATAAAATATGGAAAACTGAAACCACTCTAAGAATTTCCACAGGAGAAGCTACTACAGGGAATAGGTTGTTTTAGGTGACGGACTCGCTGAGAAGCCAGAACAGCGAGATGGCGTAGGGATTAGTAACTGGGAAGCTGAGGGACCTGAGGCATGACAGCTGATGTCTGAAATACAGACTCCTCATATGAGAAAGAGGATCACATATCCCCCATACGTTATTCATATACGGATCCATCCCCTAAATGAAACTACTGTTTTGGAGCTTTTCAAAAATTTTGTGTTGGTTGTCTGTACACATTGTTATATGCCCGGTCAGCATTTCTTTGTTTTGTTTTCTTTGTTGCAGCGTATCCTTAGGATGGATTGAGCTAAAATAACTTAACCACTTCCCTTTTGATGGTGTTCTGGTTGGGTGCTGGTGTTTTACTCTTAAAAATACTGCTCACCGAAAATTCTTGTATCTGGTTGTTCGTGCAGTGATAACAAGATGGAAGGGCTTACGATAGCGAAAGAAGCCCATTATCAACAGGAAAGAGAACATCCTCCTTTTTGATTGTGGGAAATCTCTCCCTGTTTGTGAAAGGTGCTGCGGGCAGAATGGAGAAGCTACTTGCTCAAAGAGGTCTTATTCCATCAGACAAGGTCCTCTTTCCTACTTTGTGCGTCTGTCTTTTGAGCTAAGGCAGGACAAATGCTCTTGTAGAGGTGCTTCTCTTTGCAGTATGCACAGTATGTTTGTCTAGATTAGATACAGATGATTTGCTATTCTTGGGTTTATGTAACCACCTTCCCTTTTTTCTGAGTGAGAAATCCTCAAAAGACTCATAAAGTCTTGTAATTTAGAGATAGGGACTGTCTGCCATCCTCTCTTTGGTTTTCCAACTAGATCTACTGTGTCAGTTTGCAGATCAACCACAGAAAAGGTGAGTAAGGCTCTTAACGATATTGTCCGTGTTGAGACTAGGGTGTTCTTGGAAGGAGGGAGTCAAATGGTCTGTAACGTTAGAGGTTAATTCACCATTTCCCTACTTTAGGACTGGCTTTATGACTAGTCAGTTTTAACAAGTAAGATCTCAGAAATATAGTGTGAAGTTGGGAGCACTCTGAGGTTAAATTTTGATGATTATCTTTGGTATCATTTTGTTAATAAATAAATTCATACTGTTTTTTTTTTTCACCAAGTTTTAGCATGTCCAGATGCCACGAGGAGATGAGTTAATTGATGGGTATCAAGCATCCTAGACATTAAATTCCTAGGATAAACTTACATCCTTCACTGAAATTCTGTGTTTTCTTAGGAGTGGTAGGGCATGTCTTGACTAAATTATGTAAATCAGACCTAAACAAAGATTTGAACCTATAAAACCAATGAGATTAGTCATCTTGTCCACCTGTAAGACATTAGGAAGGAATGTCATGCATTCAGAGGGGTGTGTTTGAGAAGGAAAGAGGATACCATGGATCTGCCGGAGGAACAGGAGAAAGGAGGTGGGTCAGAATTGGGTCAGGAGAGACAGAGAGGTATCAAAGTTTGGATGTTTGGTATGGTATGTTTTTATTACCTTTTCTAGGCTTCTTGATAAGAATTAAAAATGTAGCTCATTGAGTATTTGGAATTTTTAACCCCTTTTTCCCAAGGCAGCTCACAAAATGATTATTTTATTCATACTCCAGGTTCCCCATAACATAGTGAACAAAGCTCAAAATTGTCTATGGTAAAATCTTGCCAGAATTTAAGAAGCTGAAAAACCACCCACAGGCTCATTGAAATGACCAATTAATTGAAAATAAGAGAATGTGAGAATTAGACCCTTGGACTCTTGAGTTTACCAGCACTGCCCGTACCCCCTGCCTTGCCCATTTGTCTTACTAAGTAGGAAACAAAGACACGAAGGCTGACACCAGGATGGTAATGGAGGGAGAAGAGCAGCTTAGGCAGGGCTTCCAAGCAAATGAAGCCACATGTTTGCTGGCTGGGGGCAGGACAGGCCCAGCTGTAGTCACCCAGCCTCCTAGGACACCCACAGGGTGGGTGGCATGTTGCAGGGGCCCAGGCCAGCACCAGAATACCCACTTCTGTTCTGAGTTTCTGCATCAAAACTGTGGAGGGAAATGAACCAGAGCATCAGTGAAACCTTTATTAAAATAAACTGCCAGACAGGGAAGACTCAGAAGGAAGATGGCATTTTCAATGAGGCTTGGCACAAGGGCCCAGTTGATACTCACCTAATAGCAAGAATCGTTGGTCAGAAATGGCTTCTGAGCATTCACTGCCGTTGTCTTGGACGTTCGAGTTGTGTCTGGAGGGTGGGAAGGGACAGGTAGGCTGAAGACCAGGTGCCAGAGAGGATGGGACGGGGCGCAGCTGGGGGGATTGAGGACAAGCCAGAGCCTCAGTGGGAAATTCGTAGCTGTTCAGTGTCTCTTACAGAATGAGTAAAATAATTTATTGAATAAACAAATGAAACAATGAACAAAAAGAAAGGGCAACAGGATTTCTCAGGAGTGACCCATAACTTCCACTAGGGTTGTTCAAAAGTGTTTGATGACATGTTACCGCATGAATTACAAATGGAAGGATTGGTAGAATTTGGAAGACGTGGAAGAGGGAAGGTCATTCAGCAGATAAACGAGAGCAAGGAAATTATTGAGAACTGAGAAAAAAGGGAGAGGGGAGGGGGGCAAGTAGCCCATGTTTTGGTAGGTATAAATATTTAAAGGTTAACAAGAGAAACTGGAATGAGTTAACAGAATACCTTGAATTCCTTGAATAAGCATTTTAATTATTCAAATCTTGGCTGTCTATGACATCGGCTGTCTTTGGGAGGATGCATATCAACAAGATGCCATTTTGTTCATTTTATTCTTAACAGTGGAAGTTGTAGTTTGCTTCAGTTACCAAAAGGTGGCAAAGTTAGTGCGTGGTCACTGTAAGCCAGCAGAAGGCCCCCCAAGGAGCCCCTGCTGGTGTTGGGCGTCAGTGGCGAGCATCACATGCGGAGTAACAGTGGGCCAAAGCCAGGCTGAAGCTTTCAGTCTCCTTCCCCGATTCCTGTTCTTGGCAACACTGCAGCCTCCCAGCTTGCAATGTTATGAATCACAGCCCTGCCTTTTCGTTTATTCTTTATTTAGTACTGTAATTATCTGAATGAGCTTTTGAAATTATGAGTTGAAGCTTCAGATGAGTGACTCTGCTACTCCCAGTCTAAATATGGTTCAGTACTTTATATGTCTTAAAAAGAGAAAAGATTCAAAGTAATTTTTAAGACATAGTTGAAGATCTCATCACCTGTCCCATCTCCCTTACTTTCTCCCAAGGAATAACCACCGTCCTGAAACAAGACTGATTGTGTTTCTATGTGTGTTTCTGTATTAATTACACTCATTGATCAGTGCCTGCTGCAGATGTTCAGGAACACTCCTGTATGTGAAGAATGATGGAGAAAGACGTCAGTGGGAGGTGTCAGGAACCTCAGAGGCTGTTTATAGGTTCAAACTTGCGTGAAGGGATTTTGGGTAGCATTTCAGGATGTGGGGCATTGCTCTGAATTGTTTACTCTTAGGAAGCAGGGGTAATTCCATTATTGAGTATCTTAATAACTCTTACCTAAAAGGTTGGAAGAATGGGATAAGGCTAAAGCTGTACTTGTAAAGAATCACCGTTGCTCGTATTAGGCAGAATAGGGGACATTTGGACAATATTCCTGGTTTACCTTGTTCAACCTAAAATCACAGTGGTCTTACTTTTTTCTTGATCCGTAATGAGTGGTCTTGTCTGATTGTTGTTCTGTGAAATTATTTATGTTTGATAGAAGAACATGAAGACCATGTGCTAGGAGACTCATAAAGGTGCATCGTAGGCCAGCTGCTCAGTGATAGACCCAGGTCCGCTCACAGGTGTCAAGAACTGCCATTCTCATATAACTGCACATGTATGTATCTATGTTCATAAATACATGTTATGTATATGTATATATAGATACAATTTATGATATATATAATTTTGATATTTCTCTTAAAATTCATACAAATGGTATCATGCTCTCTTCATGACACTTAATAATTTGCTTTTTCAAAGGCTCATTCTCAGTGCATCTGTGCCTGGGGGTACGGTGTTCAGTTGTAGTAATGAGACACATTGAGTTCTCTGCAGGTGGACTGTCAGTTTACTTATGTGAGTTTGCTGTTGTCGCAGTTATTGAGGCAGTGTTGCCAAAAACAGAAATATAAGTATCTGTAACATACATACATAGCGGTTTCTCTAAGGTGTTTCTTCTAAAAGAAAGCTATCATTTCAAATGTACTGGGTATTTTCAAGTTGGTCTCCCAACATTAGTTGTATATTTTTACTTTGCCCTCTACTGTGTAAAAATCACACTTTTCAACAGCACTTGTTATGAAACTTTAGTTTGGCCAGTCATCTGGGTATGCAGTAGATTATCATTGCTATTTTAATATGATTTTCTGTAATTTTTAATCAACCTACATATTTTTACATGCTCTTTGGCTATTTGATTTTTCAGTTTTGTGCATGACTTGTTTATATTATTTGGTCATTTTCCTACTGAATTTTAAGTCTTTTCTTATTGATTTGTTTGTTGATATATAAAAAATATATTTATTTTTACATATTTTGAACACTAAGCAATTGTACAGCTTGTGACTTGCTTTTTCTACTTTTGTGGTATTTTTTCACCCAAGTTTTAAATTTTAATGTGATCAAATAGATTTTTCCTTTATGGCTTGTATTTTTCATCTCTTTTAAAACATTCTACCTATCCTGGTGACATAAAGTTAGTCTCTTTAATTTTCTTCCAAATGTCTTAAAGTGTTATTTCGCACATTAAGTCTTTAGTCCACCTGGGGTGTGTGTGTGTTCATGTGTGGAATTTGAAGTAGATACGTATGTTTATTTTTTAGACAATAGACTAGCACATCTTTCCCTTCTGATTTATGACGCATCCTCATTCCTGAGTCTAGTTTCTACATATCCTGTGTCTAAATCTTGGCTCTGTATTTTCTTACATTCTTCAGTTTGTCAATTGTAAACTCTGCTCTCTTTTTATTCTGCAAAATGATTTGTTTAAAATAGGAATTATCTTTCCTAAAAGTTTTCATGGAGCTTTCATTTAATACTTTCTGGCCCTTGCTGCTTATCAGTGGGTAAATTCTTAACCACTGAATCATTATTTAAATTGTTACAATGATCCCCAAGTTTGCTAGTTTCTTTTGAAACATTTAAAATATCTATTTCATCCATGTTTTAAAATATACTTAAATACCTTTTAATGTTCTTTTACGCTTTTTTCAAAAGTTTTATGATAGCTGTGCCCTATTATTTCGAAAACTGGCTTTGCCTTTTCTCTTTTGTTTCTGATAAAACCTGGCAGTTGCTTGTCAGTCATATTGGCATCACCATGAGGTATGTACCTGTATCTGTCTGGTTTCCATCGCTTCACATTTCTTCTTGGGAGACTTCATCCATTTTGGTGCATAAGGTGGTAGTTCACTCATTCTCATTGCTTTATAGTGTTCATTGTAACGTACTGGTATTTTTATAATAAATACCATGATTTTGTGGTATATTTACTGCCACTAATTCATTTTTTCATTCCAACACTAATGGATACTTGGTGCTGTTTCCAGATTTTGGACACTATGAGAAGGGCTGCTTTGAACACTTTCCATATCATCTTTAGCTGCACATACATATATGCATTTCAGAAAGGTATATTCCTGAGGAGTGAAATTACTGAGTCATACAGTTCAGCTTTAGTCAGATTTAGTAGCTAGTGTCAAAGGGCTTTCCAGTTTAAACTGTTTCCAGCACTGAAAGTGTGAGAGTTCAAGTTGCTCAGTATTCTCACCAGCACTTGATTTTACTCGTTTCTTTAATTTTACCATTTTGTTTCAAAGGACTTGCCAATGTAAAAAAGAAATTTGAACTCAATGGTAGATATTTTTTAATCTTTTACATATGTCAAGGACACATTTCATCTGTATAAGAAAATGTAATTTCTCTAATGATCAGTGGTGCTTTGGGTATGTTTGTTAGGTCAAATACTGGATTTATTGGACTTTTTTCAAAAAGAGGCTGACCCGTGCCTTATTGTTTTGTTCCAGTGTCTGATATGTTTTGAAAATATCTGTGCCCAGTTTCTAAAAGCAGACTCTGTGAAAGAATCATGGGTACTGTTGTTAAAACTGTTCAGAATATATATGTAATGATATGAATCATCTCTAGTGTGTGGAGATGTTGACAAAAGACAATGAATTCAATGTGCGTTCTTTGCCAGTGGTTGTTGGCTGAGTCATGAAAGAGTTTTACAAAGATTTGCAGTTCTCTTAACTCCATTCAGGATTTCTTCAAACAAAACTTGCCAAATAGTTAAAAATCAGGGGCGAACATCACATTGTGATTTACATTTTGTCATCAGTGTCACACCGCATATGAATAAGCTAAATTTGAACCTCCAAGAGAGGGAAAAGCTTAATTTTGATTTAGCCGGACAGCTCTGAGAATTCACTTTGAAATGGAAACTTTTCATAATACAAATCAATAATGATTTTATGTATTTTTCTCAAATGAATCAACAGGTAGAACATTTTAATTGTAGTTAACAGCGTTACGTAAATTGACTGTACAAGCAACAAGAAAAATTTGAACACTTTTTTTTGCTACTGATAAGTTGAGAGATGCTTCTTAACACAATATCTCTGTGAAATTTAATGTTAATACTGAGTAGACACAAAAGTTAGTTAAGTTACTTATCTTCGACACATGTACTTTTGAAACTGTTAGGTTTTTGCTTTAAAACCAAATCTATTGTTCTAAAAGAAAAAGGAACCAGTTTTGTCAATATTATTGCAGAAGTCAAAAAACGGTTTTTGACACCCAATTCGGTAATTAGGGAACTTTTAAATATGTTTGGAATAACTTGGGAATATGAATCTACTTCCCCTACTGTACATTCTATGAAATGTAAGTATAGATCAAGTAGTTCTGATGAAAATTTAGCATCCAAATTGAGAGGTGCTGTAAGTATAAAATACATAGTGGATTTTGAGGACTTAGTAAAAAAAAAATATTGTGAAATATCTGCTTAATAATTTTTTATATTGATTAGATGTTACAATGATAATATTTGGATCTTTTGGATACTTGGTTAAATAGAATATATTATTACAATTAATTTCCTGTTATTTTTATTTTTTTAATGCAGCTTCTAATAAATGTAAAATTACGTATGTGGCTTACATTATGTTTCAATTATACGGTTAAAATCTAGAGCAGTAGCTTGAATGTGCATGTTTTCAGAACAAGAAACCCTAAACCAATATGCTGAAAAACAGATTCGATTAATTAGCTTGTGTTTTAATCCCGTGGTTTTGCATTGGCTTCAGAAAACAATGTAAATTCCTTAAGATGGTACAGATGCCATAGTTAGACTCTGGCTCCTGTTCCAGCAATGCAACCCGTCTTCTCCTCCTTGCATTTAGTGTGCATTAAACAGTGAGTCTTTTTTATATCTGCGATCATGTCACTCAATTTCACAAGCTTTAAAAATTTACATAAATTGTTCCTGCTGCTTAGAATCCCTTTACACCCTGACTGCTTGGTGCATTCCTACTAATTTTTCCAAGATCCTGCTCTTGTGTTTTCCTCTTTGATAAATTCTTTGACTTTTCCCAGTAGAAGATTATTCTTCATGTGTGTAACCACTGTGTCTTCTTCACAACTCTTATTTCTCTTTATCATAATATTCTGTTTTAGAAATCTGTTTCCTTTCCAGACTGCAAATTTTTTTTAGCATTGTTTCTTCCATATACTTACATTTCGCTTACGGAGTGTTTGGCATATCAATTGGCTTATAGTACGTATATTAGTATTTTTAAAATGTGTGGAGGAGGAAAACTTAGTAAAGCAAAACATAAAATTTCAAAGAGAGAACGAAATGGATAAATGGAAAATTAAAACTTACAGTTTATAAAAATGATAGGTAAGGTCTCTATGGCAATCTTCTTTGCAGAAGAGTAATTTTAAATATTTGTCAAAAATCTGAGAGTCAAAATTGTGAAAAAAGATGAGCTTTTCACTTTTTATTTAATACGAAATATGGCATTATATAAATTATGTTAATATTGAATCCTTATCATTCTTTACTGACATATTTATTAACCATCAGTAGCATAAGATAATTTCAGTGCTTACTCAGTCGTTATATTACTATGTGTGTCAGCTGCCTTAAAATATTTTGATAAGTACATAGTAGACCTCATGGAAAATATTAAAGAAAAGTCATGTCCCTAAAAAATAATAGGTATTATTCAAGAAGCATACTACCCAGGCAAAATGGGAAATATCTCTCTCTTGCCTAATATTAACTGGAAATGGTGGAAAAAAGTCATAGGGTTTCTAATTTAACTGATTAAAGTGATGATAATGAAGTATGGATAAATAAATGTACAACAAGCTATTAATCTAAAAACTAGATGTAAATTATTTTAACTATTTTTTAAAAAATCCTTTTGATTACAAATTATATGTTGACTGTTGCTTGACATAGTGGGTATTTACAAAGGCTTCTTCAATATTAATTATTATCATTATCATTTTGAGTATTTCCTCAAATATTCAATACTAGTTTTTTTAACTAAAAAATATTTATCAAAAAATCATTTCTCCTACCTAATAGTAGAAGAGGAAAGAAACTTCCCTCACTATTTTGATGTTTCTATAAAAAGTTGCTCAAATGTCCTTTTATATTATTTTAGAACACTGGCTGGATTGCTGTCCTGCTGCGTCTAGGATCACTGTTTTGACCGTCCCATTAAAGTGAGTGATTCACTTTCCCCTCTCTTCTATAGCTGAAGCAGGAACAATACTTCTCCCCCAGAAGGGGGCACAGTGGCCTCTGTCTCCCACCTGGCCACAGGTGAGGCTGCCGGCTGCAGTCATCCTGGGGCCGATGACACTTCTTGCTGGGCTTGCTGGTGAACTGACTTTCATTTCCCTGATGGCAGGGGACCTTCGGGGTGTGCTCGCTCTGATTACACTTCTGGAGCCTCCTTGGACCTTGAGGCTCCCTCTGCGTGTGCAGAATCCCATCGGGGTGGTGTCGTGGTCTCTGCTACCTTCCTTACCCCTTAGCTGGAATGTCGTCATTTCTGGTTCCTGTCTTTTCTAACCATGGGCTTCAACCCCAGAGAACCAGGTGACAGGTAAACACCAGACGGACTTAATGGTGAGAACAAATAGAAAAGAAAAACAGAACAGAAAAGAACGCCTGGATCAGCCAGAGCAGCGGCAAAAGTTGCTTTGGTTGAATCCCATTCTTCTTCCCCATTTTTGGCGTTCCGTTTTGACTAACACTGAGCAGTATTCCCACTTTCAACGTTAAAGCATACCCTTTCTGGTGTGTTTAGTGTGATCTTAGGTGGCATTTGCAAAATGTCTTAAATTGCGCATCCGACAGGACAGGCTTCACTGGAAGGCTGTGGTTACCATGGTACTCAAGACAGCTTTCAGAGAGAAATGCATCTCCTCCACAAACACAGGTTGAAACTGAAAATAGAGCAGTATATTTTCTCTTCTGAAATTGAGGACATAAAGTACAGTATATGTTAGCAAAATGCAAAGTGTAATTTTAGTTTTTAAAACTTCCTTAGTACTTTAAATCTAGTCTAATGAGTTCTGTTATGACTTGGGCCATTGAGTGAGTCATATTATATTACTCCTATAGCTCATTCCGCTAAGAAAGTCAGTATTCTAGAAATCTAATAGGAGCTGCTCCATGAAACTGCTCATCTGAAGCTCATGGCACTGTCACGACACTCCGGGGTTTCTTCCCACATGCATACTATTTTTAGGTCCGTGTGCCATATGGGAATCAAACGACACAGAGAAATCACAGCACAGATTCTGAAAGGTTTGAGCTGGGTGAAAATTTTGTCTCATGTTCTCAATGTGCAGATGAAGAAAAGACAGAAAAGGGATATGACTTCTCTGCCTAGGCAAGCCAGTGATTAGAGATGAAACCAGCACTGCTGTGAGATCTCATGGTCCTGTTTTGCACTTGCTGGTAGGTTTCCCACTGGGCTTTGTCATGAAGAGACATTCCCGCTCATGTCCCAGCGGGAAGCCGTGGCTCTCACGACAACAACGCTCTACGTAGTCCGCCCTTGAGAACCAAAGTGGTACTTCTGCTTCCAGGGCACTCATTCTTTAAGGGGTTTAAGGGACATTGCATGGTCTTGAATGATCATTTACAGCTTTTCAAAAGGTTGCTGAGTCTGGAAAAAATTCGATGCGCTATGAATCATTTTGCTATGTCTGGATTTTTCTGCAATTTTTTTTGGCCAGAGAAGTGGTATCTTTAGGGAGGCACCATACAGTGCCTTTCCCAGGGACCAGCATCTTGACTGTCTAACTTTCAGAATATATCACATGGTTTGTTTTTAAAAATGTAAGGTGAGGAAAATAGTTATCATACAGGTCATTACAGTTGGCCACTATAAAACTGTTAAATTTATATTCTTTAATTTTATTTGGGTTTTTGATACTCCTGGTGATTCTCCTTCACCTCAGTTGACTGTTAATTATCCTATGATCACAGTTACACATACTTTCTCTCTTCCTTCATTCTTCAACTCCTGTGCCAGTTATTTGTGTGTATGTGTTGGAGGCGGAACTGTTGTTGTGAGAAATAAAACCACTTATGGATAAGTTAAGCCAAATGAAATTTACTGGCTTGGTAACAAAACTCAAAGAAATACAGGAAGGCTGGAGAAACAGCCTGGAAGAGAACCGGACTGGGGCAGCTCGGGGAGCCAGAAATAGGAACTAGAGGCACAGCTGCTGAGGAGGACCTATCAAATCTGTGTCCTGTGTATCAAGTCTAGATGGAAGGCTTTCTCTAGTCTTGCATCAAGGTTCGGAATCCCAGCAGTAAATCTGGCTGAGTTTAGGGCACATGCCTGCCGCTTGGCTCTACAAGGTGCTGAGAAGGAAGCTTCTGTAATTAGAGACAGGAACCTGAATTTCATTTTGCAGCAGATCCACAGACATGAGGGCACAAGTAATTTCACAAAATGAAATCACAATGCTCTTAAGAAGTAGGAAAGGATACAGTGTGGAAAACAACTGTTCGATAATCCTTCATCCTTTCCTTACAATTGTTTGCAGAATGACCATGTTCAGAAGTTTAATGCCAACTGAAGAAAGCTGTAGACATTTCCCCATTTCCCATTTATTTCAAAACAAGAATCCCTTTATTTCAATCCCATCTACCTTTTCTGGACATTTCAATTATCACACATATCTTCTCTCTCATAATCAACCTCATTATTACTGTCTCTTTCTCTTGACTTTTAAGATATTCCCCTTCTCATATGCAGATTATTTTTTTAAAAGCTTGCCATTTACATGTCTCTTGCATTAAGTACTATTGAATCTCTGATTTCTCAGCCGAAGTTTGCAAAGTGTAGGTCCTGCCCACCAGCTTTGCTCCATCAGTATCTACTCCATTCCCCTCCACACCAGTCTGAAACTCTCTTCTCAAGTCACCAGAGGACCGTCCCAAGGCCAAAGGTCTTTTATGCATCCTCACCCTCATTAAGCTCTTGGAACACTATTGACCACATGTCTTTTCTTGAAAAATCTTTCCTTCTTTGGCTTCACAGCATTACCTACTATATTTAAAATGTCTCTGACCCCTTGTTTTCTGTCTTTCTCCTGGAATATTTTGTTCCTACAACAAATTACATGTGGGTGTTCATCAATGATACATCCTTAAACTTGTCATTTCTTTATTCCACAATCTTTACCAACTTCTATTTCTTTATTCCACAATCTTTTCCAACCTGCAGTGGCTTGGAGACACACTGTGCAGATTCCCACTTCTGTAAGCAATGGGGAGCTGCATTTTTTTGTTGGACCTCATGATGCCACTTTTATGAAAGAGGTCATTTTCAGACTAGCTATGTATTTTGCTCTGGTTTTCTATAGGTTGTAATTTTCTGCACTTCATGGGGCTCTTTCATCACTTTATGACATAAATAAAGTGCTCAATAAATAATTGTTAAATTAATGAAATAAGTTAATATGATGGAAAATTGATATCTTAATAAAAGTTTGTAGGAAAATGGAATGCAGTGAAAACAAATGTTAGATAATTGACTTAGGCACACCGAGGTTTTATGAATATAAGCACAATTATGTACTGAGAATTTAGAGTTATAAATGTTTGGATCTGTTTCCATCTTTAGAGTCTGTCATAGACAGGAGACTAAGAGATAATGTCACGTTTTTTATCTTTTAAAAATTAGGGATTCATTTTAGAACTATATAGGAAATAATGGGAGAACATAAGATTTTTAACAAAAAGTAAATGCCTTCTTTTGGAGAAGTAAAATTATTTCATAGCAATAACTAGTCATCTATGAGAAAAAAGTTGATTCTTCAGATCTTTGATTTATTCAATTCATAATTTAGTCATATTTTTCTTAGAATGTATTTTCTCATTGTGGAAATTATAACAACATAACTGTATAGCACATAAGGTAGCGATTCTATATATTTTAAAGTATAAACAGCTTATAACAAAATGTGATTATGTTCTTAATTGTAACATAAACAATATTTCATACAAAGTGTTTATGGTAGTTTTCTTTTTTTCTTTATTAAGCAATTTTCTTTGCAGACATGGATGAATTTTCAGTACATATAAAATTACAAATGACAAAATAATTAATTTAATAAAGGAATATCTTAACATGACATTTAATTGTGAGTACTAGGGTGGTGATTGTGTTTTTTTTTTAAAAGCTCTAGTGTTAGTTCATTTAGCTGAGGAAGGCGTATCCATTTCCTTTCCTCACTCACATGAGAATTAACATTAATAAATATATACATATTCAATTAAAATTGCTAAAACATGCACACATGTGCACAGACCAGAAAACAAAAAATTTAAAAATATATCACAAAGTTTTATCCTTCTTCTTTCCCCAAGTACCTTAAATAAAATCAGTAAGTATCTGGTTGTCCAATAAGCAATGCCATTTCTTTATAGCCCTCCGTGAGGGTTAATTAGCATTACTTCTAAACCCAGAGGGATATAATTTAATCAATCCTAATAAGACTTGTTAGAGAGCACTTTGGTGATCACATTTTGATTTCACAGAAGTGTAAATTTTAGAATCTTATTTTTACAGGAAGGTTATACCATCTGTCCACATGTTAATTTATTACTTCAAATGCATTAAGTTTTTCGCACCTTTTGTCACATAAATTTGGCATTGTTTGCTTATTAACCCTTGTATTTCTGAACTAGAATTGAAGAACTTTTACTCTACTTACTCCAGATAATAAAGCAACTTTAAGCACAGCAATGCCCATGCATATTATATTCACTTATGATAGGATAAATTTATAATGCTTCTTCTAATTCTCAAAGAAAGCCAAGTAGAGAGCTCTATTACATGAATTTTAGAATTATTTTTGAGTCCCTCTTTGCCTCAGTTTTATATACTTTAATTTGCATAGCAACTCACCAAACCTACTTCATAGGAATATTTGAATGCTTTTTATGCAAAAACCAAGATGGTTGGTGCCTCAGAGAGAAAGATATCAGTCAAAGAAGCTTGTGAGGCACTTTCAGGAAAAGCCTGGAAACAGAGGAGAAGGGTGGACATCTGGAGTGGAGTAATGAATGAGGTTGGAGGAGGGGAAGACAAGAGTGACCAGGGGAACCACCGTGCAGAACAGGGACCTGAGACGTTGCACAGGTGCATGGGGCCCAGGGCTGAGCATCGCACACCTCTAAGCTATGAAAACGAGAGATTTTGTAGGTTTACATTTAACGTTGATCATATTAGCTTGCCTAATTAAACAGGAGAAAAAGGAAAAGCCAGGAGAGGTAAAAGAATGAGTATGTGAAATCTCAGAGTAAGAGAATCACAACAGAGAGATTAAAGGAAGTCTCATTGGTAGTTTCGTTGTAAGAAATTTAGCCAAAAATAAAAAAATTCAGAGATTTTTTAATAAACTATCATTGTAAATTCTCAGTAGAATGCATCAGACATGTCAGGGACAAAAAAAACGTGCTAGCTAAACTTCAGTAATGAAATGATCTATGATCTCTTTGGGAATATCTGGAGTGGAAAAAAGGAATAAAACTTGGCATCTGTTTCTGCAACAAAAATTGTAACTAGTCCCCAGATTCTTGGATACAAGATGGTCACTAGAGACTCTGTTGGTCTAAGGTTAATGAGATATCATAATGCTGTAAGTTTCACATGAAGACCTGAGCAGGCTTCGAGGCTCAGGAGGACCACTGACTGCACTTGTCCAGGATCCAAGCTGGTGGAAACCGATTCCCATCTGAGCCAACCTCAGGGGCTGCAGCTCTGAATCACTATGGAAAGGAGAGAGAATCTGCTGACAGAACAAATTTTCATCATGAGGGAAAGGTATGGAACAAGGATAAGCTGGAAGAGAAATCATGCAGTGGGAACAAGACTCCTGTATATTTAGTAAAGGAAGTTTTCACACTTCTAGAAAATTTATGTGTTATCACAGTCTGCAAAGAGATTTTGAATGTAAAGCAAAACCTTAAGAACATTTTAGTTGCATAAATGAAAGTCTTTTATACATTATATTTACCTTTCTATCCTCCATAATTAACGTAGTACCTGTCACATAGTGAGTGCCTAAACATTTCTACTGAAAGAGTGAGAAAACAAATAAAGGAAAAGCGGATAGTTGAATGTTCAGTGTCAACAAGGTAGCTTGAGAACCTAAAATAAAAGGATTAGGATCGCTTTTTGTTTTTTCAAGTGAACTCTTTTTAATGCATTGCTGTTTGATATTTGAGGAAATGAATTAGTTCACTGAAAAAAATTGAGAAAGTGTTAAGACTTGTTTCAAGAAGGAAATACAGGAGAAAAATCTCAGCGATCTTGAATTAACCAAAGATGATCTAACTAGTACACACAAAAACACAAACTATAAAACAGAATATGATAAATTGGATTTAATCAAAATCAAAAATGTTTTTTTCTTTGAAAGACACTTTAAATAATGAAAATGCCAGTCATGGGGGAAAAATATACTTATATCTGATTGCAGATTTTATCCAGATTTTTATAAGAATCCTTACAACTCAATAGTGAGAAGAAAAACAACCCTATTAAAAATTGGGAAAAATACGAAAAATAAGCATCATCAAAGAGGATATATGCATGGAAAATGGCCAAATGAAACAATGCTTAGCTTCACTGTGATGGAAAACTACAAACCCAGACCGTGATGAAGTCTCATCACACCCGCTGGAATAGCGACATTTAAAAAGTCCAGTCACACCAGGTGTTGGCAGTGCTGCTGAGTAAATGAAACTTTATACATTGCTGGTGAGAATATAAAGTGGAACAATTTTGGAAAACAATTTGGCAGCTTCTCAGGAAATGGAACATATATTTACCGTATGAACTGGGAGTCTCACTCCTGGACTCCTATCCATGAAAAATATGAAAGCCTATGTCCATGCAAAGACTCGTTCACAAATGTTCGTAGCTGTTTTATCTGGAGTAGCTCCAAACTGAAAAAGCCCAAAAGTCTATCAACAGATGAATGACTAAATTGTGGTATATCTATAGCATAAAATACTTGTCCCCAATAAAAAGGAGCAAGCTATTGATAAGTGCAGCGTCATAGATGAATTTCAGAATAATTGTGCTGATTACAAATAGCTAGAAAAATGGGGGATATGTACTGTATAATTTTACTAATAGAAAATTCATACTTAACAATAGTGTCCGCAGATTTGTGGTTGGGGATGGAACTTTGGGGGGTAATGGAGAAGTTCCTTACATGTAGTGTGGGGGTGGTTTAATACATATATGCACATTTGAAAATTCATGAACTTGTACACTTTGAATTTATGTAGTTGATTGAATGTCAGTCAGCCCTGAATATAGTTGTTAAAAATGTCTAATGAGTACAATCACCAGAAGAGGTAGAAAGGGAAGAAGAGGAAGGAGGGAGGTTGGGAGAGTGAAGGCAGAGAGAGCGGGGGAAAACCGGAGAGAGCGAGAGAGAGAGAGAGAGAGAGAGAGAAGCAAAGGAGACAAAACAAGCCGACCCAGAGAAATCATGCTTGGGGAGGCTGAGTGCTTATAGTCCTGTCCTCCAGCTGGGACACTGGCACAGCCACAGCCACTTTGGAAAGGGCAAAGCTGACAAGACCCTAATTAAAATGGCAACCAAAGCCTTAACATGCCGAGTAAAACCTCGCTTCCGGAGGTCCTGCAAAGGGGGAATCGTGTCAGAGCAACAGCTGGTTGCTGCTCAAGCAGGTTTGCTCTGCTGGTTGGACAATGAAATGACTGATAGGAAATGATGAACCTCTGGATAGTACAGGCCAAATTAAGAGGATTGTCCCTGAATATTTGTGGCTATGGATGGAGATTATGAAGGTCCTACACTACACTCAGTAGTTGAATGGTGAATATCCTTGTTCTCTGTTGTCCAGTATTCCAGTTTCGAACTACATAGCAATTTTTCCCACTTAAATATTCTTAAATAACAACTTTCCTTTTTAGGGACTGAACTGTGGGTGTCCCAGCACATAGGAAGCATGCTTACCAGAACGGGTAGAGAAATCACAGCTTTGCGGTGCCTTATTTCTGGCCTGGCCTGCATACCCTCTTTCCGAAGGAGTTTTCTCTAGCGCAGCTGGCATGGGATCAGATTTGCCATGCTGGTTTTTTTCTTTTTATCTATTAAATATGCTTATTGTTAGACTTAGAAGTAACAATTGAGTCAAATTTAGAAATGTCATAAATTTCCATTGAGATACAACTCTCAAATAATGAAAATTCTGATGATCATGATAATTTAGGAACGATTTTCTTTTTAAATTTAGTAGTATGTGCTTTGAAGGATGCTGTGCTCATAGGAGTCAGAGCATTAGAATATACACTGCTACTTTTCCTTCCCAAACTGAGTCGTATTAAATCACAGTCTTGCCATAGATGCTGTATGAGCTGGTGGACGAGTAGGAGAGTAACTGAGCTTCACACATATATCTTCATAAATGGAAAAGAGCATATTTACAGTTTTTGGAAAAGTATTTTCATGTCATAGAATCTGTCGTGTAACAGATATCTGGAGTAGGATGTATTTAAATTAATTATAAACAGAAATAGACTATTCACTTTATAAAATCTGAAAAACTGTGGATAATTTAGGTAGAGCATGTATAGCAGGAACCATTCTGGTACGTGTTTAATTTCCTATAAATATTTAAAGCATATAAACTCCATAGAACAGGATAAATTATTTAGTAGAATATATTGAAATAGGACTAAGAGCATGGAAATTGGGAAAGTGAAAATTTGGATAATATATCAGGACTCTTGGATTAGACTGTGGAGTAACTTAATAGGATCCTACGCGGTCACTGGTGTTTTATAACCAGCCTGGGAATAGCAGCTTTACAAAGCCATTTGGAAGAATATGAGGCCTCGTTTGCCCATGATCCCTTAGAATAATAAGACCAAAGGTATACATTTCACCCAGCAAAAGCTAGTCTTTTTTTTTTCATGCTTGATCAAGTTGCTTACACATATACAATTTCACATAATTAATTGGAAGTTGCTTAGACATAACTTAATTCATTAATTTTTGCTATACTTGTTATGATCTCCTTTCTTCTTGTTTTAGGCTAAACTGGGTCTTTTTACCTCTCAACATCCTATGGCACAAACTTAGATTATTTATTTCAGATCTTTCTTCTTTACGAATACATGGATTTAATGTTATAAATTTCCCTTTAAATTCTGCTTTCACTGCATCCTACAAATGTCCATAAGTTGTATTTGCATTTTAATTTACGTCGAAATATTTAAAAATTCCTCTTGGAACATCTTTGACTCATGTGTTATTTAGAAATATCCTCCTTAATTTCCAAATACTTGGGGTTTTCCTGCTATCTTTATGAGGTCAACTTTCTAGATTAGTGCTCTTAAGGTATTACTCGTAGCTGTTTTAAATTCCTGGAGCCACAGCGTGTGGTTAGTGTTGATTCTGGGCATTAAGTTCCTAGCAATTTGATGTTTTGTGATACAGGATATTCTCTAAGAAAATCCCAGATCATTCTGTCTGGATTATTGCACCTCAGTCTTTGTATCCAGAATCTAACACGGAAGTATGAATCAAGTAAGAAAGGACTGGGCAGAAAATGGTATCTAAATACTCCTTCTCTGGGTTTCTTGAGATCTTATGTTAGAACACCTGCCTTCCTCTGGTTCTGCTACACACCTGGAGTTCCCTGAGGGTCCCTATATTGTTTCTAGTGGAAAGGAATTCCTTATTTTTGAACACTACAACTTGCTCGAGGCTCATCTTGTATCTTTTCTGCTTCAGCCCTAGAATCAGCCATTTCTCCAAAGACTGCTGGTTTAATTTATGGTGAATGGCATTCAGAACCAACCATGGGCACTTGATGTGCTCATGGCTGCCAGAGTATTATTGCTTCTAGGTCCTCTCAGCTGACGGAGAAAAGCAATGCATGCATGGATACTAATGTAGGTATTACACGCACTTATACCCATTTCTATATGTAGCATATGCACCTGTACTAAGTTGAACATGCGTTCTTACTGGTGCCTCCTACTCTGATGCGCGACCACATGGATCATTCTGCCTTCTCCCCCTTGCTGATCTATACATTTCCACTCCCACAGTGAGAAACCCGATTTGCATCATCTGCCATCCATTTACTTAATGCTTTAATTCCAGTACACTTGTATGGTAGTATCAGAATTGTAATTCTGTACTCCAGTGGAAAGGAGCTTCACTGACTAGAATGCAGTACTAATGCTCCGTGCCCTTTGCCTTTTGTCTTCCAGACTTCATTCATTTCCATAGGTATTTAGTCTAGCACCTCATCCCGATCCCTTCAGGAAGGTTGTTTGTACATTTGTACTACAGTTACATTCTCCTGTTAGAGCTGCCTTCCTTCCTGGGATCCTCTGGCCTGATAAGTCATTTTTTTAAAAAATTTGCTTACATTAAGTTTCACTTTTTGTGTTGTAAAGTGCTATAAGTTTTGCAAATGCAAATTGAAGCCTTGGATATTTAGAATAGTTATAATAATTGTTGGCATGCTCTTGCCTGTTAATTCTAATATTTGGTTCTGAGTATGTTTAGATTGACTAATTTTCTCCTCATTTAGGAGCAAAGTTTTCTTCTTTGCATGCTTGGTAATTTTTCAAATTGAAATACAAACATATAACATTGTGTGAGTATAAGGTGTACAGTGTGTTGATTTGATAGAGTATATATTGCAATATGATTAGTGCATAGCTTTAGCTAACACCTTTTGTCGTGTCACATGTTTATCATTTCTTTTTTGTGTTGAGGACAGTTAACTTTGAAGCTTATAATCTAGATTTAACTTAAATGCTAGAGTCCCTGTGTTGTGCACTAGATCTCCAGAACTTGGCCTGGGGCAATAGCCTACCCACTGAGAACTTTCTCTCCTAAATTCTATGATTTTTATCTTTCTGAGTGCTTGTTAAAATCTCATTGGTACCAGATAAAAACAGCTCTTTATGAAACTCTGTCTCTGACTTGACTCATCTTTAAGTTCAAGAGGTTCCCTGTGACTTCAGAGTGGCACACCTCCACCCTGTCTTCACACATTTCTCACTTTCCCCCCTTTTCTATTTCCTTTTTTGGCTTGCCTTTATTTTTTTCTAAGAAACTGATTATCTCAGTGTCTTTATCCTAGAGATACTTACCTACTGCTAACTTGTGCTGACACAAGCATATTTCCAAAATATGTGCTGGTTTTATAATCAAAATTGGGTCCTCAGAACTTTGTTGAGCAACATTTTCAGTTAACCTGGCCAAGTCAGAAACCGCTTTTCCTCGGCTTTGTCCTACTGCCACTTTTATGACAGGGTCTTTGTCTTCCAGTTTACTGGCATGAGAAGTTTTCTGGCAGCCTGCAGCTAGTGCCAAGGTAAATTGGGTTTTGCAGTTTAAATTAACATGGTTCAGTTGTAAAATATATTGTATAAAGACTCTTTGATAGGGAAATAGTTAAGAATGTTTAGGCTTACAACAATTGTTTGAACTTGCTAAGAAGGATTAAAGTTTTTATTTTTGGTAACTGAGTGATATTAATATCATAATATCTTCTCATAAAAATACCACTTAGAAACAAAATCTCACAGTCATGTGAGCTCTCAAGTTGCCACGGCTCCTATTTGTTGGGTATTGTCCTTTCCCTTTATTTTTAAATTTCTTGGAACATAACCTCCTACATAAAAGCATAGAATGACTCTGCTGGTAATCTTACTAATTCTTTGTAAAGAGCAATGAAGATTTCCTGATTTTCTTAATTCTTGATTGCATTGTTCCTGTGGTTTTGCAAAGCTAAGAAAAACAACAGAAAAGTACCCATTTGATTTCCCAATTATTGTCTGATTTGTGCTGCTGTATTATTTAATTCTTCCTTAATGTTGTGGTAAGCTTCAACTCATTTTTTTAGTTAAGTTCGGGGAAAAAAAGAAAAGCTTCTTTTGTTAGTACTTTCTTGTAAACTCAGTTCCATGGTTTTTTATTAAATAATCCTTTTTGATATTGTGCCAAAAAAGCCTCATTTCAGTAATATCTGGGAGTTGAGTTGGAGTAATCACTGGAAATATGTATTAGGTATTAAGGATAGAAGTGGTAAATTACTCTTAAAGTACTTCAGTCTACTTGAGCCAAAGTGGTTTGAAAAATTTCCCTTAAGTTACAAATAATGGGGAAAAATAAGGCGAGTTACCTGCAGCACTCTAGTTTTCCTCAGCCAGATTTGTGCAGGATTCATGCACCCTAAAGAAGAGGATGTTGGAGCCGAATAGAAACTCGATGCCCGCGCTAACTGGACGGCTCATTTGGATGCAATGCTAACTAAAGGAAACCAATGTCTGTTGGGTGTTGATCCACTTCCTTAGATCTTACATAATCTATCCATTGTTTTAAACTGGGTTGTTTATCTTTTCTGATATCCACCTTGCTGGAAGAATGTGAAATATTTTATTTGATTAGTATTTCCACATTTTCATTTAAGCTGCAGGAGTTTTTTTTTTTCTGAGAATAAAAAACGACTTTTCTTTTTGTCTTTGAAAGGCAGAAGAATATTCAGTGCATAGAACTTAAATATCATATAATTAGTGCTTGAAATTATTTTCTACTCTTCATTCCTCAAGTTAAAAAAAGTTTTAAGTGCATTTTCAAATGAGGGCATAGAAACACTCATTATAAATGTGAACTCTAAGGGCTTTCGGACCGCGAGGGCTGGAATGAAGCTATAATATGAAGCAGTAAGGGGACGTTTCACTTTTTCTCTGTCATCTCTAATGAAGTGCAAATTAAAGCAAGAACGAAGATGAGTCTGGTCCTGAAAGGACACTTAAATATTTAAAAGCCAGCCTTCCTTTGGTCTCATTGCATTTGCCCTCAGGGCCATAGTGCCTCCCTGTCGTATCGCTCTCTTTTCTCATTACCACCTTTGAATATTATGGGTCTTCCAGAAGTATCTTCTTTTCCATTATCTTTTCCCTTAATATTTTCCCCTTCAGATTCCCACCCATTTCCACTTATTTATACATTCGCCCCAAACTATCTGTTATATCCCAGGAATAATACCAAGCAGTAGGAATATAGATTCTGCGCTCATCCTTTTATTTAACGTTGAATGTGATGACCAAGCTCCCATCCCAAGTCTTTTGGGGAGTTCAGCACCCTCTCCTGAAAGCTTTCTTGAATTTTACTCTTATTCTAAACTCCTGCTCTAACTGATCTCTTAATGTAAGTCATTTCTCGAAGCTGCCTTTTTTCCGCAGAGCTCTACCCCACGTGTGGCCCCTGCCTAATTTGTTAAGGCACTGCTTGCACATGTCTGTTGCATACATTTCCTGAAAGCTGACCAATAATGGAGGAAGACTATAGCTCAATACAGAATAGAAAATTATTTAAATTCATTGTTAAACTGAAGACAAAACAAAACCTTGAATGTGAATGAAAGGTCCAGAGTGAAATACCCAGAGTGAAAGGGACTTGCACGTCATAGTTTATAGCATTCTTTGCCCACTGTGGGTGCAGCAGACTGGCACCCTGAAAGCAGGGTCTCCTGTTTCTCCCTCCTCACTCCAAAGCCGTTGGGCCTAGGACACCTGCTCTACACCAGACGGCAGTCAGGGGCCCCACTCCTCTTCGGGCTGCTCTCTTGACAGGTGCACTTGTTAGTCAGAGACGCCAGCCCCCAGAATACAGGGGCAGGGAAAGGGAGAGATGGGCAGTGACGCAGCGTGTCCTAGGAGGAGCATTTCTAGTAAGAAAAATTGTTGAAAGTCTCACAGAGAAAGGAAGAGCACCTACATGGTGGGGATATTAGTTTTATATCTAGTATAAAATTCTTATATTATACTGTAAAAATGGATATTGGCGTGTCTGAGAAAATCCACCTGTAAACATTTGCGGTGGAGTAATTCAGGTCGTCGTTGCTGGTATGCATGCATCTCCCAGGCTGTACCTGCCCCCTGGCCTCCCGACCCACCTCATCCACCTGCTGAATGCTCCGTCAGGGACCCGAGCCAGGCTGTCCCCCCGTCCCTCATCCCAAGCTTGCTCTGTCCTTGCGTGTCTCACTTTGTCTGACCTGATGACGGGTGCACTGCTTCCCCTCCCTTTGCCCAGCCTTTGTTTTCCTGAAACTTTCTGACTCTGCATTCCTGCAATGTTCCAGTTCGTCACGTCTCCTGAATCCCAGTTGTCCGCCCCTTGCTGTTTTACCTTAGTTTCTTGTCATGCCCCATGCAAGGTAATGTAATGACCTTCTTCTTAATTGTCAGTCCGCATTCATCCCTTTGACAGCATCAGAATCCCCACGCAGAGGTAGAATCATGCTCCTCTCCTGATTAAAGTCCTTCAGGGTTGGTCTCTTTGCACACTGAATAGCTTCCATCTCTCTCTTCAGATCTTTGCATCAAGAACATTCTTTGATTTCTCCCTTATTTTTTATTCAAGTCCATGGGGGTGGATGGTGACTTTGTATTGATTTGTTTTTTTCATCCGTTGCTCCTTCCAGACGCGGCCAGCCGTCCTTCTCTGCTCACGACTGTGCTTACGCTGGAACAGAACCCCTTACTCAGTGCCTGTATTCTGCCCATCCTGTGCGTCCCGTTCTTCCAAACTTAAACCGTATGGCATCTCTTCCCAGAAATCTAGTGCAACTCCTATTTCTTTTCCCAGAAGTCATTTAACACGTTACCTGTGCTTATGTATCACTGTGCCTCTGTGTCTTACTACAAATGTTTGTATGTTCTCTTTCTTACTAGACAATGACTGACTTTGGGCAGGAAAAGTGCTTCAGTGTAAGTTCCAATATCTACTTACTAAATGAAAGGAAAATTACGATATTAACAATGACTAAGGATGAAGGGAATTATCAAGGGATAATATGCTCAATGCCCTGCAACCATTGCTTTCCTCTCTTGGTCAATAAAACCATTTCCGTAGTAACCAGAGTAGGCGGCAGCAGGCGGCAGTAACAGATTCATGCCGTCTTAGTGGCTTCACATATCAGCGGATATGTTTTGTGGGTGCCACAGGTCCAATGTGGTTCAGCCAGGGAACTCAGTCCCCCTTAGTTATTCAGGCACTGGGCCAGTGGAGACCAACATCTGTAATTCCGCATTAACGAGAAAACTTGAAGCGCATTCATGTTTGTCCTGTCTGTTACCCAGGCTTTGCTTGCAAGTGACACACACAGGTTCTCCTTATGGTCGGTTGGCCAGAATTAGTCACAAGTTTCCGGCTACGTTAAAAGAGGCAGATTAGTTAGTGCTTACTGCTCAGTAGGGAAAATACTTTGTGCTTGTACTTGTGAACGGGAGAGTTCTTTACACTACAAAACTGTGAATCATCTAAAATTAATTGCCAATTTTGAAATTAATATGTTATCTGTAGACATAATTATCAAGGAACAATATTTCATGCAGTTCAATACTTACTATCTCCTTCTTAATGAATCAAACAACAACAAAAGAATCCAAAATTAAAAGTGAGTGGCTTAGCACTCTTCCTAATATGAATGTGAACTGTATGTATTTCTTTCCTCATTAGTTTCTTACTTGAATATTCTTTTTATTTACACATAGATAAATCAAGCTTCAAAATCACTGTGAAATCTCCTTCACTTAATGACGATAATAACAATAACAATATTAGTGTTTATGTTTGTTAATAAATAACAGCATTTATTGTCATGGACTGAAAACATATGCCAAGGGCAGTGTTTACATTGTCCCCTGAAATTTTTAGAACATTTCTCTCCTCAAAGAAAGTAATTTAGAATATTCTAAGGGTAAATTATTAATATTCCCATTTTTATGTAAGGGCAGTGAGCTTAAGATAGGGTGAAAACTTTCCAAAAATAGCACAGTTAATGCAATGTGAAATTAGAATTTGACACCCATTATGTCTGCCTCTATCTCTAAGTTATACCGTGTTTTCAGACTACTAGAAGTCCTACTCATAACTTAGCTTGCCTCTTAACCTCCATAATTTTATGTAACGTATTTGAATTTAAAGACTATAAGACTTGGATAGTTTTAGAACTTAAGTATCAAGTGAGAAGGGAGATGTAAGTTCTTCCAGTTAAGAACTGATTCATTCCATGAGTTCCAAAAGGCATGTAATAGTTTTTTGTTTTTTTGTTTTTAATTTTTTTTAAATTTTGGTATCATTAATATACAATTATAGGAGCAACATGGTGGTTACTAGATTCCCTCCATTATCAAGTCCCCACCACACACCCCATTACAGTCACAGTCCATCAGCGTAGTAAGATGCTATGGATCAAATAGTTTAAATTCATTTACTTCCAGAGGTACAGGTGGAGATGTATTTGTGTGGGAAAAGTCTGTTCTCCAGAGCAGCTATCTTTGAAACTAGGAAGGCCAGACAACTACAAAGCAGGCTTCCATTAAAAATTACACATTACTGCAAATGCTTAAGAAAACAGTTTCAGCACGAGCCTGCTTAGCGTCACTAGATTATAGCCTTGGTGTTTTGACAACTATTTAAGGGAGAGAACTATGAGCTTTCTTGCCAACTAACAGTGGAAAAAGAGTTAGGGATTGGGGGTAGGCAGAAGAGAAATGAAGATATGATCTTGAGAGAGAATTAAAGGAATTAATATTTCATTTGCAGAATACTGTTCTTGGTTAGAAAAATGCTGTGAACTTCTCAAGGAAAGGAGTTTGCCTTAATAGGCATATATATCAGAAGAAACCTTCTTTCTAGATGGAAAGCAAAGAAGGTAGTTTCTAATGAGAATCTGTATTGCAGTGACACATTCTTGAGTTCATTTATTAGATTATGTATTGGACAGAGTATTCTGTTTCTTTTTCACTGTTAGGCCAAAAGTGCCTCCCACTTTTACTCTGAGTTACTATTTTGGGTTAGTAACTGTCTGCATTGCATCTTTTTCTACATGTTCTAGTATGCTTTAGGCTAGAAAGGGGAATTCATTAATTGCTGGCTCTTACTTACATAGTTTAGATTGGTGACAAAAATATTCCAAAAATACTGTTTTGTTTTTAAGATAAAAATGAAGCCATGTAAAACATATACATTAAATTCACCTTCATTCCTTCATATTGAGACTAAGTCACATTGAAGCACACATTATAATTATGAGATCGAAGAGGCATGCAGAAGCTGTGTGTTTTTATTAAAGTACCTACTATAATTACTATACATCTGAGATTATTTGAATTTACTGTTCTATACCTCAATTTCTTGAAGCTTTGTGTAATATCCCATTATATGCACTTTGGGATTGTCATGCAACATGGCAGAGTCAGCCAAATGGAGTAGGAGACCTTATGCTTCAATATACCCATTTCTTTGATCGCTAAGAAAAAATAACATTTCCTGAACATTAACAGTAGTCAATATATTAACCAGTTGTCTGCTCTGTAATACTTTTCTTTGGGAAAAAAACAAGAAAATATAATTACTTACTTGGTATCTAATTAATCCAGAATGCTTGTTGATTTAAGGCTTTACAAACATGTGCAAAAGGCTAGTGCTTACAAAAAAAGCAGTCTCTGCTTCTAGAAACTGCTCCCTACAAATTTCTTGAGAGAAGAATCAATGTTTGAATTGTCTTTCCAAAATTGCAGGGTTTTTAAACCTAAAGTTTATAGGACTTTAATGCATGGCTCCAGACTGGGCTTCATGAAACACCAAAAATGTGCACAAAACCCGGTGGGTTTTCATATATTCATTTGTACAGGGATGAGCTAGAAGGCTCAAAACTTTTATTAGATTATCAAAAGGGCCCATGGTGCACAAGCATTTGGAAGTCATTGAATAACAGCTTCATTCTTTTGTGGTTAAATATGAGGTAAACTGGAATAAGTGATGTAAAAACAAAACCGAGAGTGGAGACACAGTGCTGTGGAACATTAGGGCTTGAAAGGGTCCTTAGTCTTCTCAGGCAGCTGTCACAGATTACTGTGGTCTGGGGGAGCTCAAAAAACAGACAGGCATTTCTCCACAATTCTGGAGGCTGGGAACACCCAGCTAAATGCCCGGGGGGGATTCAGAGTCTGGTGAGAGCCCACTTTCCAGTTTATAGAGGCGTTTTCTCACTGTTTCCTCACATGGTGGAAAGAGGACAGGAAGACTCTCGGGGCCTCTACTGTGTAAGGGCACTAATCCCATTCGTGGGGGCTCCACCCGCATGACCTGATCATCTTCGAAACCACTGGGCATTTGGTTTCAACATATATGTGCATTTGAGGGGGGTGCAGAGCCAAATCCTATCCATTGCAATACTTCAATAAATATTTCACCTAGGAAGGGTGGGCTAATATTTGGAAAAGTTAAATGTAAGGAAGGGCAGCCCAGGGCAAGAGAAAACCTTGAGCAAGTATTTTGGGGACTGGAACTTATTTGATTTGTCCCTGCTATTAAGAAAGGGAACAGTGCAATATACATTTAAACAGGTAGCTTGGGGCCAGAGTCATGAATTCAATCATTTAAATAATGGAGAGAAACTGAAAGTGTTTTGAATTAGAAATAATGTGATAAAACCCCTGTTACAAGACTTGTCCTGATGGTATTAGAAAGAGGAGTTTTTGAATCATGAAATTAATTGGTATGTTACTGGAGTGATCCAGATTACTAAGACTGGAAATGGGGAGAATAGATAAGTCTGAATTACTATAGAAATTTCAAGAAACAGAATTAGCGACAGACTAGATGATAGAGAGGAAAAGAGTATCTGAGCTGGAACCTACATACTTGATTCCATGTTGTTTGTTTTGAGGGGATTTAAGTGTAGTTTAACTCACTCAGGGGTGAATATGAGTTCATAAGCAGAATGGTGATTCTGTGCACATGTAGATGCTTACATTAAGTGAGTACTCAGTGTGAATGAGAAGTTACTAATCAATGTGTCACTATAATTTAATGCTGGATTCCATGTCTGTTGGTACCATATTGAAGTGAACTCTAGGAATGTCATGTTATCTCCTTAAGTAAAATACTTAAATTAGAAATGAATAATGTAGAGCACACTCTCTTCTACAATAGGAACTTGTGTGTGTTCATTGTACTTCCACACTTTTTGCCGAGAAGCCCTTGCAGATACAACCCTTTATCTCTATTGCATAGACCCACCATGAGGAAAGAGCATTTTAAGGCTACACCCACATTTTCTTCAGTTAACTAAAAATGCTCTTAATTGCCTCTGTCACCAAAAATGTCTGTTTCTGTTTTGGTGGTGTTCCTGGATATAAAGGAATAATTCAAGGTACTGGCACTATGAAAGGTGTTAGTTGGCTTTAGAAAAAGAAGACGACGGAAGTAAGCTGGTGTAGAGCAAGAAATAATGCAAATATTATGTAATATACAATAGGACCCTTTTCTCTAGCCATTATAACTGGAAAAGGTGAAAGTTCAAGATAGTTTTCATCCTATAGCTATCTTCAGAAGAAAAAGCAATGTATAGAGAAAATTTTAGAAGATAAATTCAGTAAAAGAGAAGTTAAAATAATAAAAAAAACCTCAATACTCTGAGCCTAAGAGACACTTATAAAATCTTGACAGTGATAGGAAAATCATACATAAGTATTTGAAAGGAAATTAAGAAGAATTTAATGAATCCTTAGTTAATTTGAGATAACTTGGCTCTTGTGAAAGCTACAAGACCTGTAACCACCATTTCATGATCTGAACGACTGTGGATGATGATGGACAATCATTACAGAGAACTCCTCAAGTTCTGATAATACTGGATTCTGAATAATGCGTTTCAAAGAAGAACAAATGAAGTAGGTTTATGTGTCAGAATGAACATCTACAGTCTGTGTAGAGAAAAATAAAATTGTTCTGTTGTTGGAACCTAAAATGGGGAAACCAAGGCAAAACCAAAATAAGATTTAGAAATTGAAGGATATTTCACATTTTTTGTTTAATACAGCAAGAAGAGAAAATGTTGCCATTTGAATAAAAGTGATGTCGACAGAGGGTGAAGCTGGTGCGGGGTTGCTCAGCCTCGTGGTGGGAGGAGTTTCAGGCTGGCTCCGCCCTCTCTGCCAAGCGTGGGAGGCCCATGACCTCTGGGGCTGAGGTGAGAGCGTTGTCAGGGAGAGAGATCGGGGCTGATAAAATTTCATGTTTGCCATGTCAAAGAAAAGTTATTCTGACACTGTTGAAGACTATTGCAAAAGAGAAGAGAGATTGGATTCCATGGAAATGTTGGAGCAGAGCAATTAGGGGCCATTGGCTCGGGCATGGGCAGGTGTCCAGGGACTGTGTGACACGGTCAGCCACAGAGTCAGGGCAGATGCCGGAGGTACAGACCGCAGTGCAGAAAATCTTCATTATGAGTTCAGTCTCAGACAATACCTAGAGGACAGCAGAAAATGAGAAGATTAGTACAGAAAGGCCATCAAGAGAGAAACTGATCTCCAGTGTTTGCCAGCGTGTGCCCACCAGCATCAGACCATTGTGCCAGTCTTCTGACAGGGACTTGCTGTGCTTGCAAAGGAAGACCACATCTCGTTGAATTTCTAGTATCATATCTTTCTAAAAAAAAAGGCACAGCTTGAGAATGGAAACTGCCTTATTGGAAAGAACAGGAAAGACAGTTGCACCTGTAGATTTACAATAGTAAGAGGGAGCTTTAACTGCCATATTTCTCCCCCTTTTTGGAAGTATAAGAGCCATGGGACAGTAGAACTTATTTCTGGAGTTGTGGAAGAGAACATATTTCCCTTTTTTTGATCTAATCAGCATATTTATTGAATGAGTGTATTCTGTGCAATTGTTGCTGATGGTCTTTAACTTTTTTAAAAAAGTGACCTTCAAAATAAACTGTTACAACATCAAAAGTAAAAAGAAGCTTCAGCTTATTCCCTTTTCTCCAGAATGCATCACACCCATCTAGAATTTGAACTATACTTTTACAGGTTGTTCCCATTGGGAGAAACTGGGTAAAGGATACATGAGAACTTCCTGTATTATTTCTTACAAGTACATGTGAATCTACAGTTATCTCAAAATGAAACTGAATTTAAAAAGAAAGTATTTTCAGCTACAGCAGAGAATTATTAAGCCAAGTGCTGGGCTCTTCTGGGTACAGGATGCTGTGTGACCACACACACTGTCTGTCCATGAGACTGACTTGGGCCTCAACTTCCTGAGAAGAGAGTGTATGCTCTGCTGATCTTCCGAAGCCCTGAATAAGTTGTGTGTTGGAGCAGAGACTCAGCAGGGTTAAGTAACTTTGGGAGGGTAACTCAGCGTTTCAGAGACAGTATTAGGATTACAAATGAGATGGTCCCGTCCAGGAGGCTTCCTAGTTCACCCTCCATGGTCTGGAAACGGGGCATTTCCCCTAGTGTTCTGTGGGGTAGAGAGATTGACCTGTTTGCTTGGTAGAGTTAGATACAGAGTGAGGGGTCCTCCCTCAAGCTGTGTGTGTGTGTGTGTGTGTGTGTCTGCAGGTGGTATAAAAAATAGGCCCATAGCTAATAATTTTGATAAACTTCCAGTCAAAGACAAATTTTGCATGAATTTTTCAATGACTAGTATTCTTATTATAATTAAATAAGCAAACATGGAAGATTAAGAATGTCCTTTTTTGCATAAAACTGCTTATTCACCTTCTTAGTAAAGTGTACTTAAATTGAATTATGATGGCAATTCTTAAATCTTTTTTGAAATTGACTGTAGTGTATAGCATCATAGGGTAGAAAAAAGCTGGGCACAGAAATAGAAAGAACCATGTTTATTCTTTTTATGGCCACCCAACATGTAATGTTAGTGAGCATCAAATACCTCAGTGATGAAAAATAAGTTAATAACAGTGTCTGGCCTTTCCACTTTACACTGGGTTTCTGGGAAGACCAAACTCAATCACATAATGCCTTTGAAACCTATAATTTAATATATATAATTTTAAATACCATTTAAAATTTAAATTATCTTACATAATTTAAGGCTAAATTTGCCTTTGGAGAATCTTTTAAATTTAGGAAGCCTTGGAAACATTATCCCAAAAAGGAACTCAGTACAAAATATTGTTATTACCTTAGAGAAACAAAGCGATTTTGCCAGAATTTTCTCAAATGTTCTATATATGCAAAACCAAAGAGACTAAATTCCAATTTCCAGAAGGACTGATTGTGAATAACTATGTATGTCTTATATTGTGAAATGGTATTTTTTTCCAAATAAAAAATTATTGTGTCTACATGTATATTTATGAGCAAGTACTCTATGTTATTCTAAAGCAATATAGGCAAACTGGGTGTTTATTTTTAAATGATAAATTGATAAATATGGAAACTACAAAATCCATATTTCATATGCAATGTGCATTTTCCAGAATCAGTAAAAAACCTGCCAATCTGTATATGGCTATTAAACACATCAGCTTTTTATCTTTTTTTAAAAAAATGCTATATGTTCATATGTAGTTATAATTTAGCATGTTTATGAAAGAATATTTTTCTTGAAAGTATTTTAGATGCTTAAATATGTTGGCAGCAATGCATTGCAGAGGTGTGCTGGCCCTTTAATGTTCTGTTTCTGTTGTCATGGAAATAAGATTTTCAAGTAGATTTATCTGCTGTGTGTTGCTTTTTATAGATTCCCTATTATTTTAAGTTGGTTTTGGACAAGCATTCTTATTCTGTAAATACAAACACCAGTCTTTACTGTTTTTCAGTGTTTTTCTCAGTAGGACTTCTTAAATCCTTGGAGCTGGGGAATGTCAAGTTTTCCATGGGTTTACATTAGATATAGATGCTTACTTAGCTCCTGGCTGTGAAAAACTAGGATTTTTTCCCAAAAAAAAAGAAAAGAATTATAATAGAAGACAAAAAAGAATCCAATTCCAGTTTCAAGCTTTTAAAATGTATGTCACTTGCACATTGTTATTAGCTGTATAAGTACAATGTATATATGAACAGGATCTTGTAATTATACTCATGTTGTTTATTCAAATTCCTAACTGGGCCCCACATGCCCCTTCATGATTCAGCAGCTACTTGTGTCTAGAATTCATTACTTGGGGCGATGTGCTGGGTTTGAGTATAGGTTTTGCTAGTACCTGGCTGTGTGACGTTGGCAAATCATAGCAGCTGTCTCTTTCTCAGTTTCTTTATCTGTAAAGTGGAAACAATAACAGTTATTATGACTGTTATTAAAAATTACATGTTTTAATATATGTAGAGTACTTAGAATAGTCATCTGAGCCAAACAAGGGCTCGGGTCAGTGTTGTCTCTGCCCGCGTCGTCTTGCACCATTCTCTTCCGTTCTGGCTTCTTCAAACACATGAACCTTTTGCCGCCTTTTGACTTTGGGTTTATCGCTGCGTTATCACTGACACCGTTTTCCCTCTCACGATATCTGATACTGTACTTATGTTCCTTCTGTACTTCTGATACTCAGGTACCTGATACTTGCCACTTACGGAACTTGGAAATTATGTATTTATTTTATTACTAGTTTACTTTCTTTTCTTCCTCATGTAAAAGGATTCAACATATCTATTGAAGTAATAAGTAACGGAGAAGATTCATTTAAACTGGCCAGATGGTTCCCCATTTTCTAAATCACTGACTAGATATTTTAAAGATAGAAATGATTCCAAACTTTCCAAATCAGGCATTTCCTATGTTCTGAGAATTTATCATGGGCAGTGTTTTTTGTTAATTACTAGAAAATCTCTTCATACTCTGAGTTGTAGTGATAACTGTTTTCTAATATATTTCACCAAGTCAAACAAAATTTTCTCCCTATTGTACTGGGGATGAGTTTTATGTCTTCCTCATGAATATCAATACTTTACATGTATGAGAAATTTCATCGAGATAGCTCTAGTTTAAATGCCATTTACATTGTTCTCTTTAGGAATTTAAGGAATTACAATTTTAAGTGACATTTAAAAAAGATATTGTGGTAGAGTATTATTAGTTAGAGTCCTCTCTGACTTCTTCAGATAAATGTGTGTATCCTTTGATGGCAACAGAGACATGAAGAAACTCTTTGAACTATAATAAATGAACAAGCTAAATGGGGATCAGTTCTTCTTTGATGTAGTAGAATTTTTTTTATTGCATCAGGAACATTAGTCATCATTAAAAATACTGTTCCCTTCCCAGAACACAAAGGAATCGTCTATGTTTTCTTCTAACACTTGTTTTATTTTATTTATGTGTTTCTTTAGATTCATTTGGAGTTTTTTCTACCATATGATGTAAGCTATGGGTTGAACTTTTTTTTCAAAATGGCTATCTTGTACCGATACTATCTATTTAAAAGTCCAGATTTTTAAGAAGTCTGCTAACTTTCACTTTATTTTGAATGACCTTATGTAAAATATACTGACAATATTAAGATAAAAGAATAGTGGAAAGTGGGGTCTCCAATAGCTGTTTCTTTTGATTTATTCTTGAAGACACACCTACTATCATAAATTGATTCACAACTTCCCTCTTTAGAAACACCGTATCTTTTATTCACGTAAAGTTTCCCTCATGGCCAAGAGGATGTGAACGGGGATGTAGTCAAAGCTTAGTTGTATCTGTTTACTTCATAGTGTCTGTTTCTAACCAAGACTGCTTCCTGGGGGAAGGTGGCCGATTGTACCGCAGAGACCTAGCGTTTAGTGAAGTAGGCAGGACACATGCTGGAAGCTTCCTCATTAAGGGCAGTAACATTTCGTGTGAGCAGTGTGATTTTCTCTCTATTGTGTTATTCCTGAGCAAATGGAAATACAAACTTTCATTTCCAGAGATAAAGAACATTATGAGAGGAGCAGATTTCTTCTGGGGGGCTCTAGGTGAAGTGGGAGCAGAAACAGTTCCGTTTTGAAACAGCTGAGTCCCAGATGCCTGTAGACTGCTCAGGGCGTCTCTGGGGGGTGGCTGGACCCATGAGTCATCATTAAGGGGTTATTTCCTCAAGTGCTAAGGGAAACACGTTTCACAAATCATGATGGCCTTCGGGCTACGCTACACATTAATGTTTTCCTGCAATTCATGGGCCAAACAGCCTTACTGTCTGAAGCTTGGATGAAGCTGATTTTTCTATTTTACCATGGGAGAAATGGAGTTATTTCAAACTGAATGGTAAATTCTCATAAATAGGTTTGCTCTACTGTTGTTCCCTCTCAACCCCTTTTCTTGGAAAACACAAGCAGAACTGATGGTTTCATCATGATGTCTTCATTAGAAGAGTCCGTGGTTTCATCAACAGCAATCGAATGGCTCTTGCAAGGCGCTGTGCTAGGTTCTCCGTGGAATCAAAGAACACAGGATCTGGCTTGTGACCCCAGATGCTGAGAGCCCTGTAAAGAAGAGCAGGTTTCATTTCCAGAAGGTGTTCCGTCACGGTAGGTTGGTCACAGGTTGAATAGTCGCTCTTTTACTCTTGCGGTGTTGAATCTAGCAAAGTTCCTAAGTTGAAAATGCTTAGTAGAGATTTCAGGGTTTATCATCTGGGCACAAAGCCAGCCAGCCATGGACACAAATGGCTATGTAATAAATGCTAAATCAAATAACCAAGCCCCGCATGTGACAGAGCAGAGATCGGCCTCCCCAGACAAGCTCCTCCTGCCCCATCTCAGTGCCCAGGTGGAAACATGGGTGTCCTTCATCCTCCTCCTCCCAAGCAAACTCTTAGATTCTTACTTAGTGTGTCAGTATTACCTTCAAAATACTCGTACACGTTGGCCGTTTATCCCGAACCGCATGGGCGCTGCATGGGCTCCGCCCATTGTCCTCTCTGCTGGGCCACCTCAGCAGCCGCTGGCGGGCTCCCGGCTGCCCTGGCGCCCTGTGGTCTGTTCTCCGCGCGGCGGCCTGCTCGGCTGATTTCCTATTGCTCCAGCAGGTTGCACAGTAGGGCAACACACACTCATACTCTCACAGTTCTGGTGGTCAGAAGTCTGACGCGGGTTTCCCGGAGCTAAAATGAAGGTGTCGTCAGGATGGTCCCCTCTGCAGGCCTCGGGAGACAACCTGCTCCTTTGCCCTTCCCAGTTTAGAGGTTACCTGCGTCCTTGGCTCACGGCCCCTTCCTTCATCTTCAGAGCCAGCAACTGACATCTTCATTTTTCCCTGCCGCTTTCTGTCCGGTCTCTGTCTGTCTCTCTCCATCTTTCTCTCACCTCTGCTTCTCTGTCTCTGACCTTCCTGCCTTCCTCTTACGGAGCCCCTGTTGGACCCACCCAGAAACTCCAGGATAATCTCTCCACCCCAACATCCTTAATTTAATCACATCTACCACATATCTTTTGTTATGTGGAGTAACATATTCCTCTTAACACACCTTGTGATGCAGTTCAAAGTAAATAAAATCACCTCCGTCCTCAGTTTAAAATCCTCTATTAACTTGAAACCCATTCGTAATAAAAGTCAAAATTCCTAAGTGAACTCAAAGCCCTCCCTGACATGCCCGCCTGTTGGCTTTGTGACATCGTAGCCTGCTCTCCCTTATTCTCCATGCTGCCCAGTGCATTCTTGCCTTAAGACTTCTTTCCTGTGTCTAGAATCCACCCAGTGGTGACATGACCAGTGCCTGCACTTCCTTCAAGTCATCTCTTTACACTCACATTCTCAAACGCTGCTGTCCCTGGCCAGCCTACCTAAAAACTCAACACATTCCCCTGGAGAGGTCATCTACCTCTGCTTTTTTCTTATTCATCTCCATAGGTCTCCCTAATGTATGCCCTACTGTGTGGTTTACTTACTGAATTGTCTCTTGACCATCTCTTGACCACTATACCAGGCAGGCAGAGCTTCTGTCTTTCTTGTTTACTCTTCACTCCCCATTGCCTTAAGAATTCCTGCCTTGCAGTATATGTCAAAAGATAGTAATTGAGTGAAAGAATGAACTAAAGGGATTGGCAGCGGGGAGCAGAAACAATGGGTTGGGCGAGAAGTAGGCTGTGATTGTAGAAGCCTGCACCGCACAATGAGGGGGGCTGGGAGTAAGGCAGGTGGCATGGCGTGCACAGGAACATCGATAAGGCCAGCATGGTTGGGGCACAGGGCCGCCGAGAAAATGACCTATTCTTTAAAGGTGTGTGCCCCCCTTTTGAACTGTGGAGCGGTGCTGGGACCATGTTTCCCAGCCCCTTTAGGCAGGGTTCTAGCTAGTGGATGCTAGAGGGATCAAAGAGCATCTCTTCCAGGCCAGACCCATGAAAGTGTCCCAGGTTCTGCACCTTTATGCGCTTTTCTCTTCTGGCTTTTTGGATAGGAGACACTCCCAGGGAAGCAATAGCAGCCACATATTAAAGATGCAGAGCTAACGTCAGCCTAAGTCTTTGAATGACCTCCTGCAGGCAGACGGCTCTGCCATGCATTTCACCTAGTCTGTAACATAAGCAAGAAATAAGCTTCTATCACATTGGAGAAAATTTTACATTTTTACGTTTAGGGATCTGTTTGTCAGAACACTGAGCTTACCCTGAGAAATATACATATTGTGTAGAAATGATATTCTAGTGGTTAACAACTTTGGAAGGTTATTTATAACTAAATAACTTTGGGAAGTAAATAAATGTAAAATAATTTCTTACAGCAAAATCAGTAAGTGTAGAAAATAGGGGCTATAAAACATTTACCAAGTAGATGTAAAAAAAAAAAGATTTACCACTTGGTAAATGTTCTGCAGCCCGATTTGTTAAACCCACCCCAATTATAACTCCTTTGTATATTCTTAGATGTCTGTGCGTGTTCATAGGGCACGGCAGGAGTTAACATGTACCTACTAGGAGTTAACATTACAAGCATAGCAGAGATGGGGAATGTAGAGGGACATAGAAGGCTGTTAACTTAAAATATATTTTCATATATTTGGTGGTTTTCAGAGCAATACTGAGACTTGTCCCCAGGTTTTCTGCTTCAGTAGATATAGAGTAAGTTACAGTTTCTGTATTTTCTTAAAGGCTTCTCGGTAGTTTAGACATGAAGCCAGGTTTGGAAGATGGGGTCTGCTCCCCGAGCTAGCATACCCTTGCCAAGGGAGCTGTACAGAAGCGAACAAAATGAGTATGTTTCCATCATGTGATAAAATTATGTTTCCTGATCGCTTAAACGGGTTCTCATGGATGATATTTTCATCTGCTGCTCATGTGCTCCTAAGGAGAAACGCTATCACAGTGGCTTTCCAGAAGAAGCCGCCTAGGAGACGTGGGCTCGTCATGGGCATTCCCGAGCTCCCAGGAATTGGCAACTTGTCACGAGCACCAAAGAAAATAAGGTCCCATTGTGTCGCAGCGTCTGCTCAGTGCTAACATGTGAACACAATATGGGGTCCTCCAGTGAGGGCAGGCAGACCCCAAAACACACACATACGGGAAGGGAAGACCTGACAGTATATAGTAAGTGCTGGAGCAGAGGAGGCAGCAGGTGCCCTGAGACCTGGTCACGGGGCTCCTGAGCCACACGGGAGCCTTCAGGGGCACAAAGGGTTACCTCGGCCTGGACTCAACCAAGTGGCCTTTATGCTTCTTTGTTCTTCCCTCTTTGGGGGAGATGATGGGAAAGATTCATGAGAGCTTCAATGAGATGAAGAAGGCCTCTTTCTTCCTAAGTAATAGAAATAATAATTCTAATATTTATTACAATGATGGTTTTTATAATTCAGGCCCTCTCAGCTCTTGTCCGTGTAAGCTTCTAAACAGGGTTTTGTTTCTTTTTTCTTTAAAAAAAGCCTTGTGAAGGGAAAAGCGGACAGGTGAGAAGTGCTGCTAGCTTAATCCATTCCGCCGAGGATTAGCCGTACAGCGGGCACGGTGTGCGTACTCGGCAGCATGTGTTTGTGGTGCCCGTTCACTACAAAAGCAGCCGAGGAGGGAAACAGTCTGGGCCGGTCAGAGGTGCAGGCTTTAGCTCTGCCTGTGCCCGCTGCATCCTTGAGCAGGAAGAGGAGAATTCGGCACCATTCCTCACTTCTCAAAGATTTTGTAACCACCCAAGCAAACAAACAAGCCAAGAATAAAACAGACTAAAAAAAGCAGTGGAACAATTGGAAGGGACGGCAGAGTCTTGTGTCCTTTTGCTGAAGCCTGTGCTCCCCCAGCTTGGCGGGGGGCCAGACGGAGGCCTGGGGACATTCTATAGCGGATTTCACTCCGCCCTGTGCAAGCCAGGCCCTGACGTGCAGATTAAAGGCCTAACAAATAAATATGCGAGTAAATCTCAGTGCTTCTCTCGGTTGGGTAGTCACCATGGCTTCGGCAGCACCAAGGTCTGCTTTCTGGGCAGATGCTGTGGGCGGCAGCCTCCTGGTTACCTAGTGTGGTAGCTACACAGAGGCGGGTAGAACTGGCTCCTGCCAGACGCACTAGCTCAGATTTCGCATGGGTGCATTTTTCTGGAGGGGCCTAAGAGAGGTCTAGCCCAGTTTTTCTATTTATAATTCAAGAAACAGTGGCCTGAATCTTACTGAATCTTAGTGAGGCTGATTTTCTCTGTGTTCTCTCCTGTTCAGTCTGGGCACTGTTCACTGGCTTTATATACAGGTTGTTGCTGATTGGAGGGCCCACTAGGGACCAAAAATAATTTGAGGCTGGTAGTTAGGGAGAGAAGTTCAGATGGTCACAATGAATCCCAGTTTCTGCTGTGATTCATTCCTCTCTGAGGGCATATGGCTTAAATTCTCTGTCCCTTAATTTCCTTATTTCTGAAATGGGAAAATAATATATCTTAGTTTGTCTCTGGGGAGCAATGTGCAGCTGAATTAGACTTGACTTAAAAAGATCTGTTTGCATGATCATACCTTGCCTTATTCCAAAAAAGACATCTGTTGGGTGGGAAGATACAAGCATGAAAAGATGGAAGATTGCTTTATCATCTGGATTAAGGATGTGGTAAAGGGACTTAAAATAAAACAGAGCAAACAGACCAGCATTATATTGAGTCTCTGCCTGCTCTTTCATACTGCACGTCTTGAGAAAGCAAAATGGAGCAAAGCACCAGGATAGCAGAAATAAAAGCCACTGGATGCAAGTAGAACAGCCGGAGTCATGTGCTGTCCAAGACTGTAACCAAGCATGTGTCTAATCTTGGTTTCACTCTGCATGGTGGAATATTACACTAGCCTTGAGTACGCCCTGGCCTCGTTTACTTCCGTGCCACATTTACTATGCACTTAGTTTTCCGTATGATGTCAAGGACATCAGTGTGACCTCGTGCACTGGTGGAAATTTGGAAATCCACTGTAGATGTCCACTCTTCCTTGAGTTTATTCCAGATGAACTGATCGACTCTATCCTCTCCTCTGTCTCTGATGATTTCTTTTTGATACTAACGAGTGGTGTTCAATGACAATATGCGGTACTGAATCATACATGTTACGTAGCCTCCTGAGTTAGGTGTCTGAGGTTAGAATATGTTTCTTAGCAACTTTCTTTTCTAAGTCCTTTGTAGTCTATAGTGGAGGGTTTTGTCTTGGGTATTTTTTTAATAGTGATGGAAAGAATTTAACTTGTTACTCATTTTAATGGACTCTCCAATGGCCTGTAGGTCATCCTGTGCTTGCAGGAGCCCTGTGATGGTCAGTAGTAGGAGTTGGGAGGGAGGGTCCTCCCTAGAACTGTCCAACACACTGTCACTTTCTATAATTTTTGCTACCAACACCGACTTTTTCACTACCTCCTATTCTTACTCATGTTGTCTTTCTTCTTTAATTTCCAAGCAGAAGTTCTCCTCCATTCTAATAGACTTAGGCAGAATTTCTTGCTGATGGCATTTTTGCCTTTCTGTTGAAAGCCCGTCCAGAGAACACATTGATGGTGGCCTGCCCACCTCCTCCTATCTTCTGGGAACAAAACTTTTCATCTCTTGAGGGAAGTTGCTCTCTCCATAAATCCTTCCACCAGTTGGAGCACACCTTTCTTCTGGTGTTGTCTTGAGGAACAAACATTGAGGCTAGATGCCATTGTCAACCATGTTCCCTGCTTGGAGGAAGTCTAGAACAGAGACTGTGGTATCACATGGCGGAAGTAGTAGAGGCCGGAAACCCTCTTTATGTTTTTGGGTGCAGGCCAGCATTCTCCCTGTCATGCGGACCCACAACTTCCCCATCATGGCCTGTCCACTTGGTAGATGGACACATGAAACTGCCCATTGGCTTAAGCTTGTTGGAGTTGGTTTCTACATTTTGTGCTGAAAGAGCCTTCAATAATATACCAGATAAACACAATATTGGTACTTTAATAAATAGAAGAGTATGTGGGGTTTCTAGAGATTCGAAAATAGAGATCAAAATATAAGATCACCTAGTTTCTGTCACATATGTTAAAATTTTGTAGGAAAATAAAAGTACTCAGTTGATGTTTTCTTCATTTTGCCATATCCTAAGATGACTTCAGGTTCTTGGAAGGCAGATATGTTTTATTATTTCTGTGTTGTTAGCACCAAGCATGATTTCTGATAAAAAATAAGAATTAACCTAATACTTCTTAATTGAAATAATGTATTAATATTATTAAGTATAGTATAGTATAGTATAATATAATATAATATAATATAATATAATATAATACTATATTGTGCTGAAACAAAATCCTTGAAAAAGCCAGAATATTTTTAGAAGTCTACTACATTATATACTACATTATTTTGTTTTATATTCATTATATTTATAAAGAAAAAAGCAAGCTTCCCCTTTTACTGTCAGATAGTTTACTTAAAAGGGAAAAATTATTGTTTTCTTATTTAGTGGGTGTTAAGATTTAAATCTCAAATACTTGTGAAAGGTCAAGATTCAAAAATATTTTTAAAGTCAGTTGACCCCAAAATAATAGTTTTTTATTTAAGTTTGTTTGCATGTTACTGAATGAGTTGCTGAATTCTTTGAGAGAGAGATGAGAACCAGAATTTTATGAAACATGCAAAAAAATGTAGGCAGAATTGGTGATCAGAGTGAAGATATGAGGGTGCTGTTCGAGACAAATCCATGTTGAGTATCAGTGAGGTACTTGCAGTGTTGAGAAGTCATCTGGAATTAAGATGGTAAACTGGCCCTTACATTCAGAAACCAAAACTCATGACTTTGGAGAGCATTTTTAGGGAAGTAAAGTGAGTGGAAATCAAATCTCGAGAATGGAGGCGTAGGGGAAGCCTGTCAGGTAATCCCTTTAAGGCATGGGTCTGCTTTCCAAAGCAGACAAGATGCTATGTTCCTGACGTAGAGCTCATCGATGGAGTATTTTCTATTTCATATTGAGGAATTTGTATTTGATATCCTGGGGCATGAGTCTGTTAAAAAAAATTGCTCTTTACAGTCAGTCAGAAAGTAATTTAGACTCTGGAAATGTAAGCCTAGTGCTTTGAGTTTTTGTTTAAAAACGTGCTAAAAGAGGTAGTCTTACAATAAACAGAGCAGCCATTCAAAGGCACCTCCAGTTTTTTGTTGTTGTTGGTATCATTAATATGCAATCACATGAGCAACATTGTGGTTACTAGGTTCCCCCCATTATCCAGTCCCCACCACACACCCCATTACAGTTACTGTCTATCAGTTTAGTAAGATGCTATAGAGTCACTACTTGTCTTCTCTGAAGGCACCTCCAGTTTTGACTAAATAGTTTTTTCATGTTCTTTCGTGGTGTCTTCAGATTTAAATATATAATCTGTTAGATTCAAATATCCTTTTGTTTCTATCCAGTGAGTTTAATTTATCCAGAGTGTAGCTCTATAGGAATTCATAGTAATTAATAAAGGGCATTTCTTTCAGTGTCTCTGTGTTTTGGTAAAACTCCAACTTTAATTATTAGTTAACAGTAAAGGGCCAAGTACAAATAGATAAAATAAAAATTTTTCAATAAATTTCAAAAAATCTCAATGAAAAGGAATTCTTGTATAACTTAAAAAAATAGGTAAATAAGTGAGGTAAGTGAATGAGATGGACTCAGCCATCTGTTTCTTTTTCAGCTCAGGGGATAAATAAAAATCACGAAACTAAATACAGAGTTGTTCAGCCCCCTTTTTTTCGTAGTGCACTTAGCCTAGGGCATATAGGGGGCTACAGACAAAAATAAGTCAGGAAATGTAAGTCAATGCATTAATGGAGAAATAAATCAAAGGTAATGGAGACTGCATAGGAAGCTGAACAAATAATACAGAAAATAAATAAGCCCAGAATGGTGGCATGCATGGGTTACAAATAAAACAAGAGTCCTCTGTTTGGTGTATACACTGTTTTTTCAGAATGGATGAAGGGCATGGACCGTGCAGACAGACCACCTGCTTGGAATCCCACCTCTGCCACTCATTAGCCGTGTGATGTTAGGAAAGTCACGGAAATCCTTTGTGCCTCAGTTTTGATAGCCACAGAGTGGGCATAACAATGGTACCTGTCTCCTAGAGTTGTGACGATGAAATGGGATAATACTAGTATTCTTAGAACAGTGCCTGGCCCCTCAGAAGTGCCTGGTGAGCACAGCGTTTATTATTGTGGTCACTGCCCTTCACTACCGTCCTCACAGTGTGCACTATGGGCTGTATAGCTATCATGGGTCAAGAAAGGCATGAATAGCATCTGTGTATTTATGTGTATGTCGCAAGTTATGATGTAACAAACATGCCTAACTCTCTGAAGTTCAACTAAGATGAGACTGTGGTGTTTAGCACGACTTCTCTAAATGTTTGAGGCTCAATAATAATGAAAGGCAGAGGGACTTAAATCGTTGCGAAGTCATGGGTCCTCAGCGCCCACCGCCTCTCCCGCCTCTACCTCCCCATGTCTCCTTCCCTCCCTCCCTCTCTCTCTGTCTCTCCTCTTCTGCCTTCTCCCTGCCTCACAGCAACAGCAGTCTATCTCTTTGCTTCTGAAGCATGGAAGTCCACTTCACGCAGGACCAAGTGCCATGCCCAGACCCTGAGCTTCGTCCGACCTCCATTGCTTAGATCATGCCAGTAACAAGACATTGATCATATCCAAGGTTTAAATTAATAGGTTTTTAATAAAATGGTCTCAGGGACCATCCCAGGCCAGTCCAATCTAAATCTCCCCTGTTAATGGCATCTGCATTTAGTTTTATAGTAGCTCCCTTTATCCTGTTCATTGCTTAAAGGGCCCATCCCGGTAATCTTTCTGAAATAAGGTTATTGAAGTCTCCACATGCAAAACTGAAAAATGCTAAAACCCCTCAACTAGTAGCTCTCCAGATCAAACTAATTTAAAACACTTTTTCACTTGGCATCCAGCTATACTATCGACTTCGCTGTTTCACTAATTTGCTTTAACATCATCGGGTACAGTTTCCTTAACAAATGATTGTTCATATGGAACTAGAGGTGTACTTGCCACCATATATCCATGTCTGAAAGGATGTTATTAAATGATCTTTCAACTTGAAACTTTTCTCTCTCTGGATATAGTTATGCTTATGACTGAAATATATCAATTCCATTTTTGACTTATTTTGGATATATAAAAAGTTTAACATGCTTCACAATTACTAAAATTTTAAATAATGTTTGTATTGCTGGCACTAAACAAGAAATGATACTTTGCACTCTTTCTACATATACAAGCTGTATACTGCATCATTGAAAGATAAACTTTAGTACAATTGAAATTTACCCTGCAAATACTGACTGCACAAGAACAATTTAAAGTACCTTCTTAAAATTCCTAATATTGATCATTCACAAGCTCTATAGGTTCTGCAGTTCCTCTTTTAATCCCAGTATTTGTATTTGTTATTAGCTTAGCATATTTCAGAGACTCAATATAGTATGTATATGTATATTTGCTTCAACGTCATCCACAGAGTGGGAATTAGAAATATAACAGGATCACAAAATCACAAATTTTGATAGCAGATAAGCTAGTTTTATTAACTCTAAAAATTCCACATGAAAGGTTTAAAGAGCCTTTAGAATATGAGAGATTTCCTCACAAAAGTAGGTATTTTATCTTGTTTGTAAACAGCAGAACCATTCTGCAAAGAAAAGCCATCGTATTGAAACACCATAGTGAGACTGTCACCTGCCAAAGTTTTTCTGCTTTGGGAACTTTAAAAAATTGTTTTAAGATGAGTGAGTCATGGAAGCTTCCAAAAGTTCAAACACATGACATGTCAAAAGTACACCCTCAGAGAATGGACTAACAGTTACCAAAGGGAAAGAGACGGGGGAGAATGGGAGGGTAGGGAGGGATAAGGGTGGGAAAGAAGAAAGGGGGTATTACGATTAGCATGTATAATGTGGGGAGTCGGGGAAAGGGGAGGGCTGGCAACACAGAGAAGACAAGTAGCGATTCTACAACATCTTACTATGCTGATGGACAGTGACTGTAATGGGGTTTGTGGGGTGAACTTGGGGTAGGGAAGAGCCTACTAAACATAATGTTCTTCAAAAGAAAAAAAAAGTACACCCTTTCCTTAAGTCTTGGACATAGTTCACAATATGAAAATCTCACATACTCTCATATATTTCTATGTGGTTTATTAGGTGACTGCCTGATGACAGTGACAGACAGTTCTACTTTGAGGTCACGGCGGTTTAGGCAGCCCTGTGGCATGGGCAAGCAGAGATGACCCAAGAATTGCTAAAACAGAGCAGCCCACCAATCTGCCCAGTCAGATATTCTGACCCTTGAGAAAATTGATACCCACTGTTTTATGTAAAAAAAACAATTCCTGTTCATAGATACCCAGAATAACATCACCTTCTCAAAGCAGATTACCTTACAACTCAAGGCAGTACAGAGTTAACTTAAAACCTGACATTTCATGACCTCAGGCTTTCTCTTACCTTTTCCTAAGCAGTTTATGGGAGAGTAAACTATTTGAACTGATGTCACATTTGAGGTCAGAGAAAGAAGGAAGCTAGTATTTTCTGAGTGCCAGCCTTGTCTACGCCAAGATTTGTGCTGAATTCACTTGATCCTACAAATCTCTGATGAATAGGTTTTCTTTTTCTTAGTTCACAAATGAGAAGCAGACTCGTAAACAGGTCAGGGAGGACGTGCAGAGCTGGGGGGGCCGCCCTTTGAAACTGACTCTGAACCCAGGCTCCTTCCAGGACGTCAGGCTGGCTAACCGAGCCTATAGAATGGCCCAAAGGCTCAACGTGAGGAAAAATAACCCGGATGTTTGTCCCCTAAGCCTGTTGAATACATAGCTAGCTGTTTTGCGTCCTTTGTAGCTTACTACACAGAAGTAGTGCAGTGTTATGATTAAGAGCACAGGCCTAAGAATCGGACCACCTGGTTCTGATCCGGCTTTGCCATTTCCTGGCTGTTCCCTGCCGTAAGTTTCCTGTTCTTTCTGTTTCCACATCTGTGAAATGGGGATGGTAATCGTGTGTGCCTCATAGGCTTATTTTGAAGACTACATAGTAGAAATGTGGACAAAAATGTAAGAACTGTGACTAGCCCATAATAAACCCTGACCAAAGGTCCTAGTATGTTGTTTGGAATTGTACCAGGTGGACCAGTGAGTAGCTACCAACCAGCATTTTCTAGAGACACTGGAGTGGCTAAAATTTTTCATACAGCACGATTACTTCTTCCCACTTAATTGTAACACTGGTTATAATTACATCACTTTAAACAGTGGTTATAATTGCATCATTTTTCTATAATATTTTATATTTTTCAAAGAACTTTCTCATCTGCTTTCATCTGGAGCCTTATTTCACTCATCTGCCAAATGGCTTTCATTAATGATACCTGTCTCATGAGGACACTGCAGGGAAAAAGTTATATGGTGTATCTAAGACACTTAGCGCAGTGTCTGGCACGTCGTGTAGTCACCTTGGAAGTCAGCAGCGCAAGGACTAGTAAATGCATTTTGCATTGAGGAAATGGAGAAAAAACTTCCTTGGCTACACTCGTATATTGGGCTAGCAGTGCATCTCACACGTAGCCACGTACCTGACAGAGTGCTTGGTAATGAAGAAGTAAATCCCTATTGGAACTAATTTTTCCCTAAAGGCTAGTGGCTTCCCCATTGTATTATACTGCCTATTTGACACACATGGGCATGGTGGTTATAATGTGAGTTCATTAATAAAAAAAACTCTGTAAGCTGTGTTTTTGAGACAAGAGAAATTTGTTTTTTCATTGACTTCTATAAAAGGTGTTCGTGTCCAAGTCCTGGTCCCTAATGCAGGACACACACACACACACAAATAACCTTTGAAGCCGAAATCAGTCGAAGGGAGAAATGAAGTGGGAAGAGCCCACTTATTGCTTACAAGCTGTCGTCGTCTTCTGCTTGTCCATGTCTCTCATGACCGGGCTGCAAAAGGACCCAAAGATACCTCCCTCGTACTGCTGTTGTCTCACTCCCCACCCGCCTGTGTAATCACCCATTGATATGGAGATGACTACTTCTCTCCACCCCTTGGAAGCACCTGTTGATATGGAGATGAACTAAGGCCAGGCAAGAGATTCTGGAAATACTGCAGTTTTACTCACAGATGGGTTTATGCGTTAGGTATACAGACTGATGGCAAATGGTTTTTGAGATTGAATGCAACAGGTCACTTAAAAAAAGAAAAACGACAAGTTTGATTTCAACATGACTTGAAAATGTTCTACTTTAAAATGTTGTGTTGAATCACCTCAAAACAGTTACCAAAGATCTAATATGGACAGAAAACATTACATCAAATACCACTGCTGATTTCTTAAGCCTCTCTTTTATTGTCTTCCATACTGTCTAATCAATAGGAAAATAATACTGATGACCATTTCACACAGGAGATTTTTAGATACATGTTTACGATTATGGCTATGGATGATGTTTGGGGGCTTCATATGTTGATGACGAAGGAGCCCCTCAAATCCTCTTTGGTGTGTGATCCTGAGTGATTTTCATCACTGCATGTATCAGAACTTAATATTGTCTTTCTTATGTATATTGGTGTATTTAGCCTCTTACCTTACGTCTTACTTAGAAGAGTCTAGTGTAAATACCATGAGAGCAGGGATGTGGCAGAAGTTTCCATTGAACTCCCCAGAAGTTAGATTTGTATCTGGAAGAAGCTAAGCACTAAACATATAGTTGGTGAATTAATGAATGGAAGACAAACCCCTGGGAAAGATTCCCTTGGACATCTAATATTTTAAGATAATATTTTTTAAAATTTAAACTTAAATTTACAGTGCAATTTATATTGAAGATTCTGTATGGTTTACACAGGATATACAATAAGGGCTGCCTAGAAAAATACTTCGAAGTTTATACTGGCATGCTACTCGCCTAGCTACAAGTGTCACACCTGTTAAACAAGGAAACTTTAAAATACATTTTACATCCACTTATTTGCCGGAACTGATTAGTACATGTTTGTGTCCTTTTTGTTTATTGAGCCATTTAATGTAATGGAAACAATGAGATGTTGAGGGGTTTTATATTCAGATTTTGCCTCTTCATAGCTGTGGAACTTGTGCAAATTATTTCCTCCTTTCAGTCTCAGTCTTACCACCTGTAGAAAGGGAATACCACTTATTCTTGGGATTGTAAGTGATCAGAAAGATAAAAAATGTGCCCAGCGTACGGTGGGTGCCACACAAATATATGTTAAAATCGTTGAATTAGAGGAGTTACGCCTGGTCCCTGGAAAGCTGGGCTCTTCAAGACAGGGCTGTCCGCAGTCTCACTTCATGTGGGACAGAAACAAGGGCAGGGTAGGGTTTCTGCTCTCCACCACAGGCAGAGGAATGCATATGGAACTCTCATCTGTGTTGAAATAGTACCGATGAAAAAAAATGTATAACATATACATGCCAAATATGAATTGTGGACCAGTGATATTGAAATTCAGGCGGTGGGATGAAGGGAGGGAAGTAAATCAGCTCTCCCTTAATGTTTGCGATATCAAGTCATAGAGACAGCTCTGCATTTCATCCTGGACAGCGGCACTGGGGCGTTCACTGGCGACGTGCGCGTACCCCACAAAACGCTGAGGAACAGCTGCAGCTTGATGGGTGGTGTGGTTGCCTCACGACCAGATTGGAGCCAAGTGGTGCTCCCCAGGGCTCATTTGAACCTGACCGTGCACATGGAGCAGAGGAACTTTTAGGATGGAAATTATCTGTGTCGTTTGAAGTCTTGGGCGTGTCCATCTTCCTGGAGCCATGCCTGTCATCCAACTAGACGCTGTATCATTGCCAATGGAACTTTCTTGGGAGACTGTTTTCTGGCTCTTTCTGCAGACTTGGGCTTATTCATATTCTCCTTAATTAATGGAGAGTAGATCACAGTTAAAGGCCTCTTGCTACTAGCAGTCCCCCAAAATATGTTCCGATATCCAGCTCACAAAAAAAGGAACAATGAATAAAATCACACATCCCTCTTAGAAGTAGAAAAGGAAGTGCCTTTCATCTTGATTCCCCATTAAAAGAATCCTGTTACTCCCTCTTGAGTTGTTAGTTCAGATGTGTCGGCAGGGGGCATTTTGAAGGAGGAGGAAAGTTGTCAACCTGTGAGTAGTTTGCTTTTATGAAGAGCTTTCACGTCACTTTAATATATTTTTTCATCTATAAAAGGACTTGCAATCTAATGTGTAAGCAAAAAAGTCCAAAATGCTTATTAGAAAGCTGAGAGACTTGAATCTTATTTTTCATCATTTGTCTATGCACCATGTTGTGTAATCATTTTTTTCAGAGGATTTTTTCCTGTCATCTGTGTCGGCAGGAATATTCAAAGCAGGATTTAAAATCAGTATTTCAAAACCCGGGACTTAAGATAAGCTGCAGCCTTGCAAACATCGTGTGGGCTTTTCCCCTTTCTCTCCCCCCCTCCCCCCCCCCCCCCCCCGTCCCTGTCCCTGTCTCTTTCTCTCACTCTGCTTTTATTTATTTATTTTTGCAGGCTTGTCATTTGCAGTATCCAATATGATATGTAAGGGTAGGCTTAACTGAGATTGCTAAATTGTTAAACCTTGTGTCAAAAAAAAACATCCTCCAGCTAAGATATCACTTAGGTCTATTGTCCTTAATGTAACACCAAGACTACTCAAAAAGGAAAAAATGCGAACATGAAGGGCCCTGGGACGTGTTAAGTACCAAGTGACCTATCTTTTTGTGAGCAGTGAGTTTAGAATTAGAAGGACCCAAATTCATATCCCAGTTCTTCATTCACTTCTGTGTCATCCTGAGAAAGCTCCCTAACCTTTGGAAGCCTCCGTTTTCTCACATGAAGGAAACCTCGCTTGTAGAGCTGCTCTGGGCATGAGAAATCATTTTTGTAAATTGCTAGCCCAGTACCTGGAACACAATCACAATCTGTAGTAACCAGCTTGGCTTTCTCAGGTGTATAAAATTTTACTGTTCTGTTTTCCGATAATGACAACATTCTGTTGAACCACCTAAACGGGACCAAAAGGCATGCAGAGAATAAAACAGTATTATCACAAATGCCATTATGTAGAAAGGAGTCTTCTTAACATTATCAAATATATTTGTCCATAGTTAGTTCCATGCATATGTATGGTTTAAAATATGAAGTTACCATTCACACCATTTTGTTATACACTTGTATCGCTTTATTTTTTATAAGCAACTTTTCATATCGATGAGCATGATTTGCATAATCACTACTACATGATACTGCAATTTTCAGATGTAGCAAAATTTTTATGACTGATTCCCTCCTTAAGTGGGCAGCTTTTATTTTAAAAATAAGTATTATCAATAGAGAAAACCAGTTTGAAAATGAGGTTTCTAGTTAAAAGAAGAGCTTTCAGTACATTAAATGCAAAATTAAAGCAATTATATATCATGATCAATTTGAGTTTATAATGAAAATGCAAGTGGAGTTTAACACCAGAAAACCTACAAATGTATTTCTCTACTTTGTTTTTTTTTTTTTAGTGGGGAGCCACTGGCAATTACTTAAGGATAATGTGTATGACTGGGGCTGTCCCGGACAAGTGGGGACATAAGTCACTCTGGTTGTAACCACACTGCAATGTACAGAGGAAGCAACCAGATGGGCACAGGTAGCTGAAATGGTGATGGTGAGGGAGGATGACGGGTGCCCTGGGTGGCTGGCCAGGTAAGGAGACGGAGACAATGGTGCGATGACCGCCGGCCGGACCTCAGGCACTGGGTTGGCCTAGGATAGGACCGCCTCCACAGCCTGTGCCGATTCCTCTCCCTGCTGCGAGTGTGAGCTGTGTCAGTCTCTGTTCTGTGGTGTCAGAGTGTGTGCTGTGAGGTGTGTGGCTGAGGTGGCTTTGGTTGAGAACCCCTCCTTTTTTGTTCACTTTCCAGCTTTCTGGGTGCTGCTTTTCTTTTTTATTTCTTTCTTAAATCACTGCGTTCAGCAACCTCAATGAAGTTTTCAGCTCTGCAAACTGTACAATCTGGCCATTGAGAGCATTTGGAAGCAGAAAGCCCTGGGTTTGAATCCCATCTTTGTCACTTAAGAGCTGTGTGATCTGTGTACACTCCTGTTTCTTCATCTATGAAATGGGAGATGACATACATCTGCTGCCTCTGAGGAGTCTACAAAGCTAGAACAAGTAAAACGTTTAGCATTGTGCCTGTCTCCAAGTTAGTGTTCAGTGAATGCAGTTAATTGCAATTTTATATTTTTCATAAAGCATTATTTACTGGAATACCATTTTTTTCCAAAGGAGAATAAACTGACCAAACAACAGTAATTAAAAATTTGGTTACTGTGACATTGATATGATAATTTAATATATTAATGGAGACAGTATATATAATCATCTTACTTGATGTGAAAAAAAGAATTATTAAATTCAACACACTGTGACAAATTTCAGCAATGTGAAATCGAAGGGAACTTATTTGTGCAGATGGAATAAATCTACCAAAACCTACTACAGATATATGTTAGTGAAATGGTAGAATCATTCCTTTTTAATTCAATGGCTCAATTGAACATTGCTTTGGTGATCCCAGAAAGCATAGTAATATATATAGAGAGAAAATATATAAAAATACAAAGATTAGAAAGAATAAAATATGTTTTAATTCAAAAATGTTGTGATTGCATAAAAATTTCAAGATCTCTACATTATTAGAACTATAGGAGAGGGTAGCAAATTTGCTTCTCATAGTATTAATTTTAAAATGTATTCCTTTACTTCCATCAAAAAGACTTGAAAAAAACATTTTTTTAAAGGAACCAGAATACCTAGAAATAAAAACAGCAAAAGATATGCAGGCTGTTAGGAAGAACACTTAAAAATGTTCTTAAATGTATTAAACAAGTCCTGACTAAATGAACAGGTATCTCATATTCATGGAAGCAGATACAATTTTGCAAAGATGTTAATTGTTGCTCACTAAATTTATGAAGTTACTGTAAGTTCAGTAAATGAAAGATATTTCTCCCAATAGTATTAGGAAGCTGACTCCAAAATATATGTAGATGACCAAAGGGCCAAGATTTTTCTTAGATAATTTTGAAAAGAACGATCAAAGTTTGAACACTTGCTCTTCTCCGTAGAAAGTAACTGTAAAGCTAAAGGAACTGAGAAAACGTGTTATTGACCCAGGCATGGATTCATAGACCGATGAGCGGAACAGAGAGCTCAGAAATAGTCCTATACATACCTTGTCATTTTGCTGAGGGCCCCCTTGCTGTATAGAAGCTCTCTAATTTGATGTAGTCCCACTTGTTTATTTTTGGTTTTGGTGTCAAATCCAAAAATCATCTCCAAGACTGATGTAAAGGAATTTACTGCCACTGTTTTCTTCTAGGAGTTTATAGTTTCAGGCCTTATGTTCAACTCTTTTATCCATTTTGAGTTGACTTTTTCTGGATGGTATAAAATAGTGGTTCCAATTTCATTCTTTTGCATGTGACTGTCCAGTGTTCCCAACACCATTTATTGAGGAAACTGTCATTTCCCATTGTGTATTCTTGCTTTCTTTGTCCTAAATTGATTGACCATATATGCGTGGGTCTATTTCTGGACTTTCTATTCTACAATAGTTGTATTTTTTAAATTAAATCTATCAAAACATTCTCCAAATCTTAAAAGAACTTCCTGTACTTCAACTTCTTCTAGTAGTTTTAGTCTGAAACAAACTTCTTCATTGATTAATTTCTGTTTAAAATGAATATTACTGTTTTTAACCTCAAATGTAAGTTTTTTGAATACAAAAAATAATTTCTTCAGCATTTTTTGTGTCCCTTGTAACATCTGACAATCTGTTTGGCATATGCTAAGAAATTAAGTGTGTTTTGAATGAATATAAATATTTACATGGAAATAGGACTTTGTGACAAGACCTCTGTCCATTTGCAGTGTTTTGGGTCTCCGACTTAGATAGGTATAGGCAGATATAGGGATTGTTGGAAGAATGGCCAAGGTTTGACCCCAACTTTACCACTCTGTACAAAGAATGTAACCTTCTGTGCCTATTTCCTTATCCATAAAACTGGGGATAATGGTAGCTACCTCATAGAACTGTTCTGAAGGCTAAATGAGAGAAATGTCTTAATGCCTTAGAATAGTGCCCATTTCCTCGCCACATGCTGGGTGTAATTTAATTATTGCTTATTATAATTGTATCTATCATACTTTGTTTCAGGTGTTTGTGTTTAATTGTGTCTCTCTTGCAGCTAGGCTGTTAGCTCTGTGAGAGCAGAGAAACATGTCTGTCCTGGTCGCCTAGCCCAGCACCTGCTACCTGGTAGTCACTGAATCAATACAGGTTGAATGAGTGACTGAGCTATAGTGTTGACTTGTTTGGTGAGCTCAATTTAAGTAGCCTTGTTGAGAAAATGAAAAACTATACTGGGCTGTTCTTTTATTATCTATTTCTGAATTAGAAGTAGTGTTTGGATTTTGAGAAGTAGTAGATTTGAATTTTCAGTCCAGACCAGGGCTGGTGACCTCATTGCTTCTTAGAAGCATGCTTTCAGCACCCCACCCCACCACACTGGGTTTCTTTCATGTTTCAGGGAAAACGTAATTACCAAAAAAGGATATAATTTTCTCTGGTTTGCTAGCATCTTGGTAAAGGACGAAGGCCATTTAGAAGTTTTAAAATTTTTATCAACTTTTTGGTTTACAGTCAATACTTATAACTGATGCTTCCTCTGTTGAAAGGGTAGATTTTATCTAAAGAGAATTACTCTTGAATTTTTCTCTCTCTCCTAATTATAATCAGTGCTTATGACAATACGGCTCCACTTAGTAAAGGGAACATGACATACAAAATGAATGATTTCCCAGTTGCCTTTTTGTTTTACTGTTTGCTTTTTGAAATACCTCTTTATCATTCTGTCATCAACTCAGACGGCATTTGTTTATATGTGAATATGACATATATGTCCTGGAATTATTGTAAATCATGCTCACACTCCAAAATATTTTGTGGAAGCTCCTAAACATAAATGAAAGTATATTTTAGACACTGAATTTATTCATTCATTCATTCATCATTATTATTTCATTCATGCATGCACACATTCAGCAGATCTCTATTGAAAGCTGACTCTGTGCTTGTGTTGTGGGAGGGAGAGAAATAGAGTCCCTGACCTCATACGGCTAACAGGCTGCAGGCCAGTGGGGGAAATAAAGGTAAAATGCAAATGTTGGGAAATAACTCGGTGCGTCGTGTTATGAGTCCTGAAAGGAGGTCTATCCTGTGGGTTGGGAAGATTTGCTGGGGGACAGTTCACCTAAGCAGAGATCTGATAAGTGAGTAGATCTAGCTACCCAAGGGTGGAGGGGAAAGTACTTTGATAGAAGGAGCATTTAAAATAGACAATTTTGTGAAACGAGAAGGGGATAAGTGAGTTAAGAATGGCACGGAGGTTAGGCTGGCAGGCCAAGGTCCTGCCTGTCATGTTCCATCTTTCCAACCAATTTAAGAAGCTTGAACTTTACCCTGAGAACACTGGCAAGCCATTGATTTGTTGTGAACAGGTCTGTGACATTGTCGTGACAGTGGGCTTGGCCAACTCTGAAAACACAGGATTAATGCATTCAGGAGGAAAGGTCTTAGTGTGAAAGAGCCTGAGAAATGCGCAGGTGATTTCTTGGGGTAAATAATAGGTTTCTCATCTTCTCCCTTTTAAGACTCCATTCTTCTAGGGTACATGCCAGATCTCTGGAGGGTCTCTTTTCCTCTTCAGTAACTCTAGAGAAATGAACGACTAAGACTCAGAACTGGATTTTCCCTAATAAACACTTTGGGAAAAGATGCCTAGTAAACTGTAAAAGAAGGTCCTCCCCAGAAGGCCAGATGTTTAGCCTGTTACCTGTAATCAGAGGAATATCTCTCCTTATGAGCTTTTGTGTATTCAGTTTCAATTATCTAGAAAACCTTTTACTTATACCTCCACTTCCCTGTTTCTTGGGTGAATATCACCTCCTTTGGGTATCAGATCAGATCAACCTGTACTTTAGGGAAATGAGAAAACTTCCCCAACTATCAAAACCAAATAAATAGCTTAGGTATCCTTGTTGTAAGGCTCCGGCAGCAGCCTGTGCTTTTTGCCCTTATTAGGTGTCATTTGTCATACAGTGTTGTGAGTTTTGACTTGTGCTGCTAAGCCGTGAGCATCATTAGGGCAAGAGGATTTGTTGTTAGAACCTCTCTTGCCTACAGGAAGTTCCCATGCGTGTAAAAATGCCAAACAAACATTTGTACAGATAAAAAATGCAAGGAAGTTTAGGGGTAACAATACTTAAGTTCAGCAAGACTTGTAAAGACCATGGTCATTCTGTAAACCGATGGCGTTATATGATTACTAAATTTTGAGGACTGTTATGCTACTTTTATAATATATTTAAACATTCAAGTGTTTGCAGTGTTTTAATTTTAACAAAACCTTATGAAAGTCAGTTTCCGACCTAGAGCTTAAACCAGCAGTCAAAAAGGGTCTTTTTCTTTGTGAAAATATAGGAAGTTACCAACTAAAATATCTCATCCTTGAGGTAGTGTTGGATCTTCGCCTGAAACCTTGAGGGAAAAAAAAAGCAGTTTCTAAACAGTGTTCATCTCTGTCCTGTGCCCTGTACTTCATATAGTCATGTTTCCACACGTCTGACCAAAGCACCCGAAACCTTTTTTTTCCCCATTTCTTACAGTTGACGCTGTATTTGGAACCATCAACTTGTTGTTTGGTCTGTCACTCTGTTGACTTCACCATGTTTTGAACATTGTAACATAAAGATGACTGAATTACATAATAGATGACTATGTAGATGTTTTCTTGGTTCATGTAATAAAATGTTTACCTTGATAAAATGAAGTGTTAAAGAAAGAGCCAGCTCCAAATTCAGTTGAATCAAGTAGAGTGAGGGAGACTTAAAATGGGTTCAGGTTCAGTGAGTATCGTGTCTTCTGCGTCACATGGGGAAAATGTAGTGTTAGATATCGCCTAGACAGTGTTTGAAAGGGAAATTGTTATTTAGCATTCCTTATCATCTTTTAACTGCCTAGTCAACTCATATCATATACTTTGTTTGTTTTGATATTGAAGTATAGATGATATACAATCTTATATTGGTTTTAAGTATATAACACCGTGGTTTAGATGTTACCCACATTATTGAATACTCATCCCAACGAGTGCAGTTACTATCTGTCAACATAGGAAGATGTTCTAGAACTGTTGACTATATACTCTATGCTGTACTTTCATCCTCTGACTAATTTATATTATGATTGAGATTTTGTGCCTCTTTATCCCCTTCATCTATTTCACTCACTCACCTCAGCCCCTCCCCCCTGGTAACTTCCAGTCACTTCTCAGTGTTTGTGAGTCTACTGCTGTTTTGTTCACTTTGTTTCGTTTTGTTTTGTTTTGTTTTTAGATTCCACAAATAAGTGAAATCATACAGTATTTGTCTTTTTCCTTCTGGCTTATTTCACTGAGCATGGTACGCTCTAGGTCCATTCACATTGTCACAAATGTGGGATTTCTTTATTTTTTATGGCTGAATAATATTCTGTTGTATATATGTACCACATCTTCTTTACCATTCATCTGTTGATGGACATTTAGGTAGCTTCCATATCTTGGCTGTTGTAAATAATGTGGCAATAAACATACGGGTGCATATGTTTTTTCGAATCAGAGATTTTGTTTTCTTTGGTATATTCCTAGAAGTGGGATTAGTGGGTCATATGGTATTTCTCCTTTTAGTTTTTTGAGGAACCACCATGCTGTTTTCCATAGGGGTTGCATCAATTCACATTCCTGCCAACGCTGTAGGAGGGTTCCCTTTTTTCCACATGGTCATCAACACTGTTATTTCCTGTCTTTTAGATAGTGGTTGTTCTAACTAGTGTGAGGTGATACTTCATTGTGGTTTTGATTTGCATTTCCCTGATGTGGACTCATATCACATATTTTAAATGAATGACTAAAAGTAGAACAAAGTAAGTACAATGTGATTTGACGGGAATGTATTGGAAGGGGCATCTCCTCATCTCAACTTGTAGATCTAAAGGAAATCTGGAGAAAGAAAGAGAAGAGTCAGTCCTTAAGTTTCATATAAGCCTATTACAGAACTCATAAAGTGAATCTACAATACTGTCAATCATACTGCTTTTCTAACGAGTTTTCAGATAATGGTTGTTCAAAATATTTTTAGTTCCAATGAGATTTAGGTTTAAAAACAATGGTCAGCAGCAACAACCCAACTGGGTCCAAAGACCTATTTGATTGTTGACTCTCTGGGTCTCTGGGTCTCCCTGAATCTCAGTTTTCCCCAGCATGCAATAGGGAAAAAATGACATGTTCCCTCTTTGTTTTATAAATGGTTTGCTGCATGTGAACGTGTTTTTTAGGTTATAAAGTGCTCTAAAAACTTAAAGTGGCGTTGTTATTTCTCCTGCTATTACTATTAATGATCTGCTTTGCTGACGATTTCTGTGGTATGAAATGGTTGAAGGATATAAATGAGGGCGATGCTCCATTCTGTTTTGACTGTGTGCCAGGTTATGTCAGTCTAGGGATACGCTGAAGCAGAGATGCTGGTAGGATTTGGCTCTTTGATTAATTTCCCTTATGGCTTCTTCCTCCAATCTGTGCCCTGGTCGAGTAGCTCACTCACAAACCCCTGAAGACAGATTGAAATACATCCAGAAGAGATGGGTTTCTGATTTATTCGAATTGCATTTACCGTTGGGTTAAATTTGTTGAGTAGAGAAAATAAATAGCAAATATTTGCAGAAGTAAGAAGGCTAAACATTCTTTCATGAGAAATCATGAGAAAATGGAATGTTGGACAAGAATTACCTTTTTTAAATAGTTGCTTTTGTGATGATTTCAAGGGTGTGTGTAACATGTTGACCCACTTTAAAAAATGTATGTGAGATTTATGCTATAAAGCAAGAAACTTATACTGTGGAGAATTAGGATGTGACTATTTTTATTTAGATAAGGAATTAGCTGTGTGTGTGTGTGTGCGCACGCGCGTGCTTATTTGAAGATGGAGACAGACAGGGATTCTTCCTTCCTTTAGACCCCTTGAAAGAGGAATTGTCTATTTTCTCACTTTATCTTTTGTGAAGTACTGAGACTCCTGCGTCCTGCCTGTCACTCAGCAGGCTGAAGTACAAATGCTAATTTATTGCCAGACTGCAGCCTTGTGATTTGCGTTCCAAATCAGACTGCAGATTCCCGTTATAAATGGCTTATCCTGTTGTTCCTTATCTAGAATTTGTTCCTTTCTTTTTATTATCCTACTCATGCCCGATAATGACCCTGGAAACAATGCTCCTTCAAGAGATTCCTATCTAAAATCAGCAGTTTTATTGGGTTAAATCATAACAATAAATTACAAAGACCTCATTGGATTCTTTTTTTTTTTATTTTAATTTCAGTGGTTTTTCTCCCTTTCCTTCAAGAGTCTAATGGCACTGAAGTAAAATAATTGCTTACAACATATCTTTCAGGCTTAGAGGTTTATCCTCTTTTGAAAACCATGCTTCCGTATCTTTTTAAATCTGAAAGGTGTGCGCTTACAAGTCCTCTCCCGATAACCAAGTTTTACAGATGAACCCTGAGATGGTATAATTAATTGCATCCTTTCTTGGCACTTCTAAATCACATTAACTGGGTCCTTAGTGAGGAGAGGAGGGGAAAACGCATTTTTTGCAAGGTGTCTGCCTGGGCGAGAAGCAACCACAGCAGCATAAAGAGCTGACGGCGATCTGGGCTTTCCCACTCTGGTGGCAAAGGGGGGATTGTGGGTTGGTGGTCGGCTTCATGTTAGGAGGACACCCCTCCATCTGTTCACAGCTCAGCCTGTTTCCAATTTAAAGCCCAGATTTCAGTGCGAACCTCAATTTCTTTTCCCCATTTTAAATGCAAAGCAAGGCTCGCGAATTGTAGAGTCTGCTTACTGGGATTCAGACCAAATTTCCCCCAAAATTCTCAGGCTGTTTGCTTGAATACCTGCTTACAGTGGTACACAATGGGCAGCTTTGAGAAGAAAAATTGATAATCTTCACGGAAGAGTAATTTGAATGAAATTACACTTGACAGCCTGTCTCCAAGCAAACAAGAGGCACGAGGGAGCCTTAGCTAAGCTCTGAGGACTTGCTCCAGCCACTGCTGTGGGAGCTTCCCAGGGAAAAAAATCAGCAGTTTTTCCAACATCTAATTGAGCTTTTGATTAATTCCGTGTGCCAGATTCTACTGAAGAAAGGTAGCCATGGAAGAGAATATGGAAGAGGGGCAGACACAAAAAGGTACTGTGCTAAAAAGGGTTTACTTGTAACGAAGTGATTATTTTGCAGTTTCCTTGTTTGCTTTAGACACTTGCCAGTGAGGCCAATGAATGTTTCTCTCTTGGAGGGCATTTTTTGTTCTCCCCGTCCTTCTGTTCCTTACCTGCAATGGTGTCTGGCTTGAATGTTGTCATTATTTGGAAATCTGTAGATATGTAAGTGTCCAGATGCATGGTCAAGCATCCCTAAGGACACTACAGTGTTGTTGCGAACGGTCCCTTAGACCTGTCTTTGTTAACCTCCATGTATTTCATGTTCTCACGCTAGTAAGCTGGGGCAGGGAGTTCCTTGTGTGAGCCACAAACGTGGTATTTGGAGCTAGTTGTAGTTAAAAAATCTGATGATGTAACGATTAGCGATACCTTGGAGTGGATATCTGATAGAACAAAGACCCAAAATATTTATTATATTTTGGTTTGTGCACCTTCTGAAAAAATCTTTTTTTTTTCTTTGCATGGATGCACTTAGTTTGAATAGAGACGGAGCAAAGTCTCATGCATTTTTCAGAGTGGATAGTGACTTTAGGGTCTTCCTTTATGTAGAGCTGACCATAACCAACTTCTGAATAACACACATCAAGGATATTTTCTGATGCATTTGTTAAGCCTGTGTAGATATGTCTGGCTGTATAAGTTAAAGTGAAATTGTCATTTGTATAGGTTAAAAATGTCCAGACATTGGCAATTGCTAATGATTCAGACGCTCTAGAATTTGTGTGTGTCAAGTGGTGGCTTGGAGGAAACCGTGGTGTTCATTCTGAATCAGCAGCCTGTTCTCGCATGTCTGTTCTCAGGCTTATGTAATGTTATAGAAAGTGTTCTTATGTTCTTAGGATGGAAACAGTAACACAGGGAATCTACATAAAGGTAATATTTAAGAATAGTATTGAAAAGATTCAGTGATCGAATTTGATTTTGAATGTATATAAATGCATTATTTTAGAAAAGTATGTTTTCCATGATAACATAGGTAGTTTGGAAGCATAGCATATTTTTTCATTGTTTTGTATGATTCAGCTTTGCTGAATGTTAAGAGAGACAGTCACATATGTATATAATCAGAGACCACTGATATTAAATATATAAAGGTATTATTAAGCAGTAGAGGAAGGTAATAGATAAACCAGTGTTCAAGTTTAGTCATTAGCCAGCATACTTGCTAATGATACTGTGTAATAGAAGCACAATAATCAATATAGATATCATGTGATCTGTTTTTTAAATCAAAAAAAGAAAGCTTCAACTACCTTTATTATAACAACAAATCGCTTAAGTATTCATCAGTGATTTGAAATGGCAAATTTTCATGGTAATTTCATGGAAATACCCTAAAAAGGCATCTCAATTACTATTTCACTTTAGAAACAAAAAAATCTTATTTTAATATTTTTAAAATAATATGTAAGAAGATTGCTTCTTGGCCAGTCAGCTTGTTTAAGGAAAGATACACTGATCATTATAAATAGAAAAATAATCATTACTCTAAATACAACCTAGAGATATGAACCATGGATTGTGGTAACAGGTTGAATATGTCTGAACAAGGTTTGGTAGATGCAGGAACCAAGAAAAATGATGTAATTAGTTGTGAGGTTTTTTCCTCAGGTAACTGAAAATCTGTCCTTCGTAGGGTGGGGGCAGTGGCGAGGCACAAGGGAGGGACCTGAGCAGTGGCTTCTTTTTATCCTTAAGATGTGCACACTTCAGTCATCAATGCAGCAGAAAATAATGTTCTTTAATTAAAAGTCATATCATGCTCTCTAAGTATATATAAAGATATGTCAGTAAAATATCTATGAGTAGCTTTTTATTCCTTAACTGAGAAAGAGAAGATTTAATTCTCTTCAGCCCTGGTCTTCTGTTCTTTTCAACTATGCCTATGGCAGCCTTTCTATCTAAGTTTATTGTTGAAAGTTACATTTGAATATAAATGTTCACTCTACATATGCAGGGGTGGGAGAAAAGGCCCCAGTTTGATGGGGTTTAAGTTGAAAGAGCTACTTGATAAGCAGATAAAATCATTAATTTTTCAAGAGTTGAGGTGATTTAGATTTAATGATCCATCTGCTTTAAAGGAAAACAACACTTTGCATTAAGTCTCATCCTTAAATTACATAGGATTTTCTTAAGTAGTAATTCAGGTATTGCATAATTCTCTTACATTTAAAAGATGCTCTCTTGTCCCTTCCTACAATTTCTATCTATTCTTCCCTGTTATGAGTTAGAAGGAAGGATTTAAATTCATGTCAGTATTGACCCAGGTCACCTCCCACATTCAACTAGGATGTAAAATGGAAGCCAGTGGTTTCATAAACATATTTGAAAATAATAATATAGTTGATGCTGAAGGACTTAAAAAAATCTTCCCTGAGAAATGTATTTTTCTTCGTAATGAGCTCTCCCTTCCCCACTAAATCTATAAAAGACAATTGAAAGCACTCGTAACATTTACCCTAATTTAACTATTTATGTTAGGCTGGAAGAGAAGATAATTTAAAAGTGTGGGTGCCCTCACCAGCTGTTCAGCTCTGTGAGCGCATGCCTTGCTGTGAAACTGAAATGGGGCCATTAAGCCGTTGCTTCATCCATTTCTGCTTCCCTCCCAAAAGGTATCTCATTGTGCTGAGCAGGCGTCTAGTGTTTTTAGAAACATGTACTTTTTTTTTTCTGTAAAACATGCCCTCTAAATGAAAACCAGTTACTTCCTCTTGTATTCAACCAAAACAACAGTATCCTGGTATCAGAGAAAAACAAACAAACACGGGAGCTGTTTTGAACTTGGCCCTTAAGTGGACGCTTAATAAACTTAACAAGAATTGAGATACGTGGTCAGCAAACCAGGGCAACAAGGACCCCCATTACCATACAGAGGTTGAGCAAGTTGCATGAAGAGATTTTTTTTTGCAAAGATTTAAAAGGTATGTACATTTACGGCTTTTAGACATGCAGTTACATCTGGACATTTTTCCCAATCCTGTAGAAAAAGATAAAAATGATTTAAGGGTATTTGATCATTATTAACTTAGCAAATACATGTTCAAGTGGCCGGGCACGGGGGTGACTGTTACTTTATGGACAACCTCAGTGAACACACTACCGAGTTAGGGGGCGGTCAAGAGGAAGGCCGATGAATCAATGAGTAGAAGAAGTGATATAATTATAGAGAAATTAAAAGAAAATAACAGTGAATAGGAAGAGCTAGCAAGTTGGAATCTTCATGAATTTAGTGAATTATTCCAGATAGCCAAAAATCTGATTAATTTCTGGACATGGATATCATATGAAACAAAGCCTCAAAATGACATGTAATGTGCTGGAAGTGTTTGATCAGCTCCAAGGATAACAGCCATGGTGATCACCATGCTTTTCTGGTGTCATTAACCAGCAGCATGCCACTCTCTGCTGTCAGGAGGTTCTCAGCCACTGCCTTCCAGCACTGAAGCCTGGTCCCCCACCTCCTCAAGAGAACTGACCCTCGGTGACCCCTGAGGACTGGGTCACTAGAGGAAATAGATGATAAAAACTCTGTGAACAGGACCCAGGTCTGTCATCTCAACACATATGATATGGCAGGTGTTTAACGTCACCATTCCGTCCTTAGCCCGACCCCCCAACACATGTCATGTCAGCATATCTTTAACTTATTCAAGCCAGCAAGAATATCTAGATGAAAGGACAGTACACAGGTTTTCTTTTCCCCTTTCACTCTTACTGTCTGTCTCATCATCAACAATACTGTATTTCACACATCTGCTCACAATTATGTAGTGTGATCATGCATTCAGACACATATCACTATAAAGGAGTTTATGCACAAAAGCTTATCTGTCATATTTATGGGCTGGTTGAAAGATGACTTTGGACCTGACCCTTCCTTAGGTAGACGTGGATCGTGAAGAAGGGACACCGCTAATACAGGGAAAGGAAGGTGGCTTTGCTCCACAATACTAGGAGATACTGGTCGGCCTAACTGGTCCAGTGATTTCAGTGCCAGACAGTGGCTTTAGGACTTTACGTAAATTAACTCACTGACTCCTCATGATGACATCAGGTGGCACTAATATCGAAGGAAACTGAAAATCACATAGATTGATTTGACCGAAGTCACATGGTAGCAAGTAGGGTTCCACAGAGTCAGATTGAGGCCAGGTCTCACTTTTCACTTCACCTTGCGCTGCACTAGATGGTCAGTGATGTCACTCTCTGCTGTCAGGCGGTTCTGAGCCACCGCCTTCCAGCACTGAAGCCTGGTCCCCCACCTCCTCAAGAGAACTGACCCTTGGTGACCCCTGAGGACTGGGTCACTAGAGGAAATAGATGATGAAAACCCTGTGAACAGGACCCAGGTCTGTCATCTCAACACATATGGGATGCCTGCCACACCCCCTTCTAAGTGGCTCCGCTTCAACCACACACTTCTGGTGCGCCAAGCAGTGCTCTGTGATTTATGGCTGTATTTTTTAATCACCAAATCTGGCTTTTTTGCCAAATGTGGCTAGCTTTATCAAGGACAACCAGTCCCTGGGTGTGCCAATAATCTGTGATCTGTAAGTCTTTGACTCCAAAACAACGAACCGGGTCAGCGGGACCCCTCTTCTTGACCATTGGGAAAAGCCCACCCTGGCGTGCCCTGGGGGTTTCCTCGCCTTTCCCTCTATCTTTATAGCGACTGTGCTCCCCATCCCCCAGCTAAACTGAGTGCATCTCTGTTGTCTGCAATCAAAAGATCTCTAAACAAAACAGAAGTCCAAATCCTTTTAGGAGTCTTACGTAAAGAGGCTTATGTTAAGAACTATTCCCCAAGTTTAACCCACAAAGTGGTAGCTGAACCGAACGTATACTTAAATCTCCTGTTGACACTATTCTTCTAACACCTAGTGATTTTGGATTTTTCCCTCACTGTCTTTTATTTTTATAATTTGAATAATTAGTTCACCCTAAAACCACTACCTTCAGGTTGAGTATTGGTATGAAAACCTTGTGAGAACCGTTGCAAAGAACTGGAAGAACCAGAATGAGTCAGAAGGTCTGCTTTATTAACAGAATTAGGATCTTAAACAGTATACCACCGAAATCCATAGACCAGTGGCTAGGAAATAACACAGCATCAAAAACCTTTGAACAGTCATTGAAGTGGAAGAATTAATCAGCCTCCTTCTGCATCTTGGGTGTTGGCTACTTGCAGACCCATGAAAAAGGGAATTTGTCTTGTTTGCCTAGCTCCAAGTAGATACACTTCCTCTCAGTAAATGTAGGATGCCAATTTGGATAAGAAAGCTAGAAGAAACACAGAGGTGCCGATTTTGTAAGGCATATAGGAGAAATGTGTCCTGTGATTTGACAGCTGTCATTTAACGAGCATTTAATGCTTGAAGCTAATGAATTAGCTTCACGTTGTCATCAAGTATAGTTCTAAGACATCTCTCAGTGGGGAAAATGAGGTGTATTTCTTCTAAAATTTAATAGATAGTCCCAGAACGTCTGCAGTGCTCTAGTTATTATGACTTCTATGGTTTAGATATGATGTTTTAGAATTTTGTCATCATATGTTTTCATTCGATCAGTTGCTAATTATGTTTTTTATAGCCATGGTGCTGTTTGTCTCTGGGATCCAAAATGCTCAATAACATATATTCCACCATCTGGTTAGCATAAATGGTGTATGCAGACTTTTTAAGCAGTGTCATTAGGATGGATGTATTCACCTTTTAAAATCGAAGCGCTTGGTACGGTTACTTCATTAACTCCTTGAATCAAAGCTTAAACTCTAAAGGGGACTAAGTGGAGGTACCGTGTGGTAGACTGAGGTACTGATACAGAATTACTTAGCATGATGTGTTCAACATGGCTCTTAGAACTGAATTATTCTTTTAATCCAGAAGGCAGTGGCTACTAGAATTCAGTGGACTCATAGGCTACAGGAAACAGCTTCTAGTCTGTCAGTGTCCACCTCCCTTCTCCTCTACCCATGCACCCCTCCCCCCATGCAGCATGTTTGACAGGTTTTTTTTTTCTCATACTCAAAGGCAGACTGCCTGGCTTATTTTCAAAATCCTTTTGGAAAGCCTCCCTACTAACAGGTGGCACAGCTGTGGATTAGCTGACATGATAAAAATAATTCATGTTTTCCCCTGTGTTCTCTATTCAAATGGTGACCATTGTGTTAGATATTCTTAATCTGAAAGAAACTTCCTTCTTTGCTTGGAAAAAGACAAGAAAAGAAAAACAGAAGATAACTGATTTGTTTTTTCTCAAATTGTGAGTGGGAAATTTAACTTTGGTCACAGATGAAAGCCAGTAGCTTTTGGGGGTCGGTTTATAGAGGTCACTGGAGAATTCAGTCACAATAGGAGCAAATCTGAGATCACAGGAAAAAGGAAGGTAACTGTTGGCTTTTAAATGCTGTGTGTTCCTAAAGTATTAAGATATATCAGCACATTGGAACATGACTGGTGTATGTAGCCAGAATAATTTTGTACACAGAAAAGGACATTTAGGTACATAGTTTAAATTGCTTAATGTTCTTGGATTTGCATTTCTACCACATGACAAATGGTAAGCTTGTAGTAGACCTGCCTCTACAAAAGAGCGTGTTGATGGACTTTGAGGATGATGCTAGGAACACAAAATGTATTGTTCACATTGCCTCCTGTTGTGGAGTGTGCATGTTTTTTCTTCATTCTGAAGTAAAACTGAGGCAATTAGCAATTTGTGCTAATTTTCATTTCCACTAATTAGTAATAGACATTTCCATGTTTTGGCAAATCCTCTTTCTTTTTTTAATGCAATTTATTTCCCTCATTAGAAAGACTCTGAATGATGAATTACCTACTCTTTCTTAATAAAATGTGGAAGAAAAACTATAATTGTTTTATATTCTTTATTATTTGATGAGAAAAATTTCTAGTGAATAATTCAAATAAATAGTACCTAGTCAAATCTCTTTCCCCAAAATTTAACAGCCATTTTGCTTCAGTTTTTGAGATACCTCTCCTCATTTCCTGTATTAGTAGGTATCTATTTTCATTTCTGATAACCTATACCATATCAGTTTTAATCTTCAATTTAGTGATTGAACATCTGAAGCATAGCCAACTGCCTTTAGTACCATATATTTTTTCATGGAATAATATTAGATATAATAAATATCTAATGTTCAATAATCTAATTTAATCATTCTTTAAAATAGCTATAATGGTTAATAAAATGAGTCACTGTCTTAAGCATTTAATATCAAGTATCTAGTATCAATATGTATTAACATTAATAAATATAGATTATAGTTTTCTTACCAATTTCAAATGTCCTTTGACTTTATGGACATACTGTTTAGTGAATGACTAGTTTAAACTCAACTCTACAAGGAACTAGAAGAAAACATCATACAAATATCCAGAGGACAAAGAGGATTTTAACTTACTAAAATGAGATAGTCTTCATTTCAGCTCTGAGGAAAAACAATTTGTCTAGTTAGAAAAATCATTTTTCTCCATAGTAATAGCATCCAAATGCAAATATTGGAGTTGTAGACTAGAAAACTTTTTTTCAGGGTACTAAAGAATCGTATTTATTTTTTATAAAGCACCTTTACATATTTTGCAACTAGAATTAATTTTTAAAGTGTGGGATTAACCGTTGCTTGAACAATGGAACTCTTAGATATGATATCGAATACAGTTTGTCCATTAAGGGCAGCCTGAGGCTTTGAGACTTTCTGACAGTTCTAAGTAGTGCTTGTATATTACCAAATCCAGATTCATTTAGCAGTTTGTTATACTTCAGAGGCTTTATTATATAGCTTTTTATCAAATATTTAAAAACCTCATCCTTATACAGTGAAAGATGAGTTCACATGCTCCACATGGAATAACTGAACTTACAACACTTTAAATCTCTTTCCTCAACTATACACTAGAAAGTTGTCATTAAATCATGAGATCTAGAAATCAGAAACCATACCCTCAAGTTCTCTCCACAAGCCGTAAACACAGAAAAGCCAGCAGTCTTTATAGTCAGCTGTCATACTGAGTGACTGAGACGTGGGTTTCCGGACAGATGACTCTTGCTACCATCCTGCTTCTTTCCCTCTGTTGTGCCTCACTTGCTGTATAATTTCAGCTCCCTTATTCAATCCTAGTTTTTCAAAACCCATTTTTTTGAGAATTAGTTTTCTCTGCCATCACCTTCGGGTTTGGTGGGCTTACTGCGAGTCTTTGAGCTAGGGAATGGGCAGAAGGGCCTGTCACCACATCTGCAACACAGCAGGACTGCCGAGAGGTCAGATGCCGCCTCTCCATCTCCCCTCCTCTCGTCGCGACATATTGTGACCCTTTAAAGAAGAACTAAGCAACTTCCCTGTAGGTAGGGTCAAAACTGAAAATTAAAGAATGCTGAAGAGTCATGCATTCTTTTGAATTCGTCTTCGGGTTCTTTTCTAAATGTTTGTTTAGCGTTTAATAAATGGAGTCTCTTATTGTTGATCTTTTTGTGTATTTGGTATGCCCCATGTCCTTTTCCAAAGTGCACATCCCTGAAGGGTGTGGATTTTGTCTTCTGTTCCTGAACCCAATCTGCAAAGTGCCCTGACTTCAGTCCCGGTCACCTTTGATGCTGGTGGGGGCAGTGGTGATGGTGATGGAGACCAGGAATGGGGAAACGAGAAAGAATCAGGAGGGAAGAGGAGGATGAAGAGGAAGAAGAAAAAGATGGGGTCAGTCATTCAAGATCCAGGGATGAAACCCTTTTCTTTCCTAAATGAGGACAGATCTTAGAGGGCAGCTTGAAAAAATGCTGCCATGACTCCATTTGTGCCATTGGATTCAAATGACCTGAAGTACAGTCAGTAATTTGATAATGACCTTCATGAAAATCAATCAGTTTCTGTTTTTATTATTAAAAAGCCTACATATTTTTTTGGCCCACACTTTTTTGCATTACAATTCTAGCAATTAAGTGAAATACGTTAAACCCTCAAGTTCAGGAAATGGTTACTGAAACTTGGAAAGTGATGTCTTACAACATTTTATAAAATGCTGGAAAAGAAAATGTAGCATCATGGTTTGTAAACTTGCTGACACTAGGGTCCCTGGGTTCAGTAGTAAGTGTTGAACAAAGAAAACCACATCGCAGAAGAAATAACAGTTTAAAATGAACAAAGATGGTTTAATAAGGCCTTTCCGAGGCTCTGTCTACTCAATTTTGAAGGTCCTAAATTCAAAGACTAGCATGGCAACAAGTAACACATTGTCTTTTTCCTTCTTTTATGCTTTCCATTTTCATTTTAAAAATCAGTGTATGGTCTTAAACAATTGCCTCCTTTCGTGGTTGTGAACAAGGTGCAATCGGAAAGCTAGAGTCACTGGTATGTGGGAAATGTTTCCACACAAAGCTGACATGTGCCTTTCTTTCCCCTGGTATATTAACTTCCTGGTGTACTAACCATTAATTTATTCTTGGGGGTAAACCATTATTTGGTAAAAATGACAGTGAGTTCTTCCTGAACATCGAAAATTAGGTCATGTCTTATATGCCTGTTATATGGGTAGGCCAAGAAGTATAATCTTGGGAAAAGATAAATCTATTTATGTGCTATTTTGATACAGGGATTTGTTGCAATGCTGGATACAAATGTAGTCATCAAAGAGGTGGCAAACACTTATCACTGACATTGATCTCTACACAAGCAAAGGCTGGAAGGAGCTACTTACCTACGACATACGTGGTTCTTCCTTTATGGCGCTTGGCAATAGCTCCTGCTTATCAGGAGTGGCTGCCACTTTTACATGAATATTAAAACTCTATTTACCCGTTGTGTCTGGTTAATTGGAAGGAATGTCTGCATTACAATCACAGTTATGTATCATCGTTACAAAATTTGGCCTCAACTCTAGTACTTTATTTTCTTTCAAAGTCCACAGTGATGCGAAGGCAACATCATTATAACCTAGTGGTACAGAGGTCTCCTCAGGCAACTGGATTCTTCATGCCTCTGTCCCACCAAGAATTACCTAATTTTCAGATTATTAAATATAGTGCATTTTTTTTTCAACTGTTATGCTCTACTTAAAAAAACAAAATCAAACCCACTGGCCACTCTATTCCACTCGTACCAGTTTCCTAGCCCATCTCCTCCAATTTACTGACATGTGTCCATTTTACTTCAGCCTTCATGCATTAAGATAATGATTTATAAATGCTTACTGGGTGATTTGTGACTTATTTGGCTATATTATAGATATATTATGTCAATTGCTAATATGAAACAAATTTCATCTACAAAAGTGGCACTTTAATATCTCTATACTGTCAGTGTGCTACATTTATGAAAATTTGGTGTGTTCATCATTCTTGTGTAGAAAATAGAAAAATACTATATGATATGACATGATTAAGATTTGCATTTTGTATTTGTATGGAGTATGGTAAGCTTATCAAGTTTTCTCCTAAATCTTTGTGAACTCAGCTTATTAATTTGTTCTGCTATTTTCCAATTTAGAAAAAAATGGCAAAATGTTTGGGGATTTTTCTCATTTTTTTAGGTTCATATAAGTTTGGTACATTAAACACAGTACTATTTAGTGTGCTATGATTTACTCTGCCTGTCTCAGAGTAGACAGCATGTCTTCATATCCAGAGAATGGAATATCGGCTTTGATTTTCCTCAAATAAAGATAATACTCCAAAAACCATTTTCCATAATGTGGCATGACTCTATGGACTCTCATCTCTCACATCCTGAGGATGTCATTCTGTCATGAAGGGTTCTTTTTTATATCACCTAAGAAAAGTTTATAGACTTTTGTGGTCCTTGAGGGACAGAGAATCACATACCATTTCAATATTTACTGTAACTCAGATATTAACTTGAGTTATTATCTCTTTGGTTATTTTGAAGTTTTATTGTGCAAGAAACAGAAGCCTTCATTAAAAGGCTTATGATCTGTTTTAGAAACATGAGAAAGTAATAGTTTAGGCTTCAGAGTGGGCAGTAATGCAGGACAGCCCTTTTATTTTATGTAGATACATAATCTTACCTGTTAAGTTTTAAATGAGGGTATGAGAAAAAAGTGAGAATGGATGGGAAATTATTGGATTACCCTATCTTGCTATAGGATGGATTAAATTGTTTTAGACCCATTTTGATCCAAAGGGTGGTCTTATTCCTAATGTAGATGATTTCCATTCAGTAGAAGTAATATGACACTCACATTATAAAAAAGTGGACTTAAACATGCACATGGTTAGCACATGTTGATAGGTCAGATAATTTATTTCTCTAACCTAGACTTTGGTCTGTGTATAATTTTATTTCTTGCTACACTTTGTATATTCTTTTCAGCTGTTTATGTTTCCATTTGGTAAAAACTCAAATAAGAGGCCTCTTCAGTCTCTGTGACAATGTTTAATCACCCACCACATTACACAATTACTGGAATTATTTAATGACTTTCTGACCACTTAGAAATCCCATAGTTTTAAGAAATTGCACATTCTAAGGATCATATCTGAAATAAAGTCTTTAAAAATATTTTTCAAAACTTATGTAAATAATTCCATCCCACTTGAGACCATGACAAATTGAGAAAAAGGAACTAAACATGAAAATACTTTTAAATCAATATACCGTTATCAAAAGGGCTTTGCATTATGCCTTTTGACTAAGGGGTTTTTATTTGTTTTTGAAAGTATGTCCTATTTCTAGTGTGACAAATAATAGTCTTTGGAGATGCCTGTTGGACCTCAGCATTCCCCCTCACTACAATATTTAAACTTTTACTTTTGTATGTAAAAATATCAGTATTACTTCTGTACCCTATATGCTTTCATTTTGTTGCACTAATGTTGGTCTTTATTATAGAGGTTCTAAAACTACTTTCAATTGATTCTTCAATTCATGGGAATTCCTGGCAGTTCCTAGGATGATGGGCCGTGAAAGGCTATCAGCTTAGTGCCTGTGGTTCTGGAAGAGGCCACTGAATATACTGCCCAGGAATGACAGTGGTTCAGGGTCAGAAGTTAAAGGGTGGATATATGTTTGGCCCAAGCAGAAAAGCTGTGTTTCATGAGAGGGCTGGTGGCTGGGTAAGGCTGGAGGAGATGGCTGGCTGGAGCAGCCGAGGGAAGAGAATTGAGCTTTGCCCCAGATATCCAGGGGCAGGAGTCCAGGCTGGGGGAGCTACTTGGAGGGCATGGCTGGTAAAGAATCATGTTGTTTCCCATTGTGCAAAGTGGAAACAGAAAAAAAAGGAAAAACAGAGATGTTACTACGTATCAGTCCACAAATCTTTGAACTCTCTGCTTATTACTAGCCTCTGGCAAGGATTTCCAATTTCCTTCATTTTCTTTTATGTGACATACAGCTGAGGATTTGCCAGACAAAAATTGAATACCTTTTTTGGAACCGTGTAAAAAATGCATTTTAGATTTCCCTTGGTAAAATTGCTTTCTGGGGAGGAAATCCACTCTCATCTAAGGAGAAAATGTAGGCCACAAAGCAAAACAAATCCTTACATTTCAACTGGATGCTCCATTCGCTCTGATACAGAATTGATTCAGATGGAAGAAATAGTAGTCATGACACATTTGAGAGAGGAGTAGCAAAAATAAAACTATCCCATCAGAGACTATCAGTAAGAGAGTCAAGGTGCCTCCATGCCCCCTACCAAAAATTAATTTAAAAGAGTTTTTGTGTTGTTTGTATATTTTGGGGAAGGCAGTATTTGTTAAATTTGCAAAGATGACAGAAATTCACCATAATGCTTATGGTTAAGCCCAAACCATGTTCCCCAAATTTTCTTCATTCCATAACCAAGTACCTCCGTTTAGCTATTAAGATGTAGCAGTGCTACAAAGAAGATGTTTATCCACCCTGTATAACTCGGTTGTAAATGTCATAAACAGAATTTTGTTCCCCTAAAAATGGGGAATCAAGTACTAGTAGGACATTTGGCTCAACGATAATCTTACAGTCAAGTTTAAACAATTAAGATTCCTTAAAAATGACTAAGTGATACAGCAGCAACCTTTGTGGTTACTAACTGTAGTTTCCAATGGACGTGCTCTTTTTGTGCCTTTGGGATTTATGTATCTTTGTAAATTACACACCCATTGCAGTGCCCTGGTCTAACAGAATAGTTCTCAAACTTCAGACTTGTTACTTGGGTGTCACCTCTTTTGGGGTGTGTTAAAACATAGATTGCTGCCCTTTCTCCCTCAGTTCGAGCTTCTGAGTCAGTAAGTCTGGACTGAGGCCCAAGAATCTACATCTCAAACACTTTACTGAGCAAAACTGTGGGTGCTAATCCTGGGGCCACACGTAGAGAACCGTTGGTCTACCGGGTCATTGCCACTGGGTAAAACTCATGGTGAATCTCTCAACTCAGATTTAAAATGTATATATGTAAATAAGAATACTTTAAAATCTCAAAGTCTGAGTGGAAAACAGAGATGGCAGTCATTTAAAATGAGAGCTTTCTGGATAATAACTGGAAAATTTTGCTTTTGAAAATCAAAAGGATTTTTGAAATCTTATGATCATGTGTATGAGCTCTTGATTACTTCAGAAAGTGTTGTGAATGTGCAAAGATATACGGCCTTCCATCTGGATTATTCAGTAGATAAAGGAGAAAATTATAATCATGGGATGATGGGGAGAAATTGAGAGAAGTAGCAAAAATCAAACTATTCAGTCAGTGACTATCAATAAAAGAATTAATCTGCCTCCTTCCCCCTACCAAAAAATAAAAGAGTTTTTGTGTTGTTTGTATATTTTGGGGGAGGTAAAGTTCTACAGTTACTAGAAATACTCGTGCATGGGACAGTAAAGCAGCTATGCATTCAGTAATCAGAGCTCAGTTATTTGGGAGGAGAGTATAAACACTGATTCCACGTCACACTGACTGTCATAAACTGTTGGTATTAATACCATTGTCAGTCTCACTAGCTAATTTACAGACATGATAAACAAAAAAAATGTATGTCAGAGATCATGTAAGATCCAGTGAAGAACCAGCTCTAAACAAAGTTGTAACAAGATCACAAGGCATGTTTCACTCACAAGTAAAATCAATGAAAGTAAAAAATGTAACTGTTGGGGTCCCTATTATTACCATATGTTAAAGACTATTTACTTGGTTTTTTTGCATTCCCCTGTTAAAATGTACATGTATTATCTAGAAGAAATACAATAGCTGTCAGTTTTTCACACATTGGTATGGAATATGATATCAAATTAGTTAATTTTTCTGGAGATAAAAATCCTTAAAATCTAAGGTAATCATTTTACTATGAAAAATGAAGACATAGGTTTAGCACACACAAAACACAGTTCAGGACTTTATACAAAAAAAAATTCATAACAAAAAAGTTCAGGACTTTATAACAAAAAAAATTATTGTTTTGGATCAGAACAACTTTCAAATTGAGTTCAGTGTGCTCCAGGGAAGGGAATGCCTGTGGGAGCTTATTATATGTTCATTAGCTCAAAAACAAACAAGCAAACAGCTTGCAGAGATGAAAGAGTTTGAGGACTCTGTCTTCCACTTGGTACCACCCCCAGGAATTGTACCTCACATCTTCTTCCAGAATTCCCAGGTGTAAATGTCGCTGCTGAATTATAATCTGTTTTTGGTAAACACATCAAAGATTTATTAATGTGATAGAATGGGGCAAATGGCAAATTATAATCTGTTTTTGGTAAACACATCAAAGATTTATTAATGTGATAGAATGGGGCAAATTTAGCATTTCATATTTTCACATTCATAGTGGAAAGCCCTAAGATACCAAAGGGAAGGTAGTAGAAATGACTGGAGCCCTCAAACTTGGATTTTAATCCTACATCTGCCATACACTTGTCATGCTTTAGGTCAGGTAACTTCTGATCAAGAGACTCTTACCATCCATAAAATAGGGAAAATAATATCCACATGTCGAGATTGGTATATTGTTAAATAATATAATATTTATAAATCATCTCAACAATTGGTGCTGTTTGGTAAATTATAGATGATCAAAGTGGATTTTTATTAATGTGGATTTTTATTTATCTTTAGAATATGTTATTTTCATTCACTGTATATATATTGCCTCCCTATCCATGTTAAAGCTGTCTAAAATTGGCAAATCTTCGTAATTATACATAATTATTTTAGAATGACTATATGCAGAGGTACTCTTCTAAGTATCACTGAACCAGACTAGATTACAGAGCTTTTGATGGGCAGTAGAGATAGATTGTACAATGAAGACAACATCCCCACATAAATAAATTGGTAAAAAAAGAAAACACCAGTGAGGTGCTAGTGTTAGAATGTGACAGGGTCACCTTCAAGCTGTTGGCCACGGCTGCAGTCTCATCTGAAGGCTCAGCTCAGGGGAGTGACATCCTTATTGGCAGACTTCGGTTTCTTCCACGGGGGCCTCTGCACAGGGTTGCCTCATGACATGGCAGCTAGCTTCTCCTGAGCGAAGGGTCTTGCAGTGTTTGGAAGAGAATATGCAAGATGAAAGCGCAGTGCTTTTATAACATAACCTCGGAAACAACATGCCGTCGCTCCTGCCATATTCTGTCCACTGGAAGCAAGTGAATACATGTAGCGCTTCCTCACGGGGACATCTCAGAAGGCCTGCATGTTCTGAGGCGGGGATCTCTGAGCACCGCCCAGGGGCTGCCTACCACACACACGCGTGCGTTCAAGTCAGCATGGCCAAGACAATGTATCAGTTTACTGCTCAAACAGCTCTACATGCTTCGTTGCTGGCTTCAGCACTCTCTCCCCATTTATATATGGTGTGTCCACCCCTGAAAACTCCCCAGTGATGTCGTCCACATTTTCATCTACATCTAATTGGTCGTCATCTGCTTCTACCTCAGAGATGCCTCCTAATTCTGGCTTCTCATTTTCATCTCTTCACTCACAGCCTCAACACTCTTAATCGATTCTTGCCGTAAGCTCTTCCAGTTGTCTTCAGTATGCTGCTCTTCATCCGTCTTTACTCACTTTAATTAGTTATTTTTCTCAAACTACATATATTCATGAATTCTTTAGCTTTTAGGCTTCCATTGTTTTCATTCCTTATAAGATTAAATACATTATTGTTATTTTGGCAGGTCAGGCCTTTAGGATGTGAGCAAAACAAACTCTTCAGCCCAGTTCCAATTTCATCCTTCACACAACAGAGAAATCCTGACTCCCCCTGCGTGGCATGGCCTCTTCCCCTGTATACTGGCTCATCTTCGCTTCTTTCTTTGTCTTTCTTACCTGCTAATCACAGTCATCATTCAAGCCACAGCTCAATCAGTCTCTCAGAAGATTTTTTTTCAGTCCCACATTCCTCATAAGCCATGAACATCTTTAGGGTCCAGTAAATTTCTGTAATGTCACTCAGTTTATTGAGTTATCGATTATGTTAGTTTCTATTTTCTTCCTAGACTTTCCACTTAGAATAAAATTCAAGAATTATTAATTCTGGATTCAAAGTTCTGAGTATGGTGGTATAAAAACTGATACTTTCAAGAGTGGATGCCCAAAACCTCATTTAAAATTCTCAAATAAAACCCAAAATTTGGTACAACTCGAACTCTGAACTTAATGTTTCCCACACATTTGACTTAGCTTCTTATTAGCAGTTTACTCCAGTGCAAAAACGAGGAGGAATAAATGCTTATTACCAATAAATACAGGGATTGGAAGTGCATGTCTGAGCTTTGGAATTCTAAATGGAAATTAAAAAGACTAAAAGACGTATTTTTTGTAATAAGATCCAGTTTTTCATCCAGAGTCAATGTTATGCTGTAAATAAAACAAATGCAATCATTCATTTGTACCACTATTACCTGCCTTTGTAATGTTTTTGTTGTTGTTTCTATGCTGATTTTACTGAAGACTTCTAAGGTTGTGTGCAGACTCGTCAGGTTTACAGTTAACTAAGTATGACCACAGGCTATGGTATTACGGCATTAATTTGGTTAGTAAGATATGCTTTCCATAAGGATGTTAATATATGGAAATGTTTTGGAAGATGTGGATTTTCAGAATATGTCAATTTTCAGAAAGATAATAAAAACCACAAAAGATTTGGAAAATCATTTGGTCTCGTGCAGGTATGGTTGTGTGTGTGTGTGCTTGAGAGAAAGAGAGAGTAAAATCTGAATGTTCCTGTTTTGTGGGAAATATTTCTCCTGTGTGTTTTAGACTTGGTACCTCTATTTTTTATATAATCTTTCATTTCAGTTCATGACATGTCCATCTCTGAGCCATCTATGAGCTGAGAGATAATTGAGGTTCCTTTCCTTACATAGATTAAGATGATTTCAGTCAATTCCTGAGTTCAATTTTAAACATGAAAAGTTAGTCTTTTATGTGGCATTTGCTTTTGTAGTAAAAAAGAATCTAAATATATGTTGACTTCAGGCATTTTTGATAGAAAATAAACTCATAAAGGCAACAGCCAAGGCAAGGAATTTAAAAACGTCATACTTGTGATACCTAAAACATTCTGATTATTCTGAACATTGATGACAGTCCCATTACAAACATCTCTCTAATGCAGTCTCAAGAAATAAATCGCATTAATGTGTTAGTCCCTTTATTTTGCTGGTGAATTTGTTGACAGTTAGTAATTAGGTCACTGTATTGAAATGGCCCATGCAAGCTCAGAATTCTCTTTGTTGGTTGCCATGGCAACCATAGTGGTCGATTAAACATGCTCAGAAATTGAGAAACTGTGCTTCTCAGAAGATGTTAACTAGATGGGGGATAGAAAACTGCCCAGAGAATGGGAAAATGGACAGAAATGTCTAAAAATGTGCTATTCTGGATTTATTTATCTGAAATTAATGAGATAAACATAATACATACAAAAAACTAGATGTTTAAATATTCACTTAGATGATTGCCAAATAGATTTTTTTGATCTTGTGTGGATTTTAATGGGAAATGGTTGAAATAGTCTTAAAATATTAAGCACTCACTTAGAGAAAATACTGATGATATTGCAACAAATATAGCTGCTAAAAATGATAATTTCTATTCAGCTCTTTCTCTTCTAGACCATCCTGTGAAAAACATGGCAGATGACATATGCAGATGGCATAGACTGGCATATTGGCACAGAAGTACTGCCTTTGCAGGGCAGTGTCACCATAGCCAAATTTAGGGGCCAGAAAGATAGTGAAAGGGTAGATAGATCATTAATGGGAAGGATAGAACGTTGGCGAAAGACTGACGATGTGGCTCACTGATATCCTTTGTGGTTTATATGTCAACTCCATGCCTTTGGCTTGTACGTAAATATATTGATCTAAGACAGAATTTAGAGGTAATGGATAAAAGCAAGTCATTATAATCATAGGACAATTCATATTTTTTGCCATTCATTTTATTTTATTTCTAATACACAGAGGACATTTGGGGCAGAAGGAGAAGGAATTGACTAAGAGCAAGTTCCTTTTTAATTAGCTTACTTTTATCTGGCCAATTAAATAATAAAGACAAGATAAAATGGACATAACAGATTTACTGTTACTGTAACTCAGTTTAGCTGCCAAGACAATCAATACACTAGGTAAACGAAGGTGGCATTTTTAAATTTGATTCTTTTTTATTAGTATGCCTAAAATTCAAACATGGATGTTTTGGTTAATCGATGAACAGACTATGAATATCAATTCTAAAAATATAATTTTACGTAGGCCAAGATCATTCCAAAAATCTGTTGTTGAAATAAATTACAAAAATGCACATCCATTAGAACATTTTTGAGAGGAAGAGATATTGCAGATGATCTTCATCCAACAAAAGGGAAATTAACTGTGTAGGGTTAGGGAACTAATCAGTGACAGAACTAAGCCTAAAACCCTGCTGGCCTCATTCAAATGCAGCCTCCTCCTTGAGCCCCCTGGTGCCTTCTAGTCCCACTGCGTACACGTTGTGGTCAACCCGGTGACTTCCCAGTTCATGACATGTCCATATTGTGCAGGTGTTGAAACCAACACTCTTGGTACCATGAGTTGTATTTTGTTTCTTGTTTTCTTTCTTTGTCACAGTTCCTTGTCTGGAGCTATTTATCACTTTATGTATTAATTTTTGCTTATTTTTAATTCTGAAATAGCTGTATTAATTTTTTCAGTATGTTGAAGTGGCTTATTTGTTCATCAGGAATTACTGAAGGATGGGCAAGGTTAACTATTTCCCATCACTGGAGAAAAAAATCACCTGTCTTCCTTGATTTCAGGATTGAAAAACACATGTCTGTGTCTCTTGCCTTCTGTTCCTTTTTCCGACAGATCACTCAAAAATCTTTGTTTTCATTCTCCTTTGTTTCTTGTTTTCAGTCTGTCCATAGGCCTTTTCTCATTTTCCTTTCTTTCTGTCTTCTCTGTCCATTCTTCCTTGTTCACATACATTTCTCCCTCCCCCTCTTCAAGTTGCTTTGACTAGATTAACACATGTTAATGAATATCCACAAAAGAACAAGAAGCGGGTGGAGAGGAGGGGGTGAGTGAGGGGTGCGCCGGGAAAGTGAATGCTGGAGTGAAAGATGAAAAGAGTGTGGACAGAAAAAAATTAAGGGAAAGAATGGAACAGTTGACCGGAGTGCAATTTTTATGAGTTAAAACTACATAGCATGTAATTATAAATACTTTTTCGTTCTTTATTGGATTGATTCATGCATTCATCAGCTAATAAACATATCATGTGCACCTTCTTGGTGCCAGTGCTAATTGAATTTGCTTAGGATATAGCAGTTGAAACACGCAAACAAAGAAACAAAGTCCCCTCCTGCCTATATTCTGGAGCCTATATTCTAGTGGTTAAATACATGGTTTAAAAATGGTGCTTTATATGGTTTCTGAATATCCTTCTTTCAGAGGTGAGAACAAAAGGAAAAGAGTTCTCACAGAACATGACGTCTTGCATAGATTAAATTTGTCTAACTGTGAAGAGTGACATCAAGCAAGCAGTTTGATGCATGGGCTCAGAATTTGAGAGAAACATCGGCATTAGAATTCTGTGCTTGTAAGATTTCAGTGAGTATGTGATCATGGATGATAGTGGCATTGATTAAATCAACCTGAAGGTGTTTGTAGACCTGGAAGGGGCTCTGAATAGAGATCTAACGAAAACAGTAGAAAGAAGCTGCACAAAGGCAGGTGAGAGGTCAGAAGCCGCCAGGGGTGCCACAGGTAGGTAAGTGGCCAGTGTGAAGACCCTTACATAGGATAAGGTCAAGGGTGGCGGATGAGAGCAGTGTCCGTTCAACTCTTGAGTCAGCCTTTTCTGCTGCACTTCTTTGTAGCCCCGACCACACTAATATATTAGTAAAGCTTAAAGATACATTTTAGTATATATGTACTGTCATATCCTATGAGAGGCATGTTATTTTTTGAGGATTGTTTGATCTTTGACATGGTAGGATTTAAATATGCATTTATGTCAAGGACAAAGAATCGGAATAGTGGGAGAAATAGAAAACAAAAGAAAAACCCCCAAATGATAGGCTGACAGGAAACAGGGAGTCAGTTGTGGGAGGGGTTGGAATCGAGAGTATCTGCAAAGGGTGGTAAACACTGAAAACAACCACGGGCGGTTTCCCTCTTCCCATTTAAACAGGAAGTTTAGACTGGTTTCTTAACACAAAGAAGGAAGATAGATTCCAAGTCTCACTTTGCATACTTTCTGGTGGAGAAAGCTCAGCTGTGGTGATGCCTGGCTGGAGGTTTTGTGCGGGGTGGCTTGGAGGGTAGAGGACGAAAGGTTGGGGGGTGTAGATAGGCTAGACCAAGGTGCAAGCCGGCTATTGAAAAGATTCGGTTGGTTCACGGCAACATTGAGGGGATGGGAGTTGACAAGACACTTGGTGTCTATGGGCCAAAAGAAATACCTAGGACTTTTCTCTATTAAATAGTTAATATTAGTAGTGTCTGACACATGTCACTGTGTTTTCTGTTGACAGTTAAATAAATACCCAGCGGTACTCTGTGAGTTTGCTCCAGCGCCATGAGGAACTCAGGTCCCAGGTTGGAAGCTGCAGCTTAATGCTATGCATTCTCCCATCTTGTTCTTCGTTTCATACCAGAACATATATTGCATCCTGTCATAGTTGCTTGTGAGATTTTCTGTCCTTCTTGTTGGGTTGAGTGTGCAAACGACTTGAGGAGAGGGCCACATCTGTCTTGTCATCCTGTGTGCCCTGAACCCAGCAGCGATGGGCTGTGGCAGACACTCAGTCACTAGTTGTTGAATTTAATCCAAATTATGAGTAGGTTGATCTTATTAGTTTTTATTTTCAATGTGAATTTATCCGGGTATAGTTTTTAAACTCTAAATTCATTTCTGCCATATTTCCTTTAGAGGAATCATCTAATGGTCTGTGTGAAATCTGTTGACAGTATATGGGTAGAATGAATGCAAGTGATAAAAAAGAATTGCTCTTTCGTTCTGCATAAGAGAAGGTGGATTAGATGAATAAGCAATTAAAGCACACTTCTAAGGGAGTTGTGGCAGACATGAGAATAATAACTGTAACAATAGTTAAAATTCATCTAATGCACTTAACTCATTTTATTCTCCAAGCAGCTGTAGGAAGTATGATGCATAACAAACTGCCTCCAGAGCCAGTGGTTTAAGGCAACGCTTAGTTTCCTCTTGCACGGTTATATGGTTTGTCTGATTCAACTTCTGCTCTGTGTGGTATTGGCTACAAGATGCAGGGACATCTGCAGTCATCCGGGGCTCGACTGGGCTGGACTGTCCAGGAGGACTCAGTTGAGGCTGGCTGTTGGCTGTGAGCTCTGTGGAGACCATGCCAACACACCTGTGCGTGGTCCCTGCGTGGGACTTGGACATCTCACAGCAGGCGGCTGGATCCTGAGGGCCACTGTCTCAAGAACAACTGTCCTTAGAGACCCAGGCAATAGGTGCAAAGGGTCTTGTGGTCTAGCCTCAGAAATCTGCGAGCTTCTCTCCTCCCACATTGTGTTTGTAAAGGCAAATCACTGAATCTCACCCAGACTCAAGGGGAGGGGAATTAGATTCCACTTCAAAGTGAGAGGGAATGAATCAAGAGTGGCCATCTTTGACTCTCTACTACATGTACGTATCATTTTCTTGTTTTAGAAATGAGGAGATGGATTCATAGAGAGATTGCTAACTTAGTTTCAGAGCTGATAAATGCAGCAGCCTGGACTCAAATTCAGGTAATTTGCTCCAGAGACTGTGCTATTAATCATAACTTGTTATTGCCTCACCATTAGCAATACCATTCGTTCTCATATAGATGGTACACGCATGTCCACCCGTGCAAACACACACACGCAGTCGGTATATTTAGAGATTATAAAGGCTATAATCATTCAATATTTTATTTTTGCAGTTTACCAGAGTTCACATTATTTTATTTACTCATGGAATTCATCTTTTCTTCGATTTAATTCTGAAATAATTTTAAATTTAGAAAAGCAGAGATAGTACAGAAAGTTCCAGTGTGACTTCACCAGCTTCCCCTAGTACTTACATAAGCGTGGCATATTTATCAAAACTTAGAAATTAACATTAATACAATGCTACCTAATTAACTACAGACTTTATTTGGATTTTCTAATGTTACTCACAGATGTCATTTAATGTTCTAGGATGCAAGCCAGTATACTAAGTTGTATTTAGTCATATCTGCTGTTTCTTCCAGTGTTTGCCAGTTTTCCCATCTTCCCTTGTGTCACTTATTTTGAAGAATTTCCCTCATTTTGTGTTTGTCTCATGTTTTCTCATAATTAGACTGGGTTTGGGATTTTGAGGACAAACACCACAGAGGTGGTGTTAACACTGATGGCTTGGTGAATGTACCGCCACCAAGGTGCTTCACTGGGAAGGCACTGAGCCCCCCTTTCCATACTGTATTTGCTAGAGGGGAGTCATTACATCTACCCTGTACGTAAGGAGCCCCCCTTGGGCTCCACCTCCTACAGGACGTGATATAAAAAATGTATGAACATGTTAAAAACACCACCTCCATTAATAAATATTTCAGAGAGATCCTCTGAGGCTATGGCAAATAAGATCCCAATCATAGGATAAATTTGAACCTTTCTAGATTAATCTTGACTCTTCTCCTCAGGTGTGAACTGTTAGTTTCAAAATTTATCTTTATAATCATTTAATTTTTTTGGTCTGTAAATGCTATGGTATTTTGTGACCAAATGGAGGACCATAATATAATGCAAATAATTCTTACCAATCGCTCTAATTCCTAATGTAATCAGTTTACCAGTTCAGATATGAAACATATTTAGAATGTACAGTTCACAAAATTTTAGCCATATATATGTGTTTCATTCACTAGCTTGGCCTTAATAAGTCAAATCAAAATGTGCACTTACCTTATATAATTATATTAAACCATATAATTCAGCATAAATATTAGGCTTTAATATTGTGCTTTAATAGTTGTGCATTGTTTTAAACCATTAAGCTGTCTTTCTGTATTATTAAATTTGGTCTTCTACAAATATAAAATTTCTTAAATAGTTTTATTTATGGAATATTGGAGTCAGAAAGATTTTTTAAAATTTCTTATGAAAATACAGAAAGAGACAATGCCATGAATAATTCACAGTTGTTCAAATCCTCATTTCTCAAAAAAATTTTACTGGAGAAATTTATAATGACTTAATCTAAAGCAAATTCTGCTTTTGAGATAGGTTTCTTGTGCAGATGAAAATGGGCCTGTTGAGTAGAGCCTGATTATTTAATTATTTGTGGTTATGTTTAGAATCATTACTATTATAGCAACGGAAGGAAACAAAAACATTACTTTGTAAAGAAACAGAGTTGATTCAAAACAAATCTTATTTTAATAAATAAAACAAGGGCACAAGGGAATTGCATAAACTGTTTTTAAATTAGGAAAGTTTTCGAAATAGTTGAGAGTTAATATTTTTCTGAGTTTTAATTGTTTCTAGTAAGTTAGATTTTTTCAGTGTGTATATTAAAAACATTGGTGTAATTAATTATGCTCTGATTTTACTCAGTGAATTCAGAACAAAATAAATGTATATTTTACAGTGATAGTCACTGAAACATCCATTCTGTGTATAGTGTTTTCATATTTCAAATGATAACACCTTATAGTAAAAGAAGAAATGAGAATAACAATTATTTTCAGTACTTACATTTGAAAGTGACTTAGGTCAATCAGCTGTATTCCTTAAGGAATATGCAGATAATGTAATTTATGCTATTTGTGGAGTATACATTACTAAGATTTATAATGTAATTTATACAATTTATGATTTCTATGACTGCAAATATTCTGGGATAATAAAGTGCTATTTCTTGTCTGGCTTGTTCTACTGGTTAACCAAATGTTACGAATTTATGTAGACTAGAGAGTCTAACTGCCCTTGAGTTTTATTAATTTGCCATATTGTTTAGCAAAGGGTCATCAAGAATACAGTGATAAACAAAGCATTATTTTTGACTCCAAAGAACAGGTGACTTAGTAGGAGGGAGACATAAATGTGTTCTTTTGCCTTACAAGTCTGGATATGATTTTCTTGTTTTTTTTGTGGACTTTTAAGGAAGGGAAGATTTTGAAAGGTGGGAATGGGTGAGATGATATTCTGCAGAGAGGAGCATTCTTAGCATAAATCCAAGGTGGTTAAGGAAAAGAATTTTGCGAAACTCAGAATGCCCTCTTTGTCATCCCAGGAAACCATGGAAAAATGGTTTGTGAAATAAAATTGGGGTCAGATGATGGGAAGACTGTAGCCTAAACTTTTTAGACTCTAAGCAGCAGAATTTGGTAATAAAAATGCTGATGCTCATGATAGCTGGCACTGGTTGAGCCTTCCTGTTATGTTCCAGGGCTTGCAACAATCCAGCGAAGTAGACGCCATTATGATGTTTACATATTATGGTGGAGAGACTTCAGGTTTGAGATGTTTCATTACTGGCCCCTCTGCTCAAGTCCATCAGACAACATGACCTTTGAATCTTAAGAAAGTCGAAACTGTATTGTAAAGTCATGCTTTTACGCAGAGGGATTCAGAAAGGTATAGTGGAGAGGAGATTTGATCAGTAAAGAAGTGGTTGCAACTACCTACATATCTATTTTAGAATCAAAAGGTTAATGGAATGATAGGGATGTGATGAGACTGGGCAGACATTGGCTGGTGGAACTGACAGAACCTGACAGGTGACAAGTCTGGTCTAGAAGGAGTAAGAGGAGGAAAGACCAGAACCACGACATGGTTTCGAGCTCTCATAACCAGGTGAACGGTGGGTTTATTGCTGTAAATTGCAAAGTGGACTTGATTGTAGGCAGGGACTTAGCGCTGGAGAGCTGTCCAGATGACCGCTACACACATACGGGAAATCCAGAGCATTAAAAATGTGAAAGTGAATCTTAAATGAAACATCAAGATTGTGAGTGAAGAAATTTGACTAATCTGCATAGAGATCATAATTAAAGGTTAGGCTTGAGGGTATCAGAGGCAAAAAGAAAGGGATTGGGTGGGACGGGATTCAGTGAGTGCTCGTGTTGAGAAGACAGACTTTGGGGAAAGAGCACAGGTGGCAGAGAATTCGGCCGCAGATGAGTTAGTGTAACGAGGTAGGTGTTCCGAAGGGAAGCCTTTTAGGAAGCTTGATGCGGTGAGATTGAGATTGGAGTAATTTCACATCCAGAAATTAACGATATGTGAAATGTGTGTCCTTTCCTGGCCTCCTCATTGTTTGGCGGCGGGGCAGCAGCGGTGCGCTGGCCGCCTGGCCTCGCTTTCCGTCCTTCACGTCTGCAGGGCATCCAAACAGACCGAGGGGGTCTGGCTGCCACTTTGGGCTCTGATAGAAAAATGTATGTGTGGACATAGTTTTATTTTCCCACTGTGGGTGTTATTTGAGTGGTGTTATGAAAACTAACACCATTTTTATTTAATTTTTTTTTTATTTTTTGTTTTATTTTTGTTGTTTTATTACTGTGCCTGAGGCTCTTTGCTTCACTTACAGGGATGTTTTTATGCAACTGTGTGGCTGGTGATGAACTATGGATTTCATTTTCTGTGTCACTAACACCGTGCCCTTCGATTGATAGAGCAGAGTTTCTAATGCTCCTAAGTCCCCCCACCACGGGCTGGCCTTTTGTGCATGTGTTACCACTAGAACTGAAGCTTTGGCTTCATCCTACCACAGAAAGGCATCTGCAGCCGTCCAGTAAAATGCAGTTTCTTACAGGTGGCTGTTTACAGAGTTGTTTATTTTGGAGGTAGGGACACACTGAGGTTTTATTGTGAAACTGATGTTCTTGCTTCTCTAAGGCTTTGTAGTATCCAGATATTCTAGGTACAGTTCAGAAAACATGAGCTGATTTAGAGACTTAAACGTTAGGTGGTTAGCAGGGATTACGTGATGCTTGGTGAGAGTGAACCTACAATAACATGAGAAACAGCAGTGTTCACAGGGGTAGTTAAGAACCGGAGTGGGAGAGGCCAAATACAGATGGTGTGAAGTCACCTCCAATCATTTCATAAACAGTTACGAGAACTTCATAGCTCACTGGTAATAACTTTATTTTCTTGCTGGAATATCATTTTATAGGACAGATTTTACCTCAGTTACTGGCTTATCACAAATTTGTAAACAAATAGTTAAACTTCAGTTGTATAACTAATGTAGCAATATTTATAACTATATGCATGATTGGATAGTGATTTATATGCTATTAATATATAATAATTATATTGACGGATTTATATATTACATAATAAATGATTTTTAATTATATATAATAATGATGTCATATTTTATATATAATGGATACATATTAATGAGAAAGAATTTTGAGGTAATTATAGTAATCCATGTCATATTAAGTGGAAAATAACTGAGGAATCTTTAATAAGGAAATCTTGATGGTGTTTGATTTTCTCTACTCCTAGAGTTTTCATTGTCATTGTCTTAAATATTTAGTTGGAGAAGCACAATAGAACTGAACTATTGGATAAATGTCAGTGAGCTACCAAACCTGAATTTTAAATACTCCCAAATCTCTTAGGGCCAGTGTAGTCTTCATAGCCCAGATTAAATGTTTCACATTACTTTAGGAGAATTTCCCCTCCAGGAAACTTTGATCCCATAAGAAAACAGGATTCCAGTGAGCCTGCCCCGCTGGCCCCCTAGTTAGGCTCTGACACTGATGAACGAGGGATGGCATGGCTGGGGCAGGAGGAGTGAGAGGTGAGCAGCTGGGATGCAGATCTTTGCTCTAAGTTAGGCAGTGAAGTGAGAGGTGAAGATGCAAATGGTAAAGAAAGTTGTCTGTATGACTGCTGCTCAATAAACGCCAAATCGATTAATTAAACACATTCTTTTAAATGTCAAGCTGTCCTTTCTGGGGTGGTTCGAGTTGATGTATAAAGTGCATAAAGCAAAGATAATTGCTGGGGTGTAATGTGAGGAACTTGAAAAAACATGTCATTAGTTATTCTTCATAGCAGAATGAGATCTGCTTTTCTCACTGAAAATTGAATTACTCCTCTGGTCTTCATCATCTGTGTATAACATACTGGACAGGTTATTGAATTCTAATAACATTGACACAAAAACTTAAGATTGTAGCTTAACAGAGTCATTTGTGCTAATTAAGTATACTGTTAGAAAATTAATTTTATTGAGGATTTGCAATGTTTTGATATTTTCTAATTAAAAATTGACTGAGTTGCTAATTACAAAATATGAAATCTAATCCTGTAGTTTACAAGACCAGTATATGTAACACACTCACTTATGGCATCCTGTAGAGAAAATTTATATTATAATTTTTGATACTAATAAAAAGAGAATGTTCCCTCTCTCACAGTTGCATGTTACATAGAGAAATAACTTCATATGTAGGATAAACTGAAAAAATATGTATTCCTTATATAATTTATTGAGTGCCTACTAAATGATAGGAACTAAGATAATGTAGTTTTACTTAGTCTGTATTCAGTGTTAGATGATATTGAACCCCTTTGCAAAAGCTCTGAGAGGCTGAGGGCTATTTTTCATGAAGACAAATAAAGAAAACCGATGATCATCATCTCTAGCGAACATACTAGTCCAGCTATTGATTCTAGTCTCACAGCTAGTAATTTCCAGAACTGGAGTTCAAACTGCAGCCTCTCCACCTCCAAAGATTACGTTTCCCTAACAATAGCCTCACTTGCATTTCCTTCTGCTTCCGGCTACCTCCCTCTTCCCCCACCCATGCACCCATCGCTATTCGGAGTCTCAAATTAAAGTGGAAATTTACAAATGTTGTTTTTAAAATATACATATATATCGTCTCTGTGTCTTTGCTTTTGGGGAAAGTTTTTCTTTGCTCTTTAGAGAGGGCTTGCAGTGAGAGACTGAGCAGGCTGCACAGGCCCTGACGCGTGACCTGCAGACCCATGTCACCCTCAAATTCATCCTTTCAGTACAGATCCTTCTCTTTCCCCTTTGTTCCCAAGACTGCCTCCAACTTCACACCTATTCCTTTGTCTATATTAAAATATATTAGAGGTCTTAAAAATCACAGGGGAGGTTGGATACGTAATATGTAAATGTGAGGTGAATAGTAACATTTAGTAGGGAAAAGAATGGTTTGTTAGGAAAATAAATATACAAGGACACTAAATATTATTTAGGTGGGTAGTCTGCCTGCTGTCCATTCATGAAACTGATTTCCCAGGGCAGCTTCAGCTTTTTAGACCTTGCAAAAACCCTTGTCATGCTTCCAAGATCAATGTTTGAATAAATTAGAGACGACTAAGTTCAAAGATGCTCAGAGATCCCGTACACACCTGACTTTTTTGGCTGCAGTTCAAGTTTTGACATCATCAGTCAGCACAATTTACTCTTTCAGAGTCTGAATTTCTTTACTCCTTCCAGACCGGCTTCCTCCCATCAAGGTTGGCGAGGTCTTTGTTTGGAAGCCAAGTGGCAAGATACATTTGCTCTTAAAGTCAAGAACATGAAAAAGGCACATTAACCTAATTCTCCATATTATTTACATATAAATTGAGTTAACACAGGGGGTAAGTCAGTTCCAAATAGGACACTTTTTTTAAGATAAACACTTTGTATACTGCTTGGGATACTATTGAAATTGAAATACTTATCTAAGGAAGTTTTATTAAGGTTCTTGCTGTTATAAAACAAAGTTCAATTGAGTAAATTTAAAGATCAAATTGGCTTTATTCAGCAAGTCATGAATGGGGTAGCTTCTCATCTAGCCAATAGAAAGGAGCTATGAAAAGCTGCACAGGATGGGAGACTTTTACAGGCAGATGTAGGCAGGACAAGGAAAAATCAGATTGTCCCATCTTCAGAGTATGGAAGGGACATGTCTTGATTACCTCACTCCTACTGACCAGGAAATTCCAGTCTAACCAGTTAAGATTTCATTCCTGGATGGGGTTGAAACTGCAATTAGATTAGGTATTTATTTTTGGTTTGGTGACATAGGCTTAGCACAAGTGACTCCTTTGGGGCCTCTTGTCTCTTTTTTAGCATTACCATATATCTTGTTTTTGAATAAGACTTTTCTCATCGAGGTGTAGCTTTTTTTTCCTTTAAAAAAAAATCCCGTTTCAACGTCTTGCAATTTTTATGGTAATTCGCACATTGTAAATTAGTAGGGATGTCAGGTATATGGTGTTCTTGGCTTTTAATAGCCTGAAGATTTCCTTGAAGGTAGTGTCAATTGATTGGTGTCTTTTGACATTTTCAGTTTCTTCAGTTTTCCTTTTTAGTGTTCTAGTCCAATGTCAGACTATACAGAATAAAATATAACCTCTCTTCTTGTGCTTTCGTCCCAAGGGGCTGATTTATAGATTAATAGCTTAGATTTTCACAGCATGCTGATCCAAGATGAAAAAATGGACCTATTTTTATAAACTTTTAGTTGGCTTTTCTGAAGATAGTAGATTATGTTTTGGAGTATATTTCACACATAACTTGCTTTATAGTGCTTCGTTTATGTTTTTATGTCATCAGAAGTTCTGAATTCTCTTTTTCAATTGTATTGAAATTCAGAAGATAGTCCCTTACAAGTCCTTTAAAGAAATATGAAAGCAAGCCATTTGGGAAGGAAGCTGTCATTTTTTTTCCTCTGCTGTGTCCATTTTTTTCCACTTGATTTTGAAATACTAAATATCTCCTAGTATAGAGGAGAAGATTAAAAGTTACTAGCAGGCTGAAACAATATTTGGGTTAATGGAAAAATCTAGAGGTTTTAGTAAAACCCTGAACATGTGTGCTAAACCTTAAAGAATCCTCGGTGTTTTTTGGGCCATGATTTGGAGAAATGCCTCTATAGAAATCTTTCTTGCTGTACTTTAATTTTTAAGTAGGAATCTTAGAAACAAAGACACTTTGTCTTTTCCCATTTGTGTGCTTCAGTGGCTACAAAATATCTAGGGTGTGTGTTTTATGCCTGATTAAGTCTAGATTCCTCAACTTTTTGAAATTTTGTGAGGGTAATATTGTTCATTTGATGTAGAGATATTTCTCTCAACTGCAAATATTTTGGTGATACTGTTTTAATATGGCCTTGCAGAGTTCCAGAGCAAATCCAAATACTTCCAAAGGTTTCAGCCTAATAGTCATACTGATAAGGATGGAGCCTTCTGAGCCATGGTCGATTTTAGGCAATGCATATACAAGACACACAGCAAAAATGTTAGCCCCACATAAATCTGCTCATCACTTATGCTGATTTTATTTTATATCCACATTAAAACATGCTTTGGTCCCAGTTTTGGGAGCATCAGGTTAACTTGAAAAAGGAAAGCTATTTTGTGGACATTCCTAATGAAAACAATGAATAAATGAACAAAATTCAACCTACTATTAAGTGTTTGAGAGTATATTTTTATTCATCAGTTTTCTAAGTTTCAAGATAGACAATAACTATATTTTACATATTTTTATACATATATTTTATACATATATTTTACATATTTTGATTTGTCAGTTGTTTCCTCTTAAAAATGTCCTTTATTAGACAGTCATGATTTAACATGAGATTTTTTTTTTTTGTCTGATTGACTGTAGTTTAATGGTCCAACGCTGGCACGGACAGTTTTTCTTTGCCCTGTGGTTCAGTTGTTATAAGGATCTTATCATTGTTTATGATACTCTTCATTGTATAAACTATTTGTGAAGTTCATTCATGAAAAAAACTCGGTGCCTCATTATTTTCACTTTCTCTCTGGAACCTATATGTTGTTGGATTCTAAGCCCAAATAAAATATTAAAGGTCTTTTTTTTTTTAAGTTAATTATTTCGGCTTTATTATTTGCCTGTGTTCATGTCCCCATTTTGTGAACATGTATTTAAAATATTTCAGCATTACGAGTAGAGATTGGGTGGGGAGGAGACATACTTTTTGTAGGGTTTATATTTTATATTAAAAAATGAATAAGCTTATTAATACTTATAAGTAAGTACCAGAGTGATACTGGTTATATTAGATTAGATCCTATGTTATTAACCCAGTGGTTAATTGCTGACCTGTTTAGGGACTTCGGTACAGCGGAAGAGGGAAACAAAAGACAAACTCAAACGCGAATTTCCGCCTCACTTGCCATCATACACACTAATGGCACATACTTAAACTCAGCAGATATCTAAATGGAAAGCAGTGATATTAACAGAACTCTGACCTGCAACCCTTGCTTGTCCTTAATGGACATTAGGCAACTGGGATTTTCAATTTTGCTGATGGACATCAAGCTGTGTGAGCAAAAAAACTTGATTGAACTGGGTTTCATTACTTTGATATGTGGATTAAAGAGATAAGGGAATTTTATTTACTCCATTCCAATGAATTTGTGTTGAAGGATTTATTTTTGGAAGTATTGATGAAATACTGTATCATTTTGGTTTTGACCTTTAGCATATTGACAGTTTCCCTTTCTACTTTTTAAAGTAAAGGTTTTGTTCTTCAGATTTTGGAGGACTGAAGCGAAAGCCCTGGCAAGTCTTTGTCTGGAGAGAGCCACTGCTTTTATACCAACCATTGACATGTTGCTATGGAAACTGCAGGACTCTGTAGTATAAGGTTTTGGTCCAGGGATGCACAATGATAGCCAATCAGTTTCTTTCCCTATGCAATTCATTAACATATAATTGTGCTTTTATTGTTCTCTAAGGAATCCAACACAATTCCATTAGTTTTTCCCACAAGTGTCATAATGTGCATATGGCATTTTGTATCAAATTAGTATTATCTAATATTAGTGTTACCATTATTTTAAAAGATGATTTGATAAATACAAAATTGATAATTACCTTGAGAGTTGTCCTTATTTATATCAGATAAAGATATTTCCTTAAACTTGAATGTTAAGATTTTATTTCTTTTCCAGTTCACAACCAGTGCATGCCACACAGGCTCTTATTTTCATATTTACTGTAAAGATGAAATATTGAGTCTGGTGGCAATTTCAGCATAAAGCATTTTGTTCTGTTTGTGGCTTTGAATGTATTAGCATAGAGATTTCTGTCTACTGAATCCTGAATGACAAATGCTTATGTCATTATTCCTTGACATGGCATAATGGTGGCAGTGATTGATAAGCCTTCAATGTAGAAAACTGATCTCCTGAAAACCCATTCAACTCTTTCTCAATATGTAAGACAGCTAGTAAACATTTGCTTATATGAGCTGATGGAGAACGTCCATAAGGATGTAAGAATCTTCACCAAAATGTCATCGGTGAGAAGTCTTCCATGAAGGCAGACAAATGGAAGAGAATTGGTTAAATAATCATAAAGAGCTTTTAGTATGCTGATTTATTCGAGTGCCCTGGTCAAGACGTAGGATGAGTTATTGGCCAGGGGCGTTCAGAGGAAAGTCAAGATGCCTTGATCTGTAAGCACATTGCTTTATACTAAGTGGCTCTCCCTGCTTTGATTTAATTTCTGAGTACGAGGTAATTACATTTTCTCTATTTGATGACTATCTTTCTTTCTATTTCAGTATATAGCAAGTAGGGAAATCTATGGATGACTACAATGAATAGAGACAGGAAGGTGGATCATGACTCCCAGAGAATGTAAGAAGCGAGACTGGAATCTGTTCTGTGTGATTTCTAGTCCCTTTTTCTTTACTGTTTTCCTTTTATGTCTCTTCCCCAAGAGGGAGTGGATAAGAGCCAGTTAGGAGAGGCTGAGACTCAAAACTTGGCAGAATGGTTGGAAGGCAGGTTGGTTGGTCTGCACAGGAGCAATCTGGGTGCGGACAGGCTGATGCTCCACCTCTGCAGCCTACTGGTGATGTTTCTGGATGACGCACTGGGACGTAGACCACCACAGAACCCCGTGTGATGCTACTGTAAGCACAAAAACCACATCCTTCTTTTCTCACTGCTCTTCAGCCTCTATACCCCGGCCTTAACCTTTCCTGATGCTTTTATTCCAACCAAAGCTCTTTCAAAGGGCTTTTGCTCAGGAGTCATCTGTTCCCTTGCAAACTGGCATTTATCGAGATGTGCAGGAGCAGTGTCTCACTGGAAGTGACTGCTGACAGGCTGTGATTGGCCGATATGCTGACCCCATAGGAGTTTGTGTCTGCAGCCCCAAGAAGGGTGTGGGAGGCGCTCCTGATAAGAAACCCTCTTGTGGTTGACCCAGGAAGATCACCAAGCCTGTCCTGCACACAAAAAAACCCCGAAGAGGCGATTCCTGGTCATGCACAGAACGGAATCTAAAATGAGTCTGCTGGCCTCTCACGTGAATAAAAACCAGTTCACATTACTGATACTAAGCAAAATTAACTTTCAGTTTTAAGGAATGTAAGGTAATCACTGAGGTTTTGAGTCTGTGGGTTTGACTAGATCATGGCAAGGTGGAACCATTCTATTTAAGCAAAAGACCAAGGGCAGAGATCTGTGTGACTTGAGAGCTGTTGCACATTCAGGGTCAGGATCCAGGTCGGTGCATGGTAGAGTCCTCAGCGTTTTTGAATTAGTGAATTAACAACCGATTTGTCTCTCTGTATAGTTGCAATGTAATCACAGACATTGTATTTTCTTTTTATTTGTATTTGTATTTTTATTTGCTTTTTCCACACTTTCATTCTGCTTCGTGCCTTATAAATATCAGCTATGGTGTTTATGAAAATTCATAAAACTAAGAGTGAAGGCATGTAAGATACTAAAAGACCCGAAACAATGAGAGCACAAAATACGATTTGAAAGTGTGAAAGATCGCATGTATTCGTTGCAGGGTTGTGGATGAACAGGAATAACAGAAGGAGAAGTTAGGAGGCGACAGCCATAATCAAGGTGGTAAAGGTTAGAATAGACAAAATAGTTCTTAAAATACACATACACACACTTAAGTGAACAGAGACATTACATATTTGCAAGAGGTAACTTCTAGATATATATCTAGGTAAAAATCTAGATGTATTTGGTAGGTATTTTTACATTTTTTGGACTTTACCACCTATTTCATTCCTCAGAAGGCACATACGATTACTTTGGGGAAAGTTATGTAGAGAGAGTAAAAACCATCACATAGGTTATACCTGAACGTGAATGGATATTGTGAAGGAATTAGCAGAAAGAGGGGATTAAAGATGAGCGGGGGAGATTGTGGAGTCTGGTCATAGATGAAATGGAGCGGTAGGGACTTGACAGGGATGTCAAGATTCAGTCTTTGGAGACAGGACCACATTGGAACTGTTTGAAGGGGAAGGTTGTTCTAGCCCAAATGCAGCACATGTGAAATCCTGAACACAGAGAACTTAAATTAAGTCAATATGACAAGAGCCTGGAACGCAAAGAGGAAAGTGGGAAGGACGGCGAGGCTGCACGGCTAGGCAGTTACCCAGTCAGAGTGGGATTTAGGAGCATTCTGAGATGCTTGAAATTCATCGGAGGCATGCAAAACCTCTTAGAAAATATATTAATAACATAAGTGAAATGTTAAAGTTAGCATTCTGGAAATGTCACTGGCTGTAGAGAGTTAAGATGAAGTGCTAGGAGATTAAAGGTAGGCAGGACTGGTGGCCATCAGGTTGTTAGACCATCTTGGTCTCTCTTCTGCAATTCCTGAAAGTTAGATAATAGGCTAGAGGGGCTGAAATGATTATAACATTCACCATGTTGTTCTGCCTTTTGGATATTCTAAGAGAATGTTACTTACAAATAAAATTCAGCCATTTGATGAGACTGCTTATCTAGTCAGACTATATACGATTTTTCTTAAGTTTTGACATGTAAATTAAATATTTTCTGGGCACTAATTTTCCACTAGAAGAAAAATTTAAATATCAAATATAACAGAATGCCAACAGTTGGCAGGCAAGTTTAGCATTTACTGTAAGTGTGGTGGTCCATGGCCAGGTCTTTTTTGGGTCTAATGACAAAAAGTTGGCCCACATGCAGCCCTGGGCTCCCCAGACCCAGACCTCACTCTGGGCTCCTGGACCAGCAAACAGAATAAACCTCAGGAGGCAGAGAGGGGGGAGAGAAGTTTCCATTCACTTGTGACCATGAGCTCACCTTTATCTGATACACAACTGATTTGCTGGTCTGGTTCATTATTCTCTCCCAGCTTCAAACCCAGGCTGGCCTTTATGTTTAACTAAACACTTCAAGGAGTGTTTTTGCACATTATCTTATTTAACTCTGTAAGGTAAGGAAAATATCCCCAACTTTCCAGAGGAGGCTGAGAAAGGTTATGTGGTTTAACCAAATTCATATGCTACTCGTTTGAACACTTTCATTGGAAAGTCAAAGGTTTAAGTCCAAGATGCTTTGAAAATAAGATAATGCACAATCCCAATTAGTAAACTATTTTTTTAAATTAACATTTGGTAATTTAGGAATATAATGTATATTTCTAAAAACTGTCTTTCAAATAGTATCTTAGTTTCTTCTTTTGCATTATACTTCAATGCCAGTGTTTACCTCCAGATATTGATATACCAATATCAATGAGAATATTAATATTGAAAAATGGGTACCCAGATGTTCAGACTCAACTTTTGTTAAATAATGTACAATATATAGTACAATTAAAATTGAGAATTAAAAATGCACAATCTACTTTTATTGGGTCACAAATTAAGTTTGTGGGCAGTGGACCTATTTTTCTGTACCCTCGCATTATTTCCTTCATCTTTTGAGTTTAATCACTGTATAGAACTAAACTTTTTAGTACCTTTTCTCTTTCCTATTTTCTCTGGCAACTCCTAAACCCCCAAGAAATGTAATAGCCACTTGAATCCCCGCAACGGGCCACCATTCTTCCCAGTATTTGCACTATGTGACATCTAAGACATTATCTGCCGAGTTTACATAGTCTTCCAGTGGGAGAAATCTGGAAGGCACAATCTGTCATCAGTGATACAAAACTGATGTGATTCTTTCTGAAATGCCCTGTGCTCTTTTATACAACATTCACAGTCTAAAAATAGTGTTTTAAAAACACTTTTGAGCATTTCCTATCGTTCTTATCTTAATCAAGTGAAAGCCTTTTCTTAGGATAACACTTGTCAAACTGAGCACCATCATTTTGTAATCAAGCAGTAACTCCAAATTGGAGGATAATTAAAATAGAAATTCTTCCACTTCTAGATAAACATGAAGCATATTGTTGCTTTAATGGAAGTTCCAGTGCAGTTAGTTGTGTCTTTAGCTCAGTTTGTAGGGTTGGATATAAAAAACCATCCATTTTGGAAAATGCTAAACTAAATGCTGTCATTCTTAAACTCCTATAAAATGTGATATCTATGAATCTACCTGCTTTTCTTACATCTGTAATATATATGGCATCTTAGACATCTTCATACAGGGCTTACATTTTCTCCCAGTGGTAGAGACTTGGAAGCTTTTGAGTGTTCTAGAATGAACCATCTACCCTACATCAGTATCACCAGTTTGAATTCCGGGGGGCCACACCCATGTCTGATGAATGTATTTCGGCAAACCTGAATTTCTTAGCTAGTTCATGTAATAAACAAAAGAGAAAGAATATTGCCAAACTCCTCAAAGGCATTATTGTTCAGTGGCCAAAAACTTGACAACAGCCAGCCGTATATTTGACTTGATGGTGCATGATAGAAATATAGATTCATCAATTTCATGAATAATCTATAAAAAGTGAAAAATATTTCCTCTGAGAACATATGGTTTCTAAGATATGTTTGCCTTCTGGTTTGTAAGACTGGACAGTGAATTTGTAAAGGATCCTCTGAGGTCTTAATGGTGAAGCAGTGCAGTCAGGGGTGTGTGGATTTGGCCGAGGTTTGCTGTATGTAGTGCAAACCCATTTCCTTTGGCCGGAGTGCAGGTGGTTTTCGCGTATAGAGAAGCCGTCTTCCTGCTCCCACTGGAGTGTCACCTCAGCACAACATATGTAGCTCTCTATTCTGCCAAAAAGGGGGCCGGTTTTGAATCCTGGCTTTCCAAAAGCTGCTCCATCTGTAGCTCTTCATCTTCTCTATAAATTCTCTAACTTCTTTTAAAAGAATTGAATGTGTCTTCAGGAGAACCGATGTCCTTGTTGAATATTTAAATGGTTCTAATAGATTTTATTTCAAGAACCTCTTAGATTAAGTATAAAAAAGAAAGAAAAGAGAGAATAGCAGTCTTTACCTTTTTCTGCATGTTCTCTTCATGTCCTGGAAGGCAGTGGCAGAAAGCCAGCCAATTGGGTTCATTACCTGCTGGAAAAGGTCATGATGAGAGGGACAAATACAGAGGGAAGGAGCGGACACACTGAGACCCTAGCAACCCCTAGGAAACATGATGTGCACTTAGAACTGCGTCCATAAGTACATTAGCTGAATCCAAATCCACTTAACTTACAAACTGATGTGTTAAAGACAGTCCAATACAACTAAGTTGGGGGGGAAAAAAGAAATGAAGCTATTAACCAAAACTCAACTGATGAGTGTAAATTGAAATTGCTTTAAGTGAAATCACTCATATCGTTTGGACTCCATCCTTTCAGATGTTTTTTTCTCCAGATAAAGGCTTATTTTACTGAGCGCTGTTCTTCTAACAAAATTGGACCTGCTGCTCTTCAGAATCCATTACCTTGGCAACGCCTGTATTTTCTTCATGTATAATATTCAAAGGGTAAAATAAAGATAATGAAAACACTGTCCCTAATTTCTAACATATTTTGAAACATTTTAATTATGTGAACTATTTTAGAGACCAGAGAATAACACATATTTAAGTGATACATGATCATTATACTTAAAAGAGAGAGAATTGTTTCTTACTCTAGAAAGACCCAATGAGTGTGTACTCTACTGTGGGAGTGGGGGATCAGGCAAATAAAGAGCCAAATAAATATATATTAAACAGCTACGTTAAGTTCTAAGGGGTACAATTAAGTGCATTTCAAAGGACAAGTATCAGGATACCCTAATTTTGATTGAGGGTGTAAGAAAGTGGTTTAGAGAACGTAACATACAAATAGAGGCCTGAACGATCATTAGGAACCTGTATAGGTGAAGAGTTACTAGGTGGTAGTGAGAGAATTGAAATAGCATTCAGGAAGGTTCTAGAAGAGTGCAGTGCATGGAGGATGCTGACAAAAAAGCTGTTGTTGATGGGACGTTATAGGGGAACAAGTCAGACCCTGGTAATAGAGAGGCAGATAGGTTGTATTGAGAATGGGGGTTTTAATTGAGGGGTAACAGAAAGCCTCCTAGGGGGTTTAGGCAAGGGAGTGATGTAATTTATTTAAATTCTTAAGAGATTCACTCCAATCTTTGTGGCAGAGAATAAATTTGAGATGGTCAAGACAAGAGGGCATAGTCCAGATAGAAGGTGATGGTGACCTGATCCAGTGTAAGGTTGTGGAAATAAGGAAAGGGGGATGGCTCCAAGCTGTTTTGCACACCAAATGCACAGAATCTGAAGATGGAATTTATACTGGTAATGAAAGTATGCTAAGAATGGCTACTAGGCTTGGGCTTGAGTCGTTGGATGAATGGAGTAGCCACTTTATATAAGTGGAGGAGATCAAAAAAGAACTTAACATAGAGGTGGGATAAACAATTCAGATATATTAAGTTTGAGATGTATACAAGATATCCTACTTGACACTATCAAGTGGGTTCTTGGCTATCAATTGTGATATTTTATTGTATCCTTGAAATTCAGTGAGTCTCATGATTCATTGAAGTTAGGCATTTTATCTTTGGTATGTGAAAGATGAGCTCTTTAATAGAGAAAAGTTTTTTTTTTTCTGTTTAGAGAGAAAAGAATTTTCCCCTAATCTTATATTCTTGTGGTCTTTCATCTGTATTTGAGAGAGAAAAATATCACATGGCATCTATGTTTTCTATAAAAGCAAGCAAAATGATAATAGTTAAGATAATAGCCAAAAGGTGTAAACAACCCAAATGTCTGTAGACTAGGGAATAGACAAAGTGGTATGCCCATACAGTGGAATAATATGCAGCCACAAAAAGAAATGACATATGCTGACACATGCTACATCATGAATAAATCTTAAAAAAGTTATGCTCTGTGAAAGAAGCCAGAAGGACACATATGATATGACTGCATTTACATGAGGTATCCAGAAAGGGCACATCTACAGAGACAGAAGACAGATAAGTCATTGCCAGGTCCTGGGAGGAGGAGGAATACGAGCAGACGCTCAGTGGGCACACAGTCCCGTCTAAGGGCTATGAAAATGTTCTGGACCAAGACAGGGTGATGGTTACACAACACTGTCAATGTGCTAATGTATACAGTGTACTAGGATTGTATACATTAACATATACAGTGTACAATGTATACAGTATGCTAGAATTGTATGCTTTAAAATATTTACAATGACAAATTGTATGTCTATGTTTTTTACCACCATAATAAAGGGGCCAAATAAATATTGAACAAAACAGTGTTTCCCAAATCATGTTCCATAAGGCTGCTGCATGAAAAATGTTTATTGGAGAATAGGTCTAATAACACGAACTGCAGAACCTCACAAGGATATTGATTATATTCTGTTAATATCAGTGGTAGCCTAGGACTTTTAAAACTGAAAACCTTCTATTGGATAAGGAAAACAAAATCAAAAGAAGTTTTCTTTGAATATATAAAAGATGGTTTAGAAGACAATCTGCCTTTTTACTGATAATAGATCTATTTCCATAAGAAGTCAATGTTATTACTTAAAGTTTATCATCAAGACGTGTAGAATGTACTGTTTCACACTGTTAAGTAAAGAGTTTTTAATTAAATAGTTTGGGGTTGTTCTCCATCGTTGCACTTTATTCCCTAGATAAACTACACTTAATAAGACCACATTGCAAATGTTAGGAATTTGACACATCATTAAGTGGAAAGTGAAATTCATTTTCATTGGTCATTAAGTAAGTCATGTTGTATTTAAAACTTCAAAATTTTAGTAATATTAGTCAAAATAATGTGATTATTAAAAATAGCATATCTTTAAAAGGAAAAATACTTGGTGGCAATCACTGGAAGTAGACTGATTTCATGTGAGTCGGCTGATAATCAGCCAGAGGGAAAAGGTTACATTTTTACAGAACACAGCTCTGAAGTACATTTCAAAAATAGTGCAAAATGTAGAAAGGCATTGGATTGTGGATGAAAAAAATTCTGGCTGCATCAATTTTTTAAACAGATTTATTGAGATATAATTCCCATACCACATCATTCACCCCACTAACAGTTTACAGTTCAGTGGGTTTTCAGTTTATAATCAGAGTTTTGAAACCACCACCACAACCTAACTTTAGAACCTTCGCATCACCCGGGAAAGGAAGGCCCTGCCTGTTCACGGTGGCTTCTGATCCTCCCCTCCCAGTCCTAGGCAGTCATTAACCCGTCTGCTTTCCGTCCCCATAGAAGGGCAGCTCCATTCAGAGTGGCAATCCACGTTGTTTTGGGTCTCTGGGATTCTTAGTGTTTGCATTAAGGTCTCGCTGTACAGGTGTGGGAAGGAAGCAGCAGCCATCTGCACTTGCCCCCGAGACAAAGTCTTATTTATTGCTGGCTGATGGCAGGGAGGTTCCCGTGTTCTCTCTGGCTTTCCACAGCTGGAATTCCTTCCCCACCAGCTTTTATCTTTGTAATCTAGCAGCTTCTTGTAATATGCCTGAGTAACATGTTATCTGCTTAGAAAGTATACACTTAGGTTTGGACATTTAAATCCTTTGTTACATTATGGTCTGACTAATGTCCTGTATTGATTTCAGTCAGAGTTTAAATACATTCTACAATAAATACAGCAATAATGAATAAGAAAGTAGCAAATTGACACTAAACATAGTGACTTTACTGCCATGGCTTCAAACATACAGTGAATGTTAGTGCTAGTGTAAATGCTTTTGAGTGAATAAGAAAGATAAACGAATGAGTGAATAAAAATATGGCAAACTGATGGTCTAAGGACAGTATGGCATATATAATTAATGCTAACTGTGCATGCCCATGGCGCTGTTTCTTTTGTAGCTGGTCATAATACTAAGTGGCATCTGTGCACCCAATTAAAACCTCAGCAAACTCTTAACAAAATGCATATTAGATGTCAGGGAAGTACAAGGTGCATGAGGGCATTCAGAGCACATTGAGAAGATACATATACTCGAGAAACCATCATCTCTTTCAGACTTTAAAAGCCTATTATCTGATATGTAAGGAATTATTGATGTTATTCATCATGTTTATAAACTACAAATGTTAAATGAATTTAGATTTTATCGTTTTTATCTTTAATTTTCTGCAGAGAGGGAAAGACATATCATTTGGATGAGTTGTATTTGTGTTTAAATAAAAATTTCTATCAGTATGCTATGAATAGTTAAATTATAACTTTCTTAGTTACCAAAGTCTGAAATCTGTTCCCTAACAATTTAATTAGGGCAAAATAGTTAAAAATTGAATAAAAGCACATAGGTTTTATGGTTGAACATCTGCCTGAAGGACCTTGTACCTTAACAGAAATAAAATGTTAAATTATAGTAACATTAGTCATCATTTCATTCATCCAACACCTATTTATTGAGCTCATATAGTGTGCGCAGCATACTGTGTCAAATCATGGGCTCTAAAGTAAGGCTACCTGAGTTTCTGGTTCACAGTAGGACTTAATTCTTGACTTTGAAAATATGTCTTTACTTCTCTACATGGGATTCTGTGTCAGTAATTCAGGATAACTATAGCCCCTTCCTCAGAAATTTTTATAGGATTAAAAGAAATAATAAATCAAAAGACCTTAATACAGGACCTGGTATGAAATTAGCCTTCATTATTTACTGTTATTGTTCTTATTCCCTGGTTACCCTCAACGAGTTGAGATGTCTTTTGTTGTTCCATTACTACTGTTTACATTTCAGAAATTCTCAGATGAGCATTTCTTATTTTAAAAGTACTTTTTTTCTATTATTTTATATTCCCAAGCAGAAAGATCTTGATATATATCTCTATTCTGTCAGTATCTCTCAATCTGCATTTGTTTAATGGCTGAATAATTCACTACTCCTGGAGCTATAGTCTTATAAATATTCCCTAAGCTTTCAATTCATATGAGGAATTTTCCTGTAATTTTTCTTTAATTTATAATCTATATTTGAATCTTGAATTTAATCTTAATGCTTTTAACATATTACATCAACCTCAGAGTCTCTTGAATATATTTCTGTAAAATTAGAGTTCTGTAATGTGAAAAGATATAGGAGGTTAAAATAATTCCCCAAAGCATGTTGTATTATTTGTACATCTTACCTTAGGTGCCTTCTTACCAGTCTGTACATTTTAAGTATCATTAGCCTGCAATTTGGTATCACTAATCTGTCCCTGGGAATTACTTGTGAGCTGTCAAAAGTTAAAAAATGTACACATGGGTCAATCTGACGTGAGGAGAAAGTGATCTAGATTTAGGTGAAAAACAGCATTCTTATATTCTTTCTGATAATATCCCAGGAAGTAAAATTCCTTCCTTCTGAAAGAGAGAACTGTTATCTCCCCTTGTTAAAATATTCCTTGTATTTTGGAGATACTAAAATTTTTATTACAAAGTGATGGACAATCATGGTAAAACTTTTAGAAGCTACAGGATGATATCAGACAAAAATTAACAGCCCCACTTAGCCCTCCAAAACTGCAGGATACATTAATGGATCAACCATCATTAACAAATCTATACATGTCTTGTAATTTTCAATTCAAATACAAGATATTAATTTATACTTATAACCAGTCAGTAGGTCAACTATGAGTTGCATAGGTAGACTGCCAGCATAGAGGGAAAGACCCTCATAATTCACAACAAAAATTATTCAGCCAGCTGTCTTCAAAAGGGCAAAAAGAGATACAGAAAAACTGAATTTTACATTTTTTATAAAAAGGTTCAATTTCTTATCATCTTGATCCTTTACCTTTAATGCTAAGTTGTCTTGAACACTTATCTGCATGTAAATAAACCATGCTATTTTGTCTTCTTGCTCTCTCGTATTCCTTTATCTTCTGTTTAGTTTGGTTCCATGTATCAAAGTCATGAAAATCACTTCCTTTCCAGAAGGAAGCCATTATCATAAAGCAAATGATCATGTATAGGAAATGCGTACACTACATACACTACAACCACTGAGTAAATGAACGTTTTCTTCAGATGCTAGCGGTGGGGCTGATATGCCCTTGAAGCGTCCACACACTGGCTGTGCTGGCACATGACAGGTGCTTCACAGTTTTTGGGTGAATGGATGTGGGAGCTGAAGTGTTAATCCTGCACAATATTGTCTGTGCAATACACCTGTCTTTTGTGTGCCAGACATTATAAACAAGACCCAGGAGTGTAGAGAGTAGTGGTTTTTATGATTCACTTACAAATGGAAGAGATAGATTGCTATGGGTAAATTGACTTGGATTTGGAAATGAAACTTGAGGTTGTGGCAGCTTTTAAAGGGCTGGATAGAAACTCGACTGCCTCCTGGACCCAGGAGGTGAGCTGCATGTTTCGTGTGTAGAGATTTTGCATTTCCCAGTACAGGCAATGAGATGTGTCCTTCTTCTGTGTTTATTTTTATGAGCCTGGACTTTCATACTGTTACAAGCCTGGGAACAATCATTGAAAAACAGTTCTTGTTTTTGTAAATCTAAAGAAGTTTTCTCAATATTCCTTTTAGCATCTACAAAAATGGTCATTTTGATTTAATTTGTTGCTCCCTGGTGGCTCAGTGGATGCCCTCTGCCACAGTCTACTAAAAAACACTTCACTTTTACACGATGCTGTACACTAGAAAAATATTTCATGTATATAATCACGTGGTTGGAATGGGGAAGCCAGCAGATTTGATTGGTTCTGGCCACATTTAAGACTTTCACTGTATTATTTGCTATTCCATATTGATTTCTCAAAAGTTACTCAAAACATTTTCATAAAAATGTTACTGACGAGAAAGCAAAAGTCCTCTTCTTTCTTATGTCTTCATAATTTCCCCAGCTTTGAGAAAGGAAATGATACAAGAGAAAATGTTATTTGCTACGTGCTTATGTTTATGCATCAGGCTTGTGCTGGGTGTTTGGTTATCCCAGTCTAACAATGTAGGGAACGGAAGTTAACAATGTAGGAACTTGAGGAAGTTAGATATGCTGCGTCAGGTAGTCACTTGGCTGGGAAGTGAGGGGAGACCATGATCAGACCAAGGCCTTCCTCCCACGAAGATGCACAGACCTGTCTGTGTCTGTGCATTTTCTCATGCTTTCCTTGTGGTTTGAAATAGAAGATTATATAAAGCATTTGCAACTACATACTTGCCGTTATATTTTATTTCCTAATAATATTAGGCTCTTAATCTACTTTTTATTCTTTTCTTGTTAATCTGTTCAAACATCTATAATCTACAGATTTTCATGTTTATTTCGGTTCTATGAATGGCTCTCTGTTTAGTCCCCCAAGCGTTATCTTTCACCCTTTTTGCATCTAGAGCTGCTCTGTCGTCTTGCTCCTGTGGTGGTGTTTTCCTAACAGCCTGTATGGTTCTCCCCGATCATTTGCTTATTACATATTTTTTTCATGAAATTTACAATTACAAAGTGCCAGTTTACCCAATTTCTGATTGTACGTGTAGATGTGACCTTCCTACTCTTTATGTTGAGGATTTGGCATAATGAACATTCACTGTGGACCTGACCCTTGCTCAGAAGCACTGTCAGAACTAGGTGTATTCCCCACCTGCGTCACCGATCTGCAGCAGGCACTCCATATCGGTCATGTATTGTTGGATAGCAAACTTGAGTGGCATAAAACAACAGTAAACATTTTGTTCACACCCTATAGTTCCCATGGGCCAGAAATTGGTTGAATCAGGTTCTTCCATGAGACTGACATCAAATGTCAGCAGACTGTGTAGCTGTGTGAAGGTCTGGCAGGCCTGGAGGACGCACCTCTTGAGCGATGCGCTCACCTGCTGATGCAGCCACATTGCTGCTGGCTGCTGGCGGGAAGCCTCGGGGGTTCCCGATGTGTTTCTTTCCCCAGGACTGCTTATGTGTCCCCGTGGCGTGGCAGAAGGTGTCCTTCAGAATGACTGAAGCTGCAGAGTCATTTATAAACTAGCCTGAGAAGTGACACACTGTCCCCTCTGTCCTACCCTTTTGGTAACATGGCTCAGAGTTAATGTAACATTGGGAGGAGCCCCCTAAGAGCACGAACACCCGGAGGAACAGGGGGGCCAGTACTCATCCCAGAGTCAGGTCCGTTAGACTTGCCTAAACCTATTGATGGCCTCATATTCACCGTTATTATTTTGCTATTGTTTCTTCATAAAATAAACTATATTCTTTTTATCCTCAAAGTTGTTTTCTATGCTTACAATCTCCATTTACTTTGGGAGGCAACTATCTTATCAAAGGAACACATTACTTGTTCTCTTATTGCTTATCATCCAGGATATTTTTCATTACCAGTTCAACAATGCATGACTATTCATCGTTGCATTATAATTTAGGGTATTTCCTCACTGTATGCAGATGTTCCATAGATTCATAAATCTCACCCTGAGATTTTTTCTGGATTATGTGTTCTGTTGCCAATTAGATAACTGTGTCTTTCTATCCCAGTGATAACTCAGATTTGTGTCTGTGTTTTCCTTTCAACTGGCTCCAGTTCTATCCTGTCCAGTTCAGTGAATGGCTCCACCATATCCTAGTCTCACAAGCAAAGCATTGTCAGTGAGACTTTCTTCTTATACAACATGGAACCAGTCACGATGTTTTATGGAGTTGACCTTCTTAAATCCTCTTGAGATTGCCATATGTTCCCCATCTCCATTGCTGTGGCTGTAACTCAAATCTTGTCATCTCTTGACTAGACTATATATTAATCTCCTGAATGTTCACCCTTTTTTCCATCTTCCCGCCTCAAATCCATCCTTCAGAGTCCTTCCCCAGCATCCTGCCATGGCCCCTCAGTACCTTAGATCAACATAACCCCGTGCTTTGTACTTCTTTGAACTCTTACTGCTCCCTTCACCCCCACATCTAACTCCTGTGTCTTCCAGAATATGCTAGATCCCTGACCATCTGAGCAACTTGGAATCCCAGGGCACCACACTCAGCCCTGAAGGCTTTCTCCTCTTCCTGCCTCTCACCTGCAGAACACCACGTTTTTGGTGTTCCTTCAAGGCTCACTGCAAAGGTCACCTCTTCTAGGAAAGCTTTCCTTAAACTCATCTTATAACTGACCCCTCCCAGCCTTTAGTTTTCCCTCCTGAGAGACTGCAAACCCATTGATGTCAAGGATTGTGACTAATTTCTTTCCAAATTCTCCTGACTGATATGCAGGAGTCATCTACTAAAATGCTAGTGAATGGAAACAGAAATTAGTTCCTTTGACCTAGGTGGATGACGAGACTGGCTCATTCTGGAGCACTACGAAATTACCTTTAGTACAAGCAGTTTTGTGTAGATGGGATTTCCAAGACATTGTCTGTTGGGCTTGCAGGGAAGTGGTACTACTACCATTTGGTGGGAAAATGCCTATGTGTATATACAATTTTGAATAGAAGCAGTTCATAGTTTCCTCACTACAAAATTGCTTAAGGAAACGTGATTTTAATATTTCATTTTAAGTGTTCAAAATAAATAAACCCTTTTAGTTACCCTGAACCTTGGTAATTGAAAATGTTACTTTGGCCAGAAAACTATGGCCTGAGGGCCAAATCCGGCCCTCTGCCTGCCTTGGTAAATAAATCTTTATTAAAACACACACACACACACACACACACGTTACTTTGATTATTCCAAGGTCTTATTTTAGAACTGAAAAATTTCTTTGGCTTCTTGAAAGCTATAAATTTTATGCCTAGTCAACCAAAATTTTGATGATGTAGCATTCCTGTAACTATAGAGAATAAAATAAGAGTTTATCTTAGCTATAGCTAAGAATGCCACATGTATTTTTTTCATTTAAAACAATTTCCATACACTTATCCCCTTGGCAACCAGAAAAACCATATTTTCTACAGTATCATCATTCTTTTTCCCCTCTAATTGCAATAAATTCTATTTCTCTGAGTCTGTACATTGTTATAATATGAGAGAGAATTTTTAATTAAAAAATGCTAAATGCTTTATTTTGCCTTTACAACTTTATAATGTTCAAATTACATAAAAGTTTTTAAAAGATTTGCTTGGTCTCTGTTTCTTGAGACCCAATTGAAAATTGCCTAAAAGAAAAAAATATGCATGTGTTTATGTGTGTGTGTGTGTGTGTGTGTGTGTGTGTGTGTGAGTGATACACACACAAAAAATAGGTATTTCTTTGGTTTACAACAGCAGGAATATAGAATCAAAGTTTCAGTTTGCTACTGGACACTGTCCAGAAAATTGCTGGACACTGACATCTGGATAAATAGCTGAGGAAGTGAAGGCAGAGTAATTAACTGCATATTTTCTTTAATTAAATAATTTTCCACTCTGTTCTTGCTTACGTTCTGTCACTGCAGCGGGAGTTCCGTGTCTAGGTGAAACAAAGGCGGGCCTCCTTCTGGGTGCTGGCCCTGTGCGGGATCTCTTTTTCAGTCTGAACACTCTTACTCTGCTTGGAAGTAAAAGTACATTTTAACAATGTAGCTACTGAAGAAACTGAGCCCTAAGGAGGGACACTGGCATTGCAGGATCGCTTTTATTTCTGCTCGGGTTATTGCCTTACAACGGAACAAAATGTGTCTACATTTTGAAATAGAAATACTGATTTGAGATTAACCCACTAGTATATAGGAAGTCAGAAGTTTGGGAGGTGTTTGTTATCCTTAGATGTTTCTTTTCCTTTTCTGCTTAGAAGTTACCTTTGTGGTTGAAAGGATAGCCTTTCCTTGGGGCAGTTTTCACGGGGCTCACCTATACCTTTCAATACTGAATCTCTGTCTCCTAAACCAAGAACTTTGCAATTGAAGTTGTTAGTGTTGAGACTTTTTATCATATTCATGCATCCAGCTAATATTCAGTACTGTTCAACTACAGACACCTAGTACTCTACTTGGGATTAGCAGTGGGTAAAAGGATTAGAATTAAAAGAAACAGCTGAACTACTGCCTATCAGGATATATTGAGAAATAGTGCATAGATAATGCCTTACTAGGGAAATGAGAGGCATGTGAATTGATGGAGTAAAGCATAGAGCCTGTAGGTGAAATAACTGGTGTCAGCAAAATACAGAAGAGAAAACGCACTTCCTTTTCATGCAGGTGGGCCTGCCTGGTACCTTGACACGTGCTGGGGCCCAGCTGAATCGCTCAGGGAGGGTGGATGACGGACGACCCAAAGGCTGGTGATGACATGATACAGAAGGCAGAACATGATCAGATTGCTGACCATGGATGGATAAGACGTAGGTCCTTGAAAAGTAATATGTACTTTAATTGAGTCATTTACTAAAAATGGAAATGGAATTTTCAGAAAAATATGCAAAGTCATTGAAAAGTAGAGAAACCAGAGCTTGGAAGACCAATCAGGAGGCTGTTAGTTTAGACATGAGGGAGCAAAGGGTTTGAAGAATTTGGATTTAAATGCCAAGGAGTAAAATTTCTTATTTAATGAAGGGAGTAGGAAAATTGGGGCCTTGGATAAGATAGTTTATGAAGGTAAGAGCAAATTGTTGGCAGGGTTCATTAATTCAGGTAGAATTATCTGCTAGTCAGATTCCTTATAAAATGACATTCCTATTTTTATCTATGAAATTAATTATCTCCAGTCTATTTCACTTCCATATTTTTCCATTTGGACTCTGAGGCAAAAATATATTTTATATGTTCACATATGAATTTTAGTAACCCAGTGTGTTAGTTTGTTCATAATGGCTTTCTAATCACTCAGAACAGCTTTCTCCTAATAAATGTAAAATATCACTGGAGATGCTTTTTAGCATATGTAGGTATAGATTTCATGTTAAAATTAATCCCTTTCTATGGTTAAGAATAGCTGGAGAATGCTGAACATGGAACACAAAATATTAATGATGCTGAAAATCTCTGGGACTGTTCTATGTAGCATAACAGAGGGATAAGGTTGTGGCTCTAATTCTGGAAATGAGTTCATGTTGTGGGCTTTAACTCCGTGTCTCTGATGGGAAATGTGGACACTACGTTTGAGTCCATGGGAACACTAATGGAGTTGATTAAATGATGCTTTCCAGAACTGGAGAACATTCTGTCTTTAGCTGTTAGCACATTGCAAGCATGGGACCTGCCTGTCTAACCATTGGACTGACAGGCGGCTTTCACTCTATACAGATGGAACTTTAACACAGCTTCATGAAATAAGCTGTTTCCTTGGCTCCCTGTCCAGATTAGGTCCCAAATCCCTTTTAAGAAAAGAAATATTATAACCCAGAGGGAGATGCTGCAGGGTGCAGTTTATGAAACAGGAAGAGATCTTTTGCCTTTAGGCTTTATTTTCATGTAAGACATTTATAAGCCAATAGAGAGAGATCCAAATAAGGACTGTTCTCCTTAAATATAATGCATCAAAAGTGGATAATGCCAGCAGTTGAGGACTCGAAGCCACCTTTGAAATCTTGGAAAACATGTCTTCTGCCGGTTGTTCCTTTAGCCCAATCCTTCCTTCATGGAGCAGCCTGCGTTAGAGCATCCCCACAGTGGGCTTGGGGAGGAGCAGGACCAGGCGCGACCAGTTTGGGAAGACGGTAGATGTTAACTCCTAAGCCAGGGAACTGTTCAGTGTCCTGTCCACTGAAGAGCTTAGAGTCTGTCCCAGGGGAATGAGAAGGCCAAGAAGAACACCAAGGAACCTCACAAAGGGCAGGAATTTCATGATACTTGCTTCTTAAACCATCATCCTATACTCTACACCGTCAACAGCCTATGCAAGAAATGAGGAGAAAGGAAATGATCTTCTTGGGCAAGAAGTGATCTACGTCAACAGTAATGGCGTGGAGAGACAAGTACCAATCAGGATGTATTACCAGAGAAAACAGATCGAATGGAGCTTGTGGGAGCATTGAAAGAAAGAGAAAATAAAAACAGGAAGACTCTGCTGGTTTTAGCAACTGTGTACTTCCTGGTGCCATTAAACAAGACTGAACCTAGAATAAAATATGCGGGGAAAATGTTGCTGACAACAGATTTACCCCTGCATCTTCTCCCCATACCAACTTCAGAGAAAAATCTGTCCAGCGCCATCCCCGAGGCTAACAGCCACTCCAGGAACCTGCACTCCAGTTCTGCCTTCTTTCTCCAGAGTTCCTGAATGTTCTTCTTTCCACCCCTTATAAAATATAAGTCCACTTTCCCTGAATTGTAAAAAATAAACACATCGCCTTATGTAACCCTCTGTTTATTGTCCATGGTATAACTACATGTAAAATTATGTCAGTTCTAATTTCTTCATGAAGATTTGCCCTTACCCCAAATTAATATAAATGTTCTTACTATAGGCAGTATCACTTAAATCTGTAAAAGTCTAAGAAATATGCTGAAGGTAAACTCTTTATATCCAGTATAATATAGTTTGCTTATACAGTTACATTATAGGAAGATTCATGGCTAGGAAGGAACAGGACAGTTTTTCAGCAGTGTGCTTGGGAAATAAAATGCCATTTCTATGTTTTAAGGAGAAACTTGAAAAATTACCTTTATGTTATCGGTTGAACACAAAGTCCATATGACTTTAACCCTGTAATATAATGATCTTATATAATCATATTTTACATTTATGTCCAAACATCTTCCATGTTCCTTATGACCCTAAATACTATCATACTCTCCTTTGCATCTTTGTGCTTCTTTGTACATTATTCCTATTTTCATGAATTTAAACTCTGTCAACATACTCAAGCATCTGGAATCAAAATTATTTACAAGATTCTAGAAATAGGGCTTTCGTTTTTCCCCTCTGCCAATTGCATCATCTCAAGTTACACATTTCCAATTTACTACAATTTAATCGACCATTGCTCCCACTGAGAATGCAGTATGATTTGTGGATCACTGATGGATTTCCCTGAAGATTATGATCATAATCCTTTTCTAGATTTCATCTGGAACTCTTTAAAGAGTTTCGCTTAAGAAGCTGAAATAGGGAAGAGCAGACTCTTAATACACTGCACTTCCATGACCTCCCCCGTGTTATCATGGTGATCTTGTGGCCAACATTTCTCGAGAGCTCCGTGTTTCAGTCCCAGACTGCTCCGGTACCCACAAAGGTCTGGGCTTCTAGAAGTCATAACTCACGTGAACTTCAAAGGCCGTATTTTGGTTTAGGAATAGTCACTCCTTTGGATAAAAATCAGTAGATATTTTTAACAGAAGTGTAGGTATGGAATGTGACCTTTTATTGCACATACTGAATGGCTAAAGCTGTCAGCCAAGAGCGAAGTGGCGGGTCCTAGAGAATATGGACCAGGAGGCAGAAAGCATAGACCATGTCAGAGCAACCTTTTCCTTTTTCTGATAACTCATGCTGGCCTAGTAGTTGTGGGGAAATTGTTATTATAGCTCTCAGAAGAATGTCTTAAAGGAAGAGCTCATATGCAGATGATCATGACATTTACTTAAATATACAAAAGCCCCCAAGAAACAAAAGTAAATTTAGAATCATACATTTTTTTTAAAGTCAACTCTCATCATGTGAAATGTCCCTCTTTATCTCTGGTAGTAACTATGTTTTATATTTTCATGTTCTACCTTTTTTACTGTCCTTTTATTTTTCATCTTTCTGTGTTCTTTTATTTAAAGGCTTTTTAAAATTGAAAGCCGCATGTCATTATCTCTTCTGACCTTTGTCTTTTAATTGAGGTATTTAGTCCATTTACATTTATTTCAGTTAATTATATATGTAGGTACATATTTATCATTTCATTTTTCACTTCTGTTTATCTTTGTTCATTCTTTTCTTTTACCTTTTTAAAAATATTAATATGTTTTAAATAATTCTCTCCTTGTTAGTATGTTAATATTAATTCCTTTAAAAAATTCTTTCAGTGGTTCCTCTAGAGATCACAACATGCACTCAAGTTATTTGAGTCCACCTGAAATAAAACATACACAGATTTTCACACTGTAACTTACATAGCACTTTAATTTTACTTATATCACTCCTTTTTTACTACTACTGACATTTAAGTTAAATGTACTGATCTTTTGAGTCATGTAAGTTGGTTTTCTTTTTAACCAGTTAGTGCTGGTTTAGATTTACCCACAAATTTAGCCTTTCTGATGCCCTTCTTTTCTGTCTGTGCTGCTTCTATCTGGTATCATTTTCATTTTATGATTTGTATCTCTAAAAAGAAAAAGGAAAAAAACTCTAGTTTGTTTTCCTTTTTTCTGCTTTTGTTTGTGAAAAATATTTTCTTCAGCACCTTAATTCCTCAAATAGATCATGTCTTTCTTTGGCTTCCATCATCCATGTTGTAAAATCAGCAAATTTAGGGCTTTTCTTGATTCTCTTTTCCCTGGGATCTTGGCCCCTCCCATTGTGGCTGTTCTAGTTACTCTTGGAAGCTTTCACACATCTGATTTTGCATTCGTTCATATATTTATCTCAGTTTCGTATTTCCTGCAGGACAATTATTACAAGAAACAGTTTTTATTACTGGAAGTGAACATCCAATAACTCAATCTTAAATGTACATTATTTTAAATGTCTCTTTTCTGATGTCTACTTTTGTATTCATGCCTGAATAATGGATTTTGTGAAAATAGCTATTCAGTACAAAGAGGATCAAATAATGTAGAGAAAAGTAGACAGCATAATCCAGTTTGTGGGAATAAATACTTGAGCAGTTACTGATAAACCAAGGCATTACTGATGCATTCTCTATATCTGCGACTGTTTCATAAAGGATACTGGGTACTTAATTTACATTTTAAGCCAGTGAGATGTTGTGCCAATGTATCTAATCCATGATGCAGCAGGACATTTAGAACCACTCTGGAACAGACTAACCCACCTTAAAGGAGTGGAGGGAATTACTCTATATTGTGGATGTAAATAGTTCAGACATCAGACAGACTTCCCATTGCACTTCATGAATGAGTAAAGTACAATACCAGGATATTAGGAGTGTTTGGGTACTTATGTGCATAGCAATATTTAGTCAGGTTTAGTGGGAGGAGTGTATACATGTTTTGCCCCCACATATTTTATTTTCAAAAACTCCCCAGAATATTTTTAATAAAATAGTGACTGCACCAAGTGACCACTCAGTTCCATGACGCCTGGTGACTTTCATTAGAATAATGTACTTTTTCCTTCTAACTCTCTCTTATTCTTACTTCACCTCCCGTAAATGCCCCGGTTCTAGTTGCCATTGATTACTAAGACCCATCATTACGTTACTAACAACTTTCAAGTAAAAAAACAGAGACTTTTTGCTTTGAATTATACAGTAATTGTATAATTATTAGTATGTAAAATTCCAGAAACATTAAAATGAGAGACAAATTCTATGGTATGAAATCAAGAAATTAGGAATATATCAGCGCCCACTGAATTCTGGTTACCGTGCCAAGCAGTGAAGATAAGTAGGTGAATGAGACATACATCCTAGGTTGAAAGAGTCCCAGCCTGGGAGAAGCATGTGTAGTGCAAACTCATAGTTATAACAGCATGCTAATGCATTAGTGTGGCATGTCTGGAGGTTCCATGGGAGCCTGTAGAAGATGAGACTGTTGGTCATAGCCTGATAATCAAGGGTCATGCATTCCATGTGGAGGAAGGTAGGGATGTCTTCAGTTAGCAGTTATATCCTCAGATGCATCCTCCAAAAGCTAAGAACGGCAGCCCCTGGAGAAAGGATTGGAAGAGAAGCCTCAGTTTGGTGCTTAAAGTAATGCACAAGAGTCTTCATGGTCTGAACTGAGATGGTAATGATGGAGAAACAGAATAGATATGGTTTCAAAGTGATTTGGGAAATTCACATGGACTGAGTGACTGGCATGGGAGATGTAAAGGGACAAAAGGAAATTTCTGAAGTTTCTGATGTGTGGTTTTGTGTTTCTAAGTTGTGTGGTTTGGAGCCTTATCAGCGTTTACAGGGTAAGACAAAAAATAACTAATGTTTGAAATGTTGAGTATAAGGTGCCATCGGCTATGTTGGAGAAGCACTTAGTTCCCATTCTCAGGAGACCACTGGGACTACAGGGAGACGTGTGAGGAGACAAGCAGGTGGTCTTTACAAAACCGTGATAACTGATGAGACAAGAGAGAAAGGCTCCAACATGGGAGATGGCAGAACTGTGGGGCCCAGCAACATGCATAACACGGCGCGAGAAGGGGGCGGAAGAGAGACAAGCTGGAGAGAGAGGAGAAGAGCAGGGGGAGTGTGTTGATGAAGAGGTGGAGGGATTTCCAGGCGAGCACACAGGGCATGATGTCAGGCGCCGTGGAAAACTTCAAGAGAATGAAAGAGCTGTATTCAGATCTGGGATGTAAGTGAGCTTAGTGGCCTCATTGAGCCATTTCAGTAGAGGGTCAGGTGACCTCAAGCTGACAGGGTTGGGATGGAGGGAAGGAAGGTGGTAGAAACAAGTAGTGCTTTTTTTACACTTGTAATTTTTATTAAGCAGTCGCGTTCCTGCACATTGGAACTAGGATAAGCTTACAGTGTAGGTCTCTCTGTGCATGTCTTTACCCATCTTTCAGACTTTTCCTGCTTTTATATTTGCTGGTGACATTCAGAGGCCTGCTTCTGAAACACCTTCCACCAGTTCCTTTCGTGCTCTTAAGATGTCACTCTCAGCTTGCTTTGAAGTCCCTTTACCTTTGACAGTTTTCAAAAGAAACATGAGCATGAAATAAACTCTGGTAACAACTACAATGGTGAAGTCAATTATAATAAAAATGAAACAAGCAAAAAATCTCTTCTAATCTAATAACTGCTATTTCTCTGCATAGATGTAGACATGATGTGAATTTCATCCATTGTCAAAATGTTTCCAGGACTCAACATACATCATGACTGAGGTATATTAATTTAGGTTTTCTATTTGGAGTATAATATGGGAAAAAAATTGTGAGGAAACAGAAAATGAGGGATTTTTTTTTGTCTGCTGAAGAGGTTTACAGTGACATTTACGGGTCTTTAACATGAGGTTCCACAAAGGAATTCCTTTTCATGGTTAAACTAAAAATTAAGTTATTTAACTTGTGTCCATAATTTGCATGCAATGCTGATTCTTCACAAATTTAAGTAGATAAAAGGTATCATCCAAAAATATGTAGTGGCAGAGTATCTTATAACTCATCTCCCCATGTACTTTTCGTTTATTATACAACTGGTGATTATAGTAGGATTTCTACCTTAAATATAGTACCCAACAGAATATGGTTCCAGTTGCCATTTTGTAATTTTTGAGTGTTTAATTAGATCATGTGTGTCAAAATGTTTGCTTAAGGTACTTAATTTAGCAATTTCTTCCTTCCTAACTCCCTAAAATTTAACTAAATTAACCCCATGTTTTTGAGACAATATTTTCTGTATACTTATCTTAGCAAGCTATTGTTGAAGTACTATTTACTATTCTTTAAGCCAGTTTTGAAGGTTGTTGTCTTATATCTTTTATTTTTGGCATTTTTAGATAGTTCTTAGATTTGTTTGAGGAATAAAATGATCAGTAACAAAACCCTTATTTTTATGAAAGGAGTATATGAATAATTCAGTAATTTCTCAAAGTTCACTTCTTTATATAGGGAGCTGATTAACATGTTAAAAGGAAAGTGCTAACAAATCGTGGTGGCTTAACACTGGGAGAAGCCATACAACTCAGACTTGTAATGGTTCATCAAAGTATTTTTTAAATGTCCCTTTTTACTACTTTAAGAATCAGAGGTTTGATATTATAAGGTTATTTACTTATTAAAAATGTGACTTCTGAATGACATTAAGAAAAAGATTTATGTTTTCAAAATAGCTCAGCCATTTTACCAATCTTCACATTTCATATATAAAAAATTTCCCCAATGCATGTAGTTAGAACCTTTCATTACTGATGTGGAAGCTTTGAACATTTGTTTCTAGGAGTAGACCATATTGTGTGTGTGTGTGTGTGTGTGTGTGTGTGTGTGTGTGTGTGTGTGTGTGTGTGTGTGTGTGTGTGTGTAGAAAATTTGGCTAATTTTTGCGCCTGATGCATTCTTCTGCCCATAGATATTTGACAAAAAATACATCTAATTTATTATTGCTTATGGTAAATATTTATTTCCTTTGCAAAAATATATATCCCAGATGACTAAATGTCATGAAGTGAAGTTTTGAGAGAAGAATGAGGTAAATAGAAATACAGATATACCAATTTTTAAATCCAGGCACAGATCTGAGTGAGAATAATTAGGAACTTATGCTGTTAAATGAAAATTAGAATAAAATATCTTCTATCCAACACCTTGTCAGCCCCAGCTGTAGTTCTCTGCAATGCTTACTTTGGAGTCACACCAAATGCTCTTTAGTTCCTTAGAACAAGATATGACCACCTCCACAAATTATGTCACTTTTGTAGCTAAATGTTTTTTTTCAGGAAAGCAAAGGCTAGTAGGCTTCAAAAATAAGCCATGAGCTTTTTAAATTAAGTTTTTCACAATCAGTCTGCTCTCCACCCCACCTATAACTTGGTATATCTAAAACAAGAGCAGACGGCGCGTGGGGCGGGCAGGAGCGTAGAGTACGTCTGAAATGAAAATTCATGGGGTTTCGTTGACTTAATAAAATTATCTGCATGTTAAATTATTTACAATATGAAGACATTGCTCCAGTTTTCACTGAGTATTGCATTTTTAAAGATTATCTTTGCATGTGTTTATTTGTGCAGTGTAGAAAAAAATTTTCTAGTTCTAAAGTTGCTGACCATTCTGCCTCTGAGCTCTTTACTCTCCCACTTCTTTGGCCCCACTTTGTCCTTCCCACTGTCTCCTTGCTGAACACCGTCAGAGACTCCACGCAGAACCCGGGAGGGCAGAGGACTTCGCTTGCTCATTCACTGTCTGTATTTAGTCGGTTTCAGATGTTTCAAGAAGAGATATGGAAGAGATTTTTCTCAAGTTAGTGCCATCAACAAAAGTAAGGTGGTAGGATTGGTAACAAGGCATATTGACATTTTCAGAAGCCCTGTCAGTGATGGCCAGTGATGGAAGGGAGCAGAGTAGCTTTATTTCAAGGTTGAGCCAACAGGTGCTTTGGGATTTGAGAGCACCCAGGCAGAGGGCACCTCCGACCTCATGCCATGTTCCCAAAGTGGCTGATGCCCAAGCGAGCTCTACCATTGATCTGGCCTAGAGTCCTTTAAAAATCAGAAGTCCTTTTGATTAGCGGGCTATCATCTTCTTTTAAATAGGAACGGAAGTGCTCACCTTCTGTTACATCAGCTCCCCCTGAGGGGGCGGTGTCATCATATCATATATTTGCACTATTACTGAGATTCTTTAACTGTGTTTTCATTGCTTTTAAAATTTCTTCAACATGTCATTAAAAATGTCCTGCATTAAGTGTCTCCCCTTTTCGAATTCTCTATGGATTGACTTCTTAAACATATTTGAAAACCATTTTTTCTGATATATAGCATAATTTTCATAAAACAAGGAACATGGCACTAAAGAAACAAAACATGCTAATTGTTTTAAGTAAAAAATTTGTGATTAAAATAATTGGAATAGTGACTGAACTGTGAGTACAGAATATTGCCACCTTTAGGCAAAATATTCAGCAGTCACTTTGTAGAACTATTAAGAGAGAGAAATTGATGACTTCTATTTTTAGTATCTTTCTAGAAGTGGCACCCTTCAATCTTAGATGCTAAAGGTGAATTTATTTAGTATTTTCTACTGCTTTTCCCCACCCCAGAAAAAAATTGAAACAGTGTTTGGACTTAGTTATTTCCTAAGTATTCTGATATCTGAAATTCAGATCTTGGTGCTCATTCTTCCATAGACAAATTCTGTTAGCTTACATAATAACAATAGACACATTCTATTATTTTTCACTTAATTGTGGAATTTCATGAAACTGACTTGTCTTAAAACATCAATATTTCATTTCTCAAAGAGGTATAATACTGATTTATCTTAAAATGTGTGGAATCACACTTGAGTTTAATATCCAGAATTTGCTCAGATTAAATCTTCATTCACTCAGTAAACATTTCAGAGACATATCTGAGTATTGATGTCACATAAATATTTAATATTTAAGAACTTTAAGCAGGACTGCTGTTTGCCCTCACGCAGGCCAGGTTCCATGAGCATGAGAGGCGAGTGGGAGTGGATTTCAGCCCTTGCTCAGCTACTTCCTTGTGGACTCTGAGTCCAGGGAAGGCTACCCTACGTTTCTTGTGGTCATTTTTAATTTAATGATGCTTTCTTTGTTTGCATTTGTTATTTTTGCTTAAAATGATGCCGGTAAACAGGAACATTGAAATGCCTATGTAAACTGAAATTAAAAGTCCATATAATAATAGGATATGGAGCTTTTTTTGCAACAAAAGCCCTGTTTCAATATTACCCATACTTTTCAAACTGTCAGTCAGCCATCATGGAGTTCTTACAGCATTCCCAACTCTTACGGATTCTATAAGCCTCCTCTGAACTCTGGGAAAGAAACAATGATCACAATTGTTGAATGTCTTTATATACCAGGTTCAATGATAAGGACTTTCATTCATCAAGTCATTAATCAAGTTATTCCCTCATTAAGCATCTTTTACATCCAGTAAGCTTTCAACATACACCCGGTATTTGGGAGGCCTGGCAACCTGGCATAGGTCCAGAGTTTGAGCCAGGATCTTGTGGCTTATGTGATTCTGTTCTTCTTCCTCCAAGAGACAGGCAGAATCTTTTCATTGTAATATGCCCAGGCCAAAATGTCATCACCAATTTTGAAGAGACAAATTTCTGAATTATTTTTGAAACTTATCAGTATAGGCTGTTTCTCCAAAGAAAATGTCTGATTTCTATTTCTAGCTAGTCTCACCCATCTCTGCAGTTTAGCGCCCATTACCAAGGGCGGCAGCTTATGAACTGGTTAGTTCTAGAAGACTGGCGTGGATAGGAAAATGATGGGGAAAACATTGCCTTCTGGCCAGGCTGTAAGCGGAAACAAGTCTAACTTCTGTGTCTCCAGCACAGTGTTTCTCCCACATTTTTACAAACCAATTCTCTCTCCCAAACTCCAGATGTATTTGTGTAACAGCCTCCCTGACATGTCCACACGGATATCTTCCAACAATAAGATACGCCAATCCAGGCATGTCCAAAAGGAAATGCACTATTCTCTGAAACCTGCCCACCCACCGATTTTCCAGCTCCGCTGATGGAAAATGCACTCTTCCGTTTGCTCAGGTTAAATTCCTCGGGAGTCACCGAGCACCACCTTTGTGACTTGCGGCCTTTCATGCACTTGTAACGAAATCCTGTAACGCCGCCTCCAGAGCACACGGACCTGCCTCTGCACACCAGCGCCCACCTCCCAGCCTGGCCACGTCCCCTTCCCACAGTGCAGCCAGGGCTGTCCTTTTGAAAAGGCAGTTGGGTTGTGTCACCCTCTGCCCAGTACCTTCCATTCTCTCCGCATCTCATGCCAGGTGGAAGCCAGCGTTCCTGGAATGGCTTCAGTTGCTCTCATGACTCTCCAGCCTGCCCTCCAGCCCCTCTCCTCCTCATGCCCCGCGAGTGGGCATGAGACTTCTCCCGCGTGAGGCCCTTTATTCTTGGGATACAGCACTTGGGGCACCGCTGGGGCTGATTCCTCCGCTTGCGACCTTCTCCCCCCGGGCTAACCGTCCCACCCGGTCTGGTTGGGTTGAGCTCAGCCTCACGACCACCTGCTGGGTCCTGCCCGGCTCTTTCTCCCTGCCTCCCTCGCTGGGCCCCCCGTGTCCTCTCCACATTTTCCTGGTGGCGCATTTTAACCTACTTACTGGTGTCTTAAATTGCTTTCTTGGTCACTGTGCAATGTCCCTTTGCCACCCTGCAGGCTGGGAGATCCACAGGGCAGGGCCTCTGTGACATTCCCTGAGGTGATGCACATCATTAGGTCGATGCCACTTAATACGCATGTGTTAAATGAGTGAAAGAATATTGGGACTTTTTTTTTTTTTTTTGGCATTTACAGCAGAATCCCACACTCAAACTTCTCAGGAAGCGATGTCAGTGATAATTTGAGAATATTCAGTTGATGTGGTTAAAAATAGCCAGTGCAAGGGTTTTTTAGGTTGCTTTAGGCAGCCTCTGGGGTGGGAAAGTAGGCTGAGTCCTACATCATTTCCTCCCTAGAAAACATGATCTCAGGCTCTCTGCCAGGATGGGATTCCTCAGAGGCTCAGCTAAAATGCCACCTTCTCTGTAAAAGCCCTCCTTTGCCTCTCATCACCCGTGACACTTACCTGTTCCATTTTGTGTACCGTCTACGGCGAGGGGACAGCATGAGCAAGAGACAAAACCCTTGCTTCGCTCCACTTCGTTGGGGTGGTGGGATGCGGACGCGTGAAAGAGAAGCAGGCAGTTAGAAAAGACGGCTGTGAAGTTCAAGACTAATCAGGAGTGAAACGATGAAGGATCAGGACCGGGAGGAGGGCGGGCTGTCCCCAGGGGCCAGGGGTCTACAGTTTCAACCGGGAAGACCTGTCAGGGCCTCCCCCACAGAGAAGGTCAGATCTGAACAAGAACTTGAAGAGTAAGGTCTGGGCCAGGTGGAAATTGGGGGGTTGCATTCTAGGCAGAGGAACACCCCACGGAAAGGCGGAAAGCAGGAAGGCGTGAGGCGGGAAGAATCTGGTGTCTTGGGGTCAAGTTGGCTGCAGCCGAGGGAGCAGAAGTTACTAGGGTTCGTTGTGTGTGTCCCGCCTCGAAAGCATGATAAGATCTTACTTCCGCAAAGCTGAGTATACACCAGGCTCAATAAACGCTGTTAAATAGTGACTGAAACTGTTCTTCCATGCTTTAGTTCTCTTGTCTGAAAATCTAGAAGTCAAGACAGCATTTGCAGTAAATCAGCATGTACTAGGCACGTTTCATTAGTTCTTGGGATACTCTTCTTAAAACCATACTTCCACTCATTTCACTTTCATACCAAAAAAATGCAGGAGGAGCTAACATGCTTTCATGTAAATACAAATGGTAGTAAAATTTGTAATTTCCTGAAGTCAGTTTCTAGGTAATGTCGTCTTGATGAATATTTGTAACTATTTTTTCATAGAGCCAGGCACTTGATAATAATTTGGCTTGAAGGAAAAAGCATGTTCACCTTTCAGATAGGAAAATTCTACCTGTAACAATGTTTGACTCTAACCCATGAATGTCAGAATTCTCTCCTAACAAAAACAACATGCAAATTTATCTTGTAATTAATGTAACTTGCATATTTATAGTTGTTTTTATCTTATTACTACTAGTCAGTAGCTGTCTTTTTAAAAAAAAGTGATGTCAGTAAACCTTTCTTGTTAAAATCAGCCTGGAGGCTGTACTTTGCTTGAAGTTTCCCCTTGGTTGTTAGAATTTAGCTGCTGGGAACATTATTTAAGATTTATTTTTATTTAAACTCTCTTTTTTTTTTTATTTAACACTCTTAAGTGCTTGGAAGATATTTTTCTCAAGAAAGGATGAGTGTTGCTATTAATTCTAGATTTCAGAAATTCAAAATATGCTGAAGTAATAGAAAAATCCAGAAGGATGATCTTTGTAAACAACTTACTGTAAGTTGTGCTAAGTGACCCATATAAAATACATGTTCTGAGCGAAGATAAATATTGTTTCAAGACATGTATAAAGTAAGTGTTCAGTAATTACTTACTGGCTTATTGAAAGGTGTGTGTAATAGGAAAAAGTTGTTATAAACAAGTCATTCTCAGAGGTATAATCTAGCTCCAGGAAGAAATGCTTCAACTGCCCAGAAGTTGAGATTTCAAATACAAAAACACAATTAGGAATAGTTTACTTAATGTAAATATTACAGCATTTTTTAAAAGTAAGAGACAGACTATCCTTGAAATAATTTAATGTAAGTTGAGGAACCTTGAAAACTAGCAAAGATAAACAATCATATAAAACAATTTGCATAAGGAAATGGGCAGCAGGAGGTGGAAAAGCATATTCATCAATAACTATTTGATGTATATTAGAAAGAGAACAGTTGGAGACAAGGGAGCCTAATATGAGTCAGAGCCCTAAATCCAAGCAGGGATTGGAGAGTTCAAGTTAAAATGGCACCCACTGGAAAGGGAAAGGAGGTGTTGAGTTAAAAAACTAATAGAAAATCATAAAATTTATAATGTTTAAAAAAATTTTTTTTAATTCTGCAGATCTGATTTTCTTCCTCCAGAAAATAGTACAATAGAAAATTTTGAATAATAGATAAATAAAAAAAAATAATCATACAGAAGGTAATAAAACAACATAGCTTCATATTGAATATAGGCAACAAAAGAGAGATTTAATCAAAATACACTTTAATTTTTCTAACTTGGAAAAAATGGAAGTCAGTCTGAAGGAGATATTAAAAGTTCAGTTTTGAAAATGTGGGTATGACGAAGCATCAAGCTTGGCACACTCTTTAGGAATTTAGAGATTGGGGATGAAAGTTTAAATAGGAATGCCCTTAATGTTATTTTAATGAATGGGAACATTTTAATCTTCTAAATAAGACATTCTCAAATTGGACTTAAAATACCATTTTAGAGATAGTTTACGGTTACTTTTCACTATTTATCCCCAGAAGGGTAAAAGAAATCAATGAAGAAGGAAAATTGAGTTTGCTTTTTAAAATATTTCAACTATTCCATAGGTTCTTGAAAAGAAGGTATACTCTCTCTTTTTTAGGTCTCCTGTGGGTGTATTATCTGCGCCATTGTTCATTGTCCATCGTGCCTTAGGGGTTCTGTACACTTACCAGGTTTTTTGCCTAGAAAGTCTACCAGCCATACAGTCTTACCTTGCACAGGGAATGATGCATAAAATCTTCCACTGTTAATGTCTTTTTTCTGTTTTATTTAACATTTTCGAATATTCTAACTTTATCCATGCTACCATTCTTTTGATGCACAGTGTTTATAACTGTTACATCTTTGTTATGGACTACCATACTTAGCATTATAAAATACACTTTTCCAGTCACATTTAATGTTTTGTTCTTTTCCTTTTTCCCTTAAATTCAACTATGACGTTCATGACCCTTGCTTCCCCTCTGGCAGCAGCAGGGGAAACGTGAGCATTTGTGTAGAACGTACCATAGGAGAGGTCTACACGCCATTACACAAGAAAGCATCCCCTTGGGTGTGATTAGATTTGAAAAATACATTGCAAGTATTTACAAGACAAGTGCTATTGTCATGTGTGTAGTAATTATTATTGGATGGAATTATTAGGGGAATAGGTTTTGTTCTTTTAAAAAAATTTTTTTCATTCCTGCCAGATTCAGAAATTAAGGAAAGAGCCAGACCTTCACAGACAAGGAGCAGTTCATGAAGGGCCTGTCAGGCAGGGGGCATTTGGAATCCCATGCATGACAAATGTTTCATGATTTTCAGCCTCATTTTTGCTTTAAAATAATTTCCATACATCAAAGTCATTACTAAAAATCTAATGAAACCAAGACTTAACTATATGAATGAAATTCTTTATTTAATAACTATTAAGAAAAAAACAATTCAAGTTTTTGCTAATAGGATTTCTTTGTCAGTAACCATCAATTACATTATATATTAAAAAAAATGAATATATTACCAATATTCATTATCACATTCTGTGTGGATATTACAAAGAAAAACAGGACATGTACAATTATAAGTCAGACATTTGTAAAATCATTATTAGAGTTTACTGTGCCATTATAAAATGTTACATTTGTAATATTTTAAAGTAAATAATATACTGAATTATTCCTTATATTTTTAAATATAATATTAAATATTTGAAAATAAGAAAATTTACTACTATAATACACTTTCAAACCCTACTCTTTGAACAACCTCTAAAATTGAGAACATGACACTCCACTAAAAGGTTACACATTTTCCATATAAAATGTGGTAGGTGAATGAGAGGCACAAATGGACCATGGTAGTCTCCGTGACACCCTTTCACTCTTCTCGAAGAGGTCATGAGCAGGTTGGCTGGGCGAGCCCTGGTCAGCACTTCTGGGACACTTCCTCCCTGCTTCCCTGCAGGGTGGCCATGGGGCCTGCGGAAACCCCTTGGTCACTTGGGTAAAGCTTTCTAGAGTAATAAAAAGATTCCCTTTTCTCCCTGTGTCCGAATTCCTTGTTAAAGACTCACTGAGGGTTAAGGGAGGAAAATCAAACATCCTGAACTTTTAAAAAGAGTTTTAAAACATGTTATTAGCAGAAAGGGACCTTGGAGATCATTCAGTCCATTGGGTCATGTGTCCACCAAGGAAGGTGAGGGGACTAGCGCTGTGATGACACACACATTATTGGCAGTAGAGCTTGCTTGGCGACCAGGTCCCTGGCTCCCTGCTCAAAACTCTTTGCCACTGAATCTTAAGTAGTGGCTCTTGTCTTGTCTACCGTGTAATAATTTAGAACATAGGTTTAAAATTCATTGTTCTAGATAGTAAATATATCTGTACCAGTGTCTATGTAAACGGTGTGATGTTTGTAGCTACAATATAAGTGAACTTTTTATTTTGATTGATTTATTTGTTTTTTTAAGCCATGAGGAGAAATACTCCACAGGAAGTCATAATGAATGACCTCTAAACCTTATGTTTCTTTTTATTGATTGGAATACCTGCTATGGTGATTAGATCCATGGCGGAAGTAATTGGGAAATGAAATCTTTATGTATGGACTCTGTTGCTAAATATGTTAAGGTCTCCAAATAATATAGTGTTACCTTCTGTGAGTTTGGTAAGAATTCTTATGCTATTGTGGAAAACCAAGATCCAGTCCAATGGCTGTTCATTCTGTTTGTTCTTTGTGGTCATATAAGACAGTTACATTTTTAATATGGAGTTACCATTTATTTTCATGGCTATAGATTTTATTTTGATTTTGATTTTTTTGATTTTTCATTTATATTTTAAATAGGGATATATATTGAATATAAATTTTATTACCAAGTAAAAGAAGTTTATTACTTCCAAATACACGTACATGTAGGACACTGGATATAAACTCTGCATCTTTTGAGCATCTTCCTTTTGTTATTTTCCTTGTTGACTGGGAATGCTTTTACTTGGCAATAATACACATAGGTTTTTATTTGTATAAAACACAGTATTCACTCAAGGTATTAACTGAGTACCAACTATTATGACTTTACCATCCAAAGGATGAAAGAATATACCACAGATCATTCAGATGAGTAAATTCAGATGATGTAAGGTGGTCAGATGTAATATGGAAGCAAGAAAAAGCAGAACAGGGTAAAGGGCATCGAGACCACATTATGAATATGGGGAAAGTTTGTAAATTGGATAGTCAGATAACATTTGAGTAAAAACCTGAAAGACATGAAGAAGTTAGTTCAGCTGATACCCGAGGGAAGATGTGTGCAGCCGAGGGCAGACCCCCAGGCTGCCCGGGGCTCGGAGTGGGCAGGAGATTATATCCACAGCAAGGGGGAGAGCTTGGCCAAGTAGGGGGTGAGGGGCATAGTCGCAGGTGAGGTCAGCCAGGTGTTGGGGAAGAGCTTCAGGGACGGTGATGAAAGCCTTTGTAAGAGTTTTGGCTTTACTCCGAGGGAAAGGAGTAGCCATGGCAGGTTTTGAGCAAGGCACCCACCCTCACAGCCTGTTTCTGTTCTCGTCTCAAGTTACCACAATTCTGTTGTCATGCATACTTAGGATTCATTAACAAATGGCATATATATTGCACAGTGCATTATTCCTATGATTTTCTTCAATATTAGAGTTCCAAATGCATTGGTATTAGTGTCTAGACTTATAGATATTGTTAGTTTATCTATTTTTAATTTTTTAAATAGGTACTACATTTGTGACTATTACTTGTCCAGTAATAGAGTTCAATACTTATTAACATAATTTATCTATGTAAATGGAAAGGCTAGCTTCCTATTATTGTTCGTCATTTTCAAAAGCAACCAGCTAGTAGATGAATGTTCCATCTTTTCTCTCACTTTAGGTAATAAGTGTTTAAAATACAATAAATCTACCAGTTCAAATGCTGGGACTCTTTAGTAAAAATACCATATTCAGGCCAGACTCCTCCAGAAATACACATTTTGTTTTCCCTTTAATACTTGAGCAACTGTTTAATTTTCAAACTGATGACCTCCTGATTAGTCAGTTCCATCTACACAGTGTAAAAATCAAAGATATGGTTGAAATGGGAGTCATAATAATGCTGAGAAAAGAGGGAAAAACTCCCAACAGACAATGACTTTATATCCTTTAAACGTCTGTCTCAATCAAAACAAACCCACACGCTTGCTTCCTAGTCGTGAGATGGTCTGCAGCGTACAGCCCCTGGGTTTTCCTCATGCAGTTCTGATGGAGAAATACTTCAGGTCTCAGTTTAAGTAAAAAGAAAATAATCTTCCACATATATATCGTCTTTGGGTAAAGCAGAGTAGTGCCATTTAGAATCTCATGAGAACAAGCCATTGGAGTTATGTAAACCTCTTCTCTCAGAATGTTTTCTACAAACAAGATAGGATTTTTTAATATTAGCATCTTTAATTTTAGTACAGAGAAATTTTTACATCTTATGCATTATGCATAATGTAATTTAAAAGTTACTGCATGGGAATTGGTCACATTTGAGAAATATAAAAAATAATAAAAGTTCTTATACCATAAGATTATACTTTTTTACTGTCATTAATTAAAACAATTTAAATGGCTTTCATGCCAATTACTTTCTCTTACTTCCAAGTTCAGACTTTGCAGGAACATTGTCAATTGTACTGGGAAAATATAATCCTTTCAATTATCTTAATTTGAACGTATTACCTGTTGAAGCTGCATAAAGTTTTAATCGTGAACGTAACATACTGTCTTACATGATTTAATTCTGAGCAATGTGCTTCTTTAGTATGCAGTGTCTTGACGATTATCTAACCTAGAACTTTCCAATGATTCGAGAAAAACATTCAGTTAATGAGTTCATGCCACAGCTTTAAGGATAATAGAGCCAATCATACACCTCCTACTATCCCCCCAGTGAAGTTTTAAAAATTAGGTTATGCTCTTTAAAGAATAGAGAAGAAACAAACACTACAAACACTTGAGAAAAACTACTTATTGAAAAAAACAGAAGTATTTTTTCTGGTTTTTTTGCTTTTGTTGCTACTCCCTGCAGGTCTTGTCATCATTCCTCAGCAATGATCAGTCAAGGCCAAAGTCGGAAGTTACTAGTTTTCTTTACATTGTGAAATATGCTTCTAAGGTTTCCTTGAGATAAGCTCTGTCTTTTGATTCTGTTGCTGGGACTCCAATATCTTTTCCCATATAATTTGAGTTGACCTGTTGAAACTGAAGGACGGGTGAAGCTAACTTCCCCTTCCCGTGCATAGTAACTAAAACAAGGAAAGACACCCAGTGAGACAGGGGAGAAGTCCTTGGAGTTAGTCCATGTTTGCTCTGTTCATGGGCCAGACTCTGAAACGCTGGATGTAAAGACCCATCAATCCTCGTCTCTGATCTCAGAAGCTCATCACCAAATCTCATGCAAACTCCAGTTACTAGCGGGAGCCTGGAGTGCGGTCTGTGCCAGAGATTAGCAATGTCATGTATGGACGCCGCTGCCTCAGCTCTCTCCTGTTACTTTCTCTGCAATTCTGACTTGTACTTTACAACCACTGGAGGTGACTGGCAGGGACCGAAAATGAGCTTTGTGTGTATTCATAAAATTCTGGGGATTAGTAACGTGAAAGAAAAAGATTTATGTGACATGCAGGTTTTCTTATATAGGCTGAGCTGTCTTAAGATGTGCCCCATGGTGAGCAGAATACAAAAACAGAGAAAAGGCACATTTTGTTGTCCCACGTTCAAAGGCTGCTTTGTAGTCTTCTCTCTCTAAACCTTTATTTTTTTTAACCACCACCATCTAGGAGTCACACAGGATATGATCAAAAGATGCAAAGGGCAGTAAGTATTTGGAGTATGGGACAAATCAGCAGGGCTACAGTAAAAAAAAACAGTGCATCTCTGTATTTTGTTCATGGTGCTCATTCAGCCTGTAAGGGAAGCAGCGAAATGACAGGCGTATGCTTGGCTCAGATAAAATCAGCGTTACCACTACCACATTTAAAACGATTGTTATGGATTTTGCACTAATACTTCCCTGGCCTTTAGGGACCAGATCATGAGAGAGTATCCCCTCTAATGAGAAAAAGAGAGGGGCAGAGACAGGGAGAGAAAAGAAAAGGAAAATCTTACTCTGTTTTTAAAAATATATATACATATTTAGCTTTTTAAAGTCTCCGGTGCTTGAGAAAAGATAGTACTTGCAGAAATGACATATCTACTTTGAAATGCTGTCATTTTGCCTAATTCCAAATATTCATTAGACAATTCAACATACTTAACAGTGGTCCAGGACCACAAAAGGTAGTTTTGCTCCTAACAAATTGTGACAATTTGTTTGTGATTAATTGTGAAAAAATAACTGTGATATATGCATTTTGAAAATTCTGCTAATGTTCATGGTAAAACATAATAATGTGATTATCAGGAGATAATTTTGTTCTTTATTCTATTCCATACCTATTTTGATATAGGAAATGTACTTTTAAATATTCCTATAATTTGGTATTTCAGAATATGGTTTTAAGTTTTACTTTGAGCTAAATTTTTGTATATTGTAGGTATATATAAGAGAGAAAATTTAGTATCTGCCTTTCTGAAAAAATGGTCCTTCAATTCAGAATAAATGTATAAATTCTAAAATACCAAGTTACATTAAAAATCTATCATTATGTTTAGAATAATACAACAGTGTTTGTGAACGTTCAATGAAGTAACTCAGGCTATCTTTTAAAAGAGAATTTGTATTTTTTTAGACTCTAACTTTTCTTTCACAACTTCAGTTCATAATTAGGAATTATTTTGTAGTTATTTAAATCATTAGCTTTTAAAGTTACATTTTTATTTTCAAGACTATCTTCAAATTCCTCAATTACATTTTAAATATGCTTCAGTTCTAATAATATGCTATCATTTGATCATGTGCTTTGAATGTGCTAATAGATGATTCCCATCTTTGCCTTTTTTCACTGGAGTTTTAAAGAAAACTGTGACCATTACCTTTTTTTTTCTGATTGGCATATGGTTTAAACATTTACCATATTTTTAATCTATTTAATTCTAATAGTATAAATGTAATTCTTTTTTCAAAATAGTTTTAAAAACTCATTTATTCTTTTGTTGTTAAAGTAACAATATAATACAAGGTAGATCAAGATCATACTGATGAGTTAAATTTTTTAGAAGGTATTCATAAATAATTCAAATATTCCCTTTAAAAGCTTGATAAATCCATTTAATTATAATCACATTACATGTAGCACTGATTTTATTTTTTTTAAATCCACAGTTTATCTGGCACAATGACATAGACAAACTAGTGCTGTTTCTGCTGTTGTTAATGTGGGTAAACAGTTTTGTCAGTGATCATAAAGATAAGAAGCATCTTAAAATTGCCTTGGTCTGGAAGTTCAAATGTAGCAGCAGATTAGGGTACTTGATCTGTAATCCAAACCGCTAGACTTGATTGGTGCAGTTTTACAAAGGGTTACATACTGTTTCAAATTTAAAAAGTAACCTCATAATGCCATATTGCCTCATTATATAACACAGAATGCTTATTTCACAACACAGAATGTCTTATTACATTGAAAATTCTTGGCAACTATTGCAGCTCCTTTATGATGTGCAGAAGACATTCAGAAATTTTTTTTCCTAATACACAGTTCACCGTCTTAACCCAGAATGAAACACACAAGCTAAACTGCACAATTCATGTAAGTGTGAAGTATCGCCGTTGAAAGCAGCATATCCCGTTTTCCCTCGAGGGTCCCTTTAGTCACCAGGTCTCCCGGCTTTCTAGTGTTCTCGAAAAAGTTGCCTATCTAAGGAGACTTAAGTAATGATTAATTTTTAACATTTTATTACTCACTAGATATACATATATGGAAATGAAAATTAATACCCAGGCTATTGTACTATATTGTAAAATTCCAGTGAAGGCAAAGTATTAGCAACCTGTGTCGTCTCATCAATACAGACCAAATGACAGGCACTGATGCAGAAAGATGCACAATTAAGAAAGAAATGTCTGTTAGTAAATGATGAGCTTAAAGGTATATTATGATTAAGGGCATTCTACCATCAATGAATACATGATTTCCGTTAGGTTTTTTTCAATATTGAAAATAGGATCTTCTTTCATGAGGGATAAAAGAGATTCTGTCCAAGGAGAGGAGGAGGCAGGTGCTCAACACAGGAAGGGCATCAGAAGATGAGTCAAGGCAGAGGGAACAGCAGGCGCGCAGAGGCTTGTCTTCCAGGAATTAATTGAAAGGCGGAGCACAGTGAGCCAGGCAGCGCGCGGTGGGAAATGACGCTGGAGAGAGTGCCAACAGCCTTCTCTGCGGACGGGGTGCGCGGGGGTGTGGCGGTCAGGAGCATAGCGGGGCGCCGAGGAGGGATGTTAGGCAGGAGAGTGACGTACGTCATGTGTGTTTTCACACAATTCCTCCAGGTTCTGAATTAGCGACATAAGATAAGGCAAAGAGTAGACCCATCTAGGGAGATGAAGCTATTTCAGAGAAAATGTATGCCAGGCACCACATTATTTCAGAGCAATACTTAGGAAATTATTTTCAAAATTATGTAAGACTTTATTGAACACCTGGAAATAACTTGTGATGAATCAATTACTTTAAGAAAAATACCACCCTCTTTCCCTAAATTAGTTTGTTTAAGAGCGAAGTGATTTTCACTTTCACTCTCAATGTCATCAGCATTTTGTTTGGAATTTAATGGTTTTGAAGTTCCAGTATCGTCTTTGGACTTTTTTGCTGCTGTCTTTTGTTTGATGAGGGTCATACTGACAATCGTCAGTCTGGTGTAATTATCAGAGCAGAATTTTAGAGACGAATATATTCAGTAAAGGTCCAAACATTGCCAAGTAATTAGCTGTGTCATATTGTATGATGGGTGTCCTAATCTCAGTTTTTTCTTCTATATGATTAAGATAATCCATTACAGGAAGACTTTTGAATCATCTCCCCAGCAAACCTGCATGAACACCCTTTACCAGTTACTCAGAAGGAAAAATAAGATGACTTATTTTTGAGAGCTATGGGACCAAAAAAAAGGAAAATTGTTTGTAACCAATATCCATTCCCCACATTTCTCTTTCTTGGTCTCAAAGTGAGAAATTCTCATGATTCTGACATTTGTCTGCAGGGTAGACATGGTGGAAGGTTTGAAGTTAATGACCTCTTTTTGACCTGTTGTACTTGGTGGTTGGGACAAATTTTCCAATTAATTCATTTATTCAGCAAATACTAATTGAGCCTCTACCAGGTGTCAGATACTGTAATAAGAACTGGACATATGAAATGAACAAAAAACAAACTTTTGACCTTATAGTTTTTACATTTTGGTGAGGACAGTCAGTAAAGAAAGTGAATAGGGAACAATATGTCCAATGTTGGCCAGTGTGATGGAGAAAAACAAAGCAACCCTGGGATGGAGAGCCCAGTGTTAAACTGGACTCTTCACCACCCTCCCATCTGGGGTTGGAGGTAATTTCCTAGCCCTAAGAATCAGGGCTGCCCATGACTACTTTGACAGTAGCATGGACAAAAACCATACTCTGTCATTTCTGGGCTCAGCCGTAAAGAACTCTGGAACCTTCTTTTGGAGCTCTTGCTCTGGTGGAAGCCATCCCTTATGTCCGCCATGCTATGAGGCATCTTCCTTACACAGCCACCTGGAGAGGCCGCCGGAAATGAGATGTCCCTCGGCAGCGCTTGGCTGTTCCAAGCCTGGCCGGGACACCACACGTGCAGGTGAAGAAGCCCCGCAGGACATGGGCTCATACAAACATTCAGGCACTTCTGTCCCCACTTACTTGGCTGTGACTGCTTGAACACTCCCACATGACAACTGTCCGTGTGAGTCCTTTAAACCCAAGAGAACGTGAGATATTGTAATATATCATCATTTTAGGAATGGCTTGTTAGACAGCAATAGATAACCCAGAAAAACAAACAGGCAAACAACATCTTGAACAAATTTGAAACAAGCTATGCCAATATTGATGTTAATTGTCGCTATAGGGGAAGCTGAGGCTTTGATCAAGATCTCCAGATGGCACCTGAAAAGGCAAGATGTGTTCTGCAAAATCCTCGTGGGTGTCTGGGCTCAGCCCAGTTCTGGTGCTCCACTTTTTTCTTTCCAGGGATTTTTCTGATTGTTCATCAGACACGTGTCTCTACCTGATTGCGCTCTCACCCTGGGGGCTTACTTATTACAGTCTGAAAAGTACGATTGGAATCTTTATTGAAGCACTTTTCTGCCTTAGGGAAATAAGTTTAATTAATCAAAACATTCTTGCTAAGTCAAGTTGACCAGTACAGAATGTTCTCTAATTAGTGATTATTTTTAAAAAAAAGATCTGATTCATAAATATTAATATTATAAAAATGTCCATGATAAAAACATTTTAGAAAGAAAATTGTCGTCATTCTCCTGGAAAATTCGCAATCTGCTTTCACATACTTTTCAGTATCAATTCACAATAATCATTTAAGAAATCGCCTGTGTGTGATCATACCTCCATCATAGGGTCACTGTGGAGATCACACCAGTCAATATATTACTTAAATCTTGATGCTGTTTCTGATGCATTGAAGCTGTTCAAAAAGTTCTTATTGGTGTCAGTTAGTTATAAATGGTATACTCTAATAATTGTTCAAAATTCTTAGAGTAAATCCTTCTGAATCCTGTAATATGCATATCTAGTTCATTAACTTGTTTAAAGCATGTTAGGCATTTAATGTGATCTTATACAACACTTCGTGGTTTCCATATGCTGCAATGTCTGTGAAGCAGAAACCGCTGAAGCACTGAGAATGACAAAGCTTTCAGGGGAGATCCTGAAATCTCTATTTTTGAAAAAAATCCCTGGTGATTTTAGTACCCAGCCACAAAATTAGGGGGTATAAAGAAGATACCCAAACTCTGCATATTCTTTTCTTTTTTCGAGCTGTTCTTTTTAAAATTAAGAACTGGTTTAAGTGCAGCAGTATGGTATGACTAAATTATTTAACATTAAAACATGACATTTGAATTTGTAATCTTGAAGATGCCACTTTGTTCCAAATTATTCAAATGTTTACCTTAACTCTGTACTTTGTTCAGCCCGGGAATGTGTTTAAATAACATGTTAATAAAATTTTTAATACTCTTTGGGGATTATTTGAACAATATCCAGGAGTGCTTTAAAAACACAGATGATCATGTCATTAATTAAAAGATTAACTATTAGAAAGTCTGTTTGCTATAAACTTTGCAGTGTAAAGCATTGTCCAGAAGCACAATTTCGAGCTATTGTCGCTTACCCTTCAGTGTGTTACACTAGGCACCAGGGACATTTGTTCTGCGACTATTTTAATGATTTTGAACTCTAAACCCACTACCACTCTGTTCGGTCCCTGGCTGTTCTATCTAATTGAACATTCAAGATATCACAACCATAGATATTTTTGGAAAGGTTTCTGAAAAGATGCTAGAAATTTCTGATTGTACTTCTTACTAGTATGTAGGTTTAAACAGGGTGGATTCTAAATTTTCTTGCCATTTTTGTACACTCACTATATGAAACTAGTAGGTGCTCAACACATGTTCATTGAGTACTGATACGGTGATTCAGCGCCCATGCCGCCAGCAGGCATAGAAAGGAGGCAGGAGTGAAACAGACTCAGGACACCAACTCTTGATTTAGTGGCGGTGATCCCTGGATGGCCAAGGGACATTTCCTTGGATGATAGGGTAAGAGAAAGGCAGGCAGGCCTCATGCCACTAGCATCTCCATAAACACTTAGGAATCTAATTGAATTGCTAGAAGTGTTCAGAAACAGTCCTGTGAAAAGTCATTTAACTTTAGCTGACATCTTCACATTTCCCTTATCTGATGGTGGTTTGTCTACGACACCTCTTGTCCACAGGAAGAGCTGTGGCCATACAACCCAGCATATGGCTTCTCAGAGGTACTGTGCTGTATTGGCAGCGGTCATGGGGCAGCAGTAAGGATGTAAGGACTGCACAGAGGGAACTGTCCCCAAAGGAAAGTCCTACCCATCTGGAGACTCATGTCCTCAGTTGTAGAAAACTGTTTCATAACATTTGATAATTTGCTAATCTTCATTTTCTCTCTTTTTCTTGTTGGACCTCATTATATCCTGATGTGGATATTGGTCATCTGATCTTCTAAGTTGCTTATCATTTCTCTCCAGTTTCCATCTTTGTCTTGCTGTTCTACCTTGCCACAGATTTCCTTTTCTTTGCCTTTTAGCTCTACCATTAAAATTTAAACTTTTGCTGTTACATTTTTATTTAATAAGAGCTTCTAACTCTTTTTGCAGTTACCTATTTTGAGCATCACTCTTATTTCAAGAATGCAACGTATTTAAGTGTATCCTGGGGGAATACAGGAATGTGTGCGCGCGCACCCTTTTTAACCCTTCGTCATCTGCTGGCTTTGTCTCTCATTTCTCTGGGTTCACATTTATCACTTCTGTATCTTGTCTGTTGCTGTCTCCCACCTCCAGTATGACAGCAGCAATTTTTGTGTATTTTATTTACTTCTACAGTTCTGGCAATTAGCATAGGGCCTGGCACCTGGTGGAGGCTCAAGAACTATTTGTGGAACGAACTGATAAAGGACAAAAATTGAACAAAATGTTAGCATGACAAGTTCAGCAATTTATGAAAAAACACAGTATGACTCAGTTGGATTTTTCTCCAAAATACAAGTTTAGTTTAAATTAGGAAAATTTTTTGAAATGGCAGATAAAAGAAAGAAACGTAAAATTATTTCAACAGATGGGAAAAAATCATGTGTGGAGCTCAAAATTAAAGAGACTTCCCTTATTAACCAGTAAACCAACAGCAAATATCATACTCACAGATAAACATGGCAAGTGTTTTCTTTAATGTTACAAACAAGAAAGGGTGCTTTTTATCATTACTTCTACTCTTCTCACTGTATTTTGCCCAACAAAATCAATAAAAATGTACAAACAATGAAAAGAAAGTTTAAAATTTTCAGATAACATATCAACACAATCACAGGAGCAAAATAATTCAGGTCAAGAAAAGAATTTGGGTAAATTTCTGGCTATGAAATCAGTATAAAAATACCAATCATAATCCCAACTAGTTAAATCATGGAATTGGACAAACTGTTGCTAAAATGTGTATTGGTAATAGAAAAGGGTCATGAATACCATAATACTCATAAGGGAGATGAATGGCTTGGGGGAATTTTCTCTACCGCAAACTAAGACATAGTGTAAGGCAGTGATAAACACCACAAACGGTCCCATACCTCCCTGGGTATGTCGTAGTGACAAAGGTGACCTTGTAGCTCCGTCAGGAAAGCATCAACTCAGTGGAAAATGGTGCTAGGAAAAATGTGTCAGTGAATAAATTGTCAGCCTCTTGTCAGTCTCACCTATCCACCTCCTTTCCAGAATCCACCATTGTGCTGGCCTGTCTTCTCCGTTGTCTGCCCCCCACCCTGTCTTGTTTTGTTTCTTACTGGTTTAGGTTCTTCTCCCTTTATTTGGATGTGCTTTGTGAAGCAAGCACAAGCAAAGGACTTGTGCTTATTTCATCATGTCTAATGGGAAGTGAATTAATCCTGTATCTCATATTTTTAAAAAAACACTATCTCAAGAGCTCCTATTTTCATTGAATTTTTATATTAGAAGTCATTCTATAACCCTGCCACCCACTGGACAAATTCTAAAATTTCAGAGTGTGTTGAAAAGAAAGTCTTATAATTCCTTTAAATTTTTTTTTTTTTTCCTGTAAGACTAAAGGCATAGCGTTAAGTCATTTGAGAAAATACAACCAGGAACTAGACAGGAGACCTGCTGCTTTGGGTATGTAGATAGTGTCTACAGCGTGTAAATTCCATGATCAGTATTGGAGCCATCAGCTGTCTCCGAGGAGCAATGGCTCTATTCTCCTATCTGAGAATTGAAAATGTTGCCTGTGTAATGTAATTTTTAGGTTTTTATAGAGGTTTTCAAAAACTATTTGTGGAATGAATTGATAAATGAAAAAGTATCGAACAAAATGTTAGCACAGACCTCCCTGGTGCTAGCATTCCACTCTCTGTGCTTTCGCGGGTACTCGTGGAATGGCGTGGTTTCCCATCCGAGGTGCAGCGGCAACGCGGTGAGGGGTGACATCAGACTCCTGAGCCCTGCAGGCTGGCTGTTGGGAGCCCATCCTGGGCCCAGAGCACGGTTGCTATGGTGACTCGGCTGCTCTGCCAAGGCTGCTTCTCACTGTGGGTGGAAAGAAGCTCCCCTGCCAGCAGCTATGTGGGATTCTGGCAGCTGGAGAGATACTGCAACGATGCGCCACCTCCCCAGATGGGAGTTCTGAGAGTCATCTTTTAAAATCTAATGGGCAACTCAGGCCCTGCGGAAGAGTGGGGGCAGTTAGGACCTAGCCCATCACAAGTGCAAAATGTGCGGGATAAGATACTGAACAGTTTTTGTCTTTAGATAGAAGGAGGATCAGAACTGAAATAGAAAGGTTCCAGCTCGACCAGGCAGTAAGGACTTTGTATTTGTCAATAGGGGTAATATAATTTGAGGGATTTAAGTGACAGCAGCTAAGCAGGGAATAAAGGAAATATTTCCATTTGATATGGAGATGGTCAGCTCATTTGGAAATGCCTACTAACTCAGGTTGTCAGGTGGGCTTACCCAGTATTGAAATGTATCTCCTGTTTTTCTCAATTTACAAGGCTCTACTCAATAAAAGCCATAACTAGTGCTGTGGACTGACACTGAGACCACCCCCCACCTTGCATATACAGAGCCTCAGTTACTAGGCTTGCTTGCACTTAGTAGGTGGCTAGCATTGGTCCACCTAAGCCACAGTTGAGAAAACACAAAGTAGAAACTGACTGAAGCAGTGGCAGAATTCATCAAAGGTCCTCACTGGCAGTTTGGTGATCATCTGTGCGTTTGCCACTGTATTTGCTCCCGGGCCATTCTTATGTGGAATTTGTCTTTTTGCTGCTATAGGCTTCAGGGTGAGGACCCAGCAAAGGTAATTCCTCCTTATAAGTTTGCCACTTGGACTCTTTCTGTTTGAACTTCTGTTCCTGAAGGGTTTTGTTGACTGTGTGAATCTGGCTTGACACCTCCATATTTGTGTAGAAATCCCTCGATCTTATATCAAGTGCATGCAGAATATTAGGGGGTAGAGGTCACCTAGGAAAGGGATTTGAAATCATGCGGCCGTTGGGGGCACTTGCCAAAGATATGGATAACTCTTTTTTGGGTTGGTACTAATTTCATTTATTCTCCTCTTTATTTTTAAATAATAATAAGGTTAAACATTTACAATATTTATAATAAGATGGAAAGATGGAGAATAGTCTGAAGATTTTTTGCTGCCCTGTTACTCTCCATTCAAAACTGTGTTCAATGACATTCAGATTCCACACACACTGGTCTCACCCATCTGCCAGTACAATTCTTCCTATCAGATGAAGTGCCAAGCTGTTCAAACCTTATCTACTTCCCCACTGTGTGTGTGTGTGTGTGTGTGTGTGTGTGTGTGTGTGTGTGTGTGTGTCACGGGAGGAATGCGCAGGAGATGATTTTGCCTGTACATGCATGAGCCATGGAACTGAGGAGCTGTCCAAACTGCTTTTTTCTTTTTAACCTCCTCTGGGGCAGATGAGCCATAATTCTCTTCAGAAGGGCAGTTCAAGGGTCAATATTAAAAGAGGAAACTGGCCCACCTTCTGAATACAAAGTTGCTTCACACAGGAACTTGACAATTATCACGTGTATCATATGCTGCTATGAACCTATGGGCATCCCAGGTAAACGCACACACATCTTCCTGGGACTTAACCATAGGAAACGGTACATTTTCTAAGCTCATTTATTTGTTTCTGAAGAATGGAACAGTCAGTGCTGTGGAGAGTTTTTGAGGAGCTTCCTCATTACAAAAGGAGATTTGATCAAGAATTTCCAAAAGCAGAAAAGTAGGAGTGAGGGACAGGGGTGGTGGGAGGTGAGACTGAGATGGCCTCAGGAACCATCTTCACCCACATGTCCTAACTCATTAGTGGCTGGCACAGAGTATCTCACCAATATTTCTTACTGCCAACCATACCTATAAACTTAAGCATTTCTTGTTAATCTCTTAGAAGAAGATATCTAGCAGCCACCTAGAAAATTCTGATACTATTTTAAATATTAACAACCGTGGTTTTCTGTTATCTCCGATGAGATGTTTAAAGCCAATTTTTGACAATCAAAGGATAAAGCGATGAAATTTCAAAAAGCAAAAGAGATGCCTGTGGTCAAGAACTTTTGAAAATCATATCACAATAGTCATTAATATTTATAACAGTTAAAACACATCTAACAACAGTAGACATCATGTTTATTGGGTGGTTGCTCCACGTCATGCACCGTTTTATGTATTAACTCAATTGATGTTCACAAGAACCATGCAAGGGGAATTCTTACTGTCACGTTATGCAAGTGATGAAATAAGTATACTTACCAAAAAACGCACAGAGTGGCAGAGTCAGGATTCTACTTGCTCTGGTCTCTCCCTTCTGCTGTTCCTTTTCTACCATGTCTTCTTCATTATTTTTATTTTTTACCGTGCAGCACAGCAAGAAATAGATTTTGCATTACGCGTCACCACCAAAACAACATATGTAAATATCTGAACTCAAAATATTCTAAAATAATTCATGCACTCAGATATTGTCCAGTCTATTCTCCTCCACTTTTCATAGTTGCTGGTCAGAGCTCACTGAGTTGGCCTCACAACTAACAGGTTTGACTCACTTTTTAAAAGGTACAGCAATAGGGAGTTCAAAAGAATAAATGTCATTGTAATAAAAACGTAAGCCTGTGAAATTCGAGAGCAGTAAAGCCAAGGTAGAATGATACGCCTGCATGTGTGGTAAAGATGAATCATTATAGCAAGTCTGGTTGGGAAGGAAGGAGTTCGTTGCTTTGGGGGTAGAAGAAGAAGCCACCAGTGGAAGCAGGTATTTTCTGATCTATGGAGAATGAATTTATAATTAAGAAACCTGATTTTCATATTCTCCAGGGCAGCTGAGGACTCGATTTACATCGTTGACCTGTTGTCATCTATACATGCAAATATACTTTCCCGTAATGCTGAAGTTTGGAAAAAATGTTTGATAAGGCTAACAAAAGAATTGATTTCTGACATGTTTCTGTTGCTGCTCCGCAGGGTGTTTTGAGTGCTGTATCAAATGCTTGGGGGGCATTCCCTACGCCTCCCTGATTGCCACAATCCTGCTCTACGCCGGGGTTGCCCTGTTCTGCGGCTGTGGCCATGAAGCGCTTTCTGGGACTGTCAACATTCTGCAAACCTACTTCGAGATGGCCAGGGCCACGGGAGACACGCTGGACGTCTTCACCATGTGAGGCACCCCAGTACTGCTTACTTATTTTGAGAGTGTGTGTTCACATTGCTGTGGGTTGAATAAATAGGAGTCTAGAGTTAAGCGAGGCAATGTCATCTATAAAGAGTGACATTCTGTATACAATCAGTGTATACAATCAGTGAAAAGAACACTGACCTCCACCTTGAATACGGGACATACAGCAGAAGATGACAGACCAACTTAGTGCTTTAATGTGACTGTTAGGTTTTATCTATAATTCAGTTACTGTTAAGTGGAATATGTGCTTCTCTAGCTCTGGAAGTAAAAAAAAAAGTTTGCTGGTCAAGTCCCTTATTGCTTAATATTACAGAGAGCAAAAGTTGAAGATTGAATTTATTTCCAGATAAACTTCAAGTTCAGATAATGTATTCAGTGATTCAATGCCCAGAAAAGGAAAATAACTTACTTATTTCACTTTATTTTGTAATCCCAGCTGATAGTCAACTTTGTAGTGCATTAGCCACGGAAACATCTACCTCCCTACAACCTGTGGCATTTATTTCATGCATCTTGCTACTGTTTGATCATAGCATTTTTCATGTTGCTCTATTTTGTTATACTGAATAAATTCAAACTGGCTTTATTTATATGTACCTCTCCTGAAATAGATGCTCTCTGAGTTACAAATCTTAGTGCTTATATGGCTGGTTAGGGTGACTTGTCTTTTTACTTTTTAGAACTCCATCAGAAAGGTTGATCACATTTCTTACTTATCCAGGGAAGTTCTTACTGGCCTGGATAATAATAACCTAAGACCTGAATCTAAGACAACACTTGGTCAATCAGGACAACTTTCTAGGTAGAAGATAACTTTTCTCCAACTCCAATATCAGAAAATAAATGTATTACTAAATTTTTTACTAATCTCTCAGCTTCAGGTCTTGAGCAAAGTATTGTTCACAAATTGTAATTTAATTAATTCAAGGTGCTGATTTCCACAAAAATGAATGATATTAAGGTGCACATTTCTATCAAGTAATAGAGCAAGAGTCTTCTACTTTTGTGGAAGTACAGGAAAAAGAAAGTTGAAAGATATGTTTATCTACAATATATTGGCACTTAAATGTGAGAAAGAGTAGTCATAAAATAAGAAGTATAGCAAAGCACCTGTAGAGAATGGGTGCCCCAGACCCCTCCACACACACGCACAGTGTTAGGAGAAGGGAGTGGATTAGCTACTTAATTAAGAAGTGAAATTATTTAAAAACGTAATCCTTGACTCTAAAATATCAATTTAGAGCTCCATCAATGTCACTGACAAATGAAAATGAAGAATTAATTGCAAATTTTTAAAATCATGACCTAAAAAAAAATGAAGGACTTACATCAGTGCCCTTTGATTTTCCAATGTAAATTTATTTCACAAATTAGTTCTGGAGAATTAGCATTATCCATTAAATTGAATTCTTTAAGCCAGTAGCAGACAGTTTATCAATTTCCATTAAATTAGCAATTGGGTATAAATCGATCCATAGAGTCTATGAACTATATCCATCATTTAGAAATAATAATTAAATGTCTGAAAAGCTTTGGATGGTTGCAAGCTGGTTTGCAGAGAGCCTTAAGGAAACCATTTCAGTGATATATTTTAATGTGATAAAAATGACATTTTCTTTTTAGTTTTATCTCAGCCTACACTGGACAAAATATATTTTCACTGTGCATTATTTTAAGCTACCACAGATGTCCTTAAAATCTACAGATGCTCTATATTTAGGCTACATCCAAATTGCTAACTTTAGTTATAAAAGTTCATAAGAAATCATAAGCCTAGTAAGTGGCATGAGGTGATTATCTATCAGAAACCCATTGTCAAGATAGGTATTTGACATTTAGACAGCAAACTTTGATATATCACAGAGCTCTACTAAAGCTCTGAAGGAGTGGTAAGTGTGAGAATAGAAATCAGAGATCATATGCATAATTTGGTACTTTTCCTTTGGCCTTTTGCTTTGGAATTAAATGTGAAACGAAAATGCATTTTTGGAATGGGAAGAATACCATTTTGATTGGAATAAAAACAAATGCTCAAATTACCTTCCTTTTCATATTTTAAATAACTAAAATTCCTTTCATTAGGCCCCCTGGGGTTACCACATGAATTAAGACTCTCTCCCCATCAGCAACACTTCACGAAAACACAGAAGGACAATAAGTACCAAAAACCACTGGATACTGACCGCCAAACGATGCGTTCAAGAGTCGCATGCAGGCCAGAGGAGGTAGAGGTTATCCCTGGAGGCTGCCTTACAGCAGTGTCCCAGGAATCAGGGCGAGGGGGACACAGGACACAAGATAAGGAAATACAAAGCAGAGGAGGCGAGAGATGTGTTTGCAGATAATCCGTCCATCTTGCTGGAAATCAGCTAAGGTGAGGTGGGAAAGAAGGTGTAAGAGACTGTGAAGGAAGGATTGTCAGCCAGCATTAGTAAGTCACAGGGTCTGTTTCATTCTTCCACGGTTCTCATGCTTGACCCAACCAGTCTAGGCAATCCCACCTTGAGTGCCTACAAGGGGAAGAAGCCTTTACTGGACGTGTGAGCTGCGAGATAAAGCCAATTGCCAGAGGCCCCGGTCTTCCATCTGGGGCCTGGAGACCTGAGGGGTTGCTTACTCCTTTATTTCAGCTTTTGTGTCTTAGTTTCTCCACGGTACCTTACTCTTAAACACATACGCACATCTCGGCTGGTTGGTATCTCAGTGTGCAGGGAGATGTGTGAAGGGCAAGTCCACTGGACTATGACAGTTCGTTTCACTAACCATCTGTCTAGCGAGCAAAACCGACTTCTCATACATAAATTTGCAAATAATCTCCATTCTCACGCAATCTGTATTTTAGGCATGCAATTCTAACTACCACCAGGCCTCACCAAAGGAAGGTGATCTGAAGTGTAGCTCCTACATTTTCAGCCGACGTCACCCATTAAATAATTTTGTCATACTCCTTTTCAGATGTGGAGACCCCCTCAGAGAGAGAAAAGAGTGAATTTCTCAAAGATTTGTGAGCCTTTGATATATTTTTAAGTATCACTGCATCTGTCCTCACTACTTGGTTTCCCAGAAGCTTTGCATCCCTTAACTTCAGCTGAGTCCTTCAAGTCCAAGGTCATTTTTCGGCTCCAAACTGTTGTGACAATGAGTGCATAGCTCAGGCTGCTGCTCCCATCAGGACATATATTCCTACAGTCTCACTACAACTTCTTTTACTGTGGCATAACCACGCCAGCCTCCTCAGCCCTGGGAATGGCTCACGGCTCTGCCACTTTCTGCTGTGTGATGAGATCTATTTTCCCATTTGTGATGCAGACTTCTAACCTGACAGCCCCTTGGCAAGGTGTTATTATTGTGCTCTGTAAGTTTCTTATTTTTTTTTTCTTGATCAAAGTCTTCTTTTTTTTAATGAAGGTATTATTGTTATACACTCTTATGAAGGTTTCACATGAAAAAACAATATGGTTACTACATTTACCCATATTTTCAAGTCCCCACCCATACCCCAATGCAGTCACTGCCCGTCCGTGTAGTAAGATGCTAGAGTCACTATGTGCCTTCTCTGGGCTACACTGTCCTCCCTGTGACCCCCCACACCATGTGTACTAAATATAATACCCCTCAATCCCCTTCTCCCTCCCTCCCCACCCGCCCTCTCACACCCTCCCCTTTGGTAACCACTAGTCCCTTCTTGGAGTCTGTGAGTCTGCTGCTGTTTTGTTCCTTCAGTTTTGCTTCATTGTTACACTCCACAAATGAGGGAAATCATTTGGCATTTGTCTTTCTCCACCTGGCTTCTTTCTTTCTTTTTTTTTATGAAGGTATGATTGATATACACTCTTATGAAGGTTTCACATGAAAAAACAATGTGGTTACTACATTCACCCATATTATCAAGTCCCCACCCATACCCCAATGCAGTCACTGTCCATCAGTGCAGCAAGATGCCACAGATGCACTATGTGCCTTCTCTGTGCTACACTGTTCTCCCTGTGACCTCCACACCATGGGTACTAAACATAATACCCCTCAGTCGCCTTCTCCCTCCCTCCCCACCTGCCCTCCCACACCCCTCCCCTTTGGTAACCGCTAGTCCCTTCTTGGAGTTTCTGAGTCTGCTGCTATTTTGTTCCTTCAGTTTTGCTTCGTTGTTATACTCCACAAATGAGGGAAATCATTTGGCATTTGTCTTTCTCTGCCTGGCTTATTTCACTGAGCATCATGTCCTTCAGCTCCATCCATGTTGTTGCAAATGGTAGGATTTGTTTCTTTCTTATAGCTGAATAATATTCCATTGTGTATATGTACCACATCTTCTTCATCCATTCATCTACTGATGGACACTTAGGTTGCTTCCATCTCTTGGCTATTGTAAATAGTACTGCAATAAACATAGGGGTGCATATGTCTTTTTGAATCTGAGAACTTGTATTCTTTGGGTAAATTCCAAGGAGTGGGATTCCCGGGTCAAATGGTATTCCTATTTTTAGTTTTTTGAGGAACCTCCATATTGCTTTCCACAAGGGCTGAACTAACATACATTCCCACCAGCAGTGTAGGAGGGTTCCCCTTTCTCCACATCCTCACCAGCATTTGTTGTTGTTTGTCTTTCCGATGCTGGCCATCCTTACTGGTGTGAGGTGACATCTCACTGTGGTTTCAATTTGCATTTCCCTGATGATTAGTGATGTGGAGCATCTTTTCATGTGTCTGCTGACCATATGAATTTCTTCTTTGAAGAATTGTCTCTTCATATCCTCCACCCATTTTTTAATCAGGTTATTTGCTTTTTGGGTGTTGAGGTGTGTGAGTTATTTATATATTTTGGATGTTAACCCCTTGTTGGATCTGTCATTTACAAATATATTCTCCCATACTGTAGGATGCCTTTTTGTTCTGTTGATGGTGTCATTTGCTGTACAGAAGCTTTTTAGTTTGATGTAGTCCCATGAGTTCACTTTTGGTTTTGTTTCCCTTACTTGAGGAAATGTGTTCAGGAAGAAGTTGCTCATGCTTATATTCAGGAGATTTTTATCTATGTTGTCTTCTAAGAGTTTTATGGTTTCATGACTTACATTCAGGTCTTTGATCCATTTTGAGTTTACTTTTGTGTATGGGGTTAAACAATAATCCAGTTTCATTCTCTTGCATGTAGCTGTCAATTTTGCCAATACCAGCTGTTGAAGAGGCTGTCATTTCCCCATTGTCCATAGCTACTTTATCATATATTAATTTGACCATATATGGTTGGGTTTATATCTGGGCTCTCTAGTCTGTTCCATTGGTCTATTGTTCTGTTCTTGTGCCAGTACCAAATTGTCTTGATTACTGTATCTTTGTAGTAGAGCTTGAAGTTGGGGAGCATACTCCCCCCCAGCTTTATTCCTCCTTCTCAGGATTACTTTGGCTATTTGGGGTCTTTTGTGGTTCCATATGAATTTTTGAACTATTTGCTCTAATTCGTTGAAGAATGCTGTTGGTATTTTGATATGAATTGCATTGAATCTGTAGATTGCTTTAGGCAGGATGGCCATTTTAACAATATTAAGCCTTCCTATCCATGAGCATGGGATGTGTTTCCATTTACTGATATCTTCTTTCATTTCTCTCATGAGTGTCTAGTAGTTTTCAAAGTAGAGGTCTTTTACTTCCTTGGTTAGTCTTTTATTCTTTTTGATGCAATTGTGAATGGAATTGTTTTCCTGATTTCTCTTTCTGCTATTTGTCATTAGTGCATAGGAATGCAACAGATATCTATGTATTAATTTTGTATCCAGCAACTTTGCTGAATTCAGATATTAGATCTAGTAGTTTTGGAGTGGATTCTTTAGGGTTTTTTTATGTACAATAGCATGTCATCTGCAAACAGTGACAGTTTAATTTCTTCCTTACCAATCTGGATGCCTTTTATTTCTTTCTGCTGTCTAATTGCTGTGGTGAGGACCTCCAGAACTATGTTGAATAAAAATGGAGAGAGTGGGCATCCCTGTCTTATTCCCAATCTTAAAGGAAAAGCTTTCATCTTCTTGCTGTTAAGTATGATGTTGGCTGTGGGTTTGTCATATATGGCCTTTATTATGTTGAGGTACTTGCCCTCTATACCCATTTTGTTGAGAGTTTTTATCATGATTGGATGTTGAATTTTGTCAAATGCTTTTTCAGCATCTGTGGAGATGATCATGTGGTTTTTGTCCTTTTTGTTGATGTGGTGAAGAGTGTTGATGGATTTTGTAATATTGCACCATCCTTGCATCCCTGGAATAAATCCTACTTGATCATGATGGATGATCTTTTTGACATATTTCTGAATTCAGTTTGCTAGTATTTTGTAGAGTATTTTTGCATCTATGTTCATCAAAGATATTGGTCTGTAATTTTCTTTTTTTGTGGTGTCTTGGCCTGGTTTTGGTATTCGAGTGATGCTGGCATCATAGAATGAGTTTGGAAGTATTCCCTCTTCTTCTACTTTTTGGAAAACTTTAAGGAGGATGGGTATTAGATCTTCACTCAATGTTTAGTAAAATTCAGCAGTGAAGTCATCTGGTTTAGGGATTTTGATTTTAGATAGTTTTTTGATTACCAATTCAATTTCATTTATGGTAATTTGTTCAGATTTTCTGTTTCTTCCTTGGTCAGCCTTGGAAGGTTATATTTTTCTAGAAAGTTGTCCATTTCTTCTAGGTTATCCAGTTTGTTAGCATATAATTTTTTATAGTAATCTCTAATAATTCTTTGTATTTTTGTGGTGTCTGTCATAATTTTTCCTTTTTCATTTCTGATTCTGTTTATGTATATAGACTCTCTTTTTTTCTTGATAAGTCTGGCTAGGGGTTTATCTATTTTGTTTATTTTCTCAAAGAACCAGCTCTTGCTCTCATTGATTCTTTCTATTGTTCTTTTCTTCTTGATTTTATTTATTTCTGCTCTAATAGTATGTCCCTCCTTCTACTGACTTTGGGCCTCATTTGTCCGTAAGTGTCTTTTGAATGAGTGAGTGACAAGGGCAGATATTTTACTTCTGCAAACCACATCGGTATAGGCACCTGAAATATGGAAACTGTATAAAATTAGATATCACACATTCCAAATCCCTATAATCGTTCATTGAGTTGGCTGCCTGATGACTCTTCTGAGGACTGATCAAGGGACATGGTTATTCACAAATATGCCCCCATAACTTAGTAGATAGGGATCATATTTGGGCTTTAACAAATTATAGTGAGAGTCCAGGGTCTGGAACCATTGATTTTTAGAGTAATAAATTTTATTTTCAATATCTTATGACAGTGACCTGAGATCAATGCAACAAAAAATGATTTCACTAGATAATGCACACACAAAAATATTTGCCCCTGTTTCCCTAAACCAAAAGCAGGCAGTGAGCTCAGATGGAATAGATATGTTGGTTTTGCTCCGAAATGACTTCATATGTGTGTAAACCTCTAGTCCTGTTTGTAGTTCATGTTTATTCCTTGGAAGTAAATGACATAGGAAACATTCATCAGTAGCTTAATGGATGGAAGTGACAAGAGAAAAAAAACTAGGAATTCATGGCAAGACAAAACCAGGTTTCATAAGCTGACAAAAATCCCGGCAGTGTGTGAACTATGTTCTGACCCAGCGGGCTGACAATCAAACCACATTGCTGAAGTCTTCTACTTCAAAGAAGGTCAAAGGTCAGACAAATTAGTTTTGAGATTATTGATTAGTCTTAGAGAGTCAAAAATAATTGCAGTCCTCGCTAGGACTTACATTAGAGCATGATACTGAATTCCTAACTTCTAATCAACAGTGAGCTCCTCCTTAGGCAGTGTTTCAGCCAGACTAGTAGTCCTCAAAGGAGTGTTTTTTTTAAAAAAATGAAACTAATATAAAACCACCACCACAAGGACAAAACCAGATACATAAAGTACAAAGAACTGAGTAGAGAGACGACATAGTGTGGCCGCTAAGAGCACCGGTTCTGGGGCCAGACTCCCTGGTGTGTTTCACGGGGTGTCTGCCCCTTTCTGCTGACTTACGTCAGACAAGTCACTCCATCTGCCTGCCTCAGTCCCTCATCAGTACAGGGGACTCAGGAATGCTGTCGACATCCCGCGCTTGTTCTGAGGATGAAACGAGTCAGCATTTAAAAACAATTATGACACAGCTGATGCACCGTGAGCGCTGGGCAGCCGTTTATGGCCGTGATGGTGACAGTGGCGATGATGATCAAGACAACCTCTTCCTGAAGCTGCATCGCAGTTTTCATGCCCATGCTTTTTTTTCACACTTCCTGACGTCTATTTGCCCCCAAACACACCCACTTACATAACATTCCTCCCGACTTACTGTTTGACTACTATCACTTTTTCAGCCAAGGCAAAGCCCTTGAGTGGGTTTCAGACTGGATTAGAAGTCAAAGGTCTAATTTCGGTTCTCTTGTGTAACACCCAGAAATACAACTTTAGAAAAAAAAATACTTCTAAGTAAGAACATGATGACTTCACTCAAATAATATTTGAAAGGTTATCAGGTAGAAGGAAACTTGCTTTGTTCTAGACAGTTCAAAGAGAGGTTTGGGCCAGTGGATCCCAATTTATAGGAGAGTAGTTTTTCTGGCTCAGTTTAAGGAACTTACCAAAAACCGGAGTGTTCTAAATAGTCTGTGGGCTGCCTTGCAATGCAGTGACTTGCCTGTCAAGGAAAGTATTCAGACGAGGCTGGTAACACACTTCCAGTTCTGAGATGTTGCCGTCTAATGTACTCACTGACCTTCAATATTCTTTAGACCAGCTATCTGAGTGTCAGTACCAGCCTCACTAATTAGGTTATTGTGAATATCAAGTATGGAAACAGATCTAAAACATCTTGAATGCATCATACTTCTATAAATGTTTTTGTTTTCAAACAGGCAGATATCCTTTTTTCAAGCTAATCTTTTGCCTTGTTTGTCTTTAATGAATTCATTCATTCAGTGAAATGAGTTAAACTGTGTGCCAGTCACCATGCTAATCTTGAGGGATACAAATAGAACAAGACAAATTCCTTCTCCTAAAAGTACTGACATAGGAAAGATACATTAGCAAAGCCTCATTCATGTCAGACTAAACAGGTACGACTCCCAAGAGCTGATTACTAACATGCATCAGATGAATGAGTTGGGGGAGTGGAGAAGCTACAGTAATTAATTCTATATGGTCTCACACAGACATTAATATATACCAAATGCACCCAGAATAGAAAGGGTAAAAAGAGACCCAAAGTAAGTGCTTACAGATACCTATGCAGTGATGTCCCTGCTTCACATTTTTACCAAAAAACTTCCAGATGAGTTTTTTTTAAATGTAAGAAAAAATAAATTTGTAGAAATTAGAAGAAAATAAAGATTGAGATTCACTTGTTGTGGGGCAGGAAGTATATAAGCAATGTAAGAGATCACAATGGAAAAGATATGTGTTGACATAATATAAATTAAATTTTACTCATTAAAGCATTATAAAAATATTAAAAGGCATGCAAAAACTAAGAAAAATATTTGCCACTTACATGGTAAGTTAATTTTAATAAATTCAGAATTAATTCAACAACAAAGAAATACAATTCTTGTAGTAAAACTGGAAAACTATAAAAACATGTGTCATTAAAGAGTACAAATGATTAATAGCTTATGCATATATGCTCATCCACACTACCAAACAAAGAAAATTAATTAAAATGACACCATTGCTCTTTTTTTATGAAGGTATTATTGATATACACTCTTATGAAGGTTTCACATGAAAAACAATGTGGTTACTACATTCACCCGTATTATCGAGTCACCCCCCCAAGCCCCATTGCAGTCACTGTCCATTAGTGTAATAAGATGCCACATAAGAAAAGGAGCAAATCCTATCATTTGCAACAACATGGATGGAGCTAGAGGGTGTTATGCTCAGTGAAATAAGCCAGGTGGAGAAAGACAAGTACCAAATGATTTCCCTCATTTGTGGAGTATGACAACGAAGCAAAACTGAAGGAACAAAATAGCAGCAGACTCACAGACTCCAAGAAGGGACTAGCGGTTACCAAAGGAGAGGGGTGTGGGAGAGCAGGTGGGGAGGGAGGGAGAAGGGGATTAAAGGTGTATTATGATTGGCACACATGGTGTGGGGGGGGATCATGGGGAAGATAGTGTAGCACAGAGACGGCAAATAGTGACACTATTGCTTTTTAACTACCAACTTAACAGAAAAATTAAATGATAATACCTGGTTTTGGGAAAGAAAGACAGAGTAGGCCCTCATACCGTTATCAGTGCATCCTTATTTTGGTACAAACTTCCTGGACACCATTTTGACAATACACACCTTAAAATTCTCTAGGAATTCATGCAAGGGTGAAACCTACCCTGTGAGCAAAGATTTATCTAAAGTGATCTTTATTCCTGTGCTGTTTGTGCAATAGCTTCCTATTTCTGCTGTCATAAATTACAGCAAATTCAGTGCACTGATCAAACAAAAATTTATTGTTTTTGAACAGTTCTGGCAGTCGGAAGTCTGAAATAGATCTTACTGGGCTTATTGAAATGGGCTGAAATCAAGGTATTGGCAGGATTGTGCTCCATCTGGAGGCTGCAGGGGAGAATCCGTGTTCTCACCTGTTCCAGCTTCTAGACGCCACCTGCATCCCGTGCCTCATGGTCTCCTTCCAGCTTCAGAGCCAACATTGTAGCATCTTCAGGTTTCTCCCTGAATCTGACCCTGACTGTCCTGCATCCCTCTCATTTATTGGACCCTTGCGATTATACTGGGCCCAGTCAGATACACCGGATAATCCCCAAATCTCAAAATCGTTAATTTAATCACATTTGCCCAAGTCCCATTTTCCAAGATAACTTATTCATCTAGGTTTGGGAGATTAGATATGATGTCTTTGGGGTGGGGTCTGGGTGGCATTTCTTCCTATCGTTGAACAAAAGTAGAGACCTGGTAAAAATAAATATACCGTCAAATGATAGGAACGTGCCATGATCTTTAAAAAGCATCTTGATAAAATTATATAATAGTGGGAAACATTCATAATAGAATGACTAAAAATGAAGTTGGCAAAGCAGTATATAATAATTACAACTTTGGGGATTAATTATAAATCATATGGAAAAAAAACTGGGAGGACAGACAGGGAATAATTGGGTTTTCTGGGTTTATTTTCATTTTTTCTACAATGAACATATATTACTTACAAAGTTGCTTATGGAAATGTCAAATTTGAAAGTGCATTTAGAAAGGAGGTTAATCACTTTCATTAATTCCTTAGGAAATAGGAAAATATGGATTGTCACTTTGGACAGCAAAAGTAGTGAAGTATAAGAATTCCTTACGGTTCTTTGCTATTTGATCCTACTGTGGACAGAAAATCAGTGACTTCATGATGAGAGGGTTAATAATGCGTTTTGTTGACATATCATTGACTCTCAGTGAGTTGAGAACTCATTTTTATAGGTAACACGAGTTTCAATCTCATCATCAATCTACAATGATTTCAGAACTGCTCATCCATAGCATTACAAAATCAGACGTACTTAAAGAGTTCAGGATGTTGTGTATCCCCCTCACCACACCCAAGCCTGCAAGTGTATAGTCAAACACTGTGTTTCTTCTTTACTTGGACTAGTTACTTGCTTTTCTTCCCTTCATTGTGAGTATGATATTCATTTGAAATGCAGAGGTTGGAGGTGGGGCTGTCTATGTATGTGTTTCAGTTTGTTTAAGTTTTTAGGTCCCCCATCCCATCCACATTGACTTAAATGCATTTTTTGAACATATCGAACATTAACATGCTTCCAAAAATTTAAGGCATACAAAAAGATACACCTGTATCTATAAATATGAAAGATAATCTATACAAAAAGAGAAGTGTCAGGCAAGTGTGTGTGTGTGTGCCTATTCCTCTTTTCCCTTCTTTTTTACATAAAAGGCAGCACACTACATACGCTCTTTTGCACTTCGCTTTTATCAATCAGTATGACCCTCTGAAATCACTGCATATCGATCTCCAGAGCCCTTCCTCAGTCGTGGGAACAGCTGCATCATGCTTCACACATATGGTTTGTCCGTGATTGTTACATATTCCTGCTGCGTTGGCCCATTTGACGTTATTTAATATTTTTCTTTGTTTCTTTTGACCGTCTTTTACATAAGGTCTGCTTTGTTGGATGTTAGTCTGAGCACCCCTCCTCTCTTCAGGGTATCATTTGCCTGGGTATCTTTCTTCATATTTTTATTTCTAGCCTATGTGTGTCTTTAATTCTAAAGCAGTTCTCTTGTACATCACACGTAGTTAGACCTTGTTGCTGTTATTTTTATCCATTCAGTAACTCTATGTCTTTTGATTGGGAAGCTTAATCCATTCATCTTGAAAGTTATTATTGATAGGGAAGGACTTAGTATTGCCGTTCTTTTCATTGTTATCCATCTATCCTGTAGTATTTTGTCCCTCTCTTCCTGTCACCTTGTCTTCCTATTCCATTGATTTTTTTGGTAGTGACATGCTTTGATTCCTTTTTACTTTCTTTTGTGTGTCTTCTATAGTATTTTCTTTGTGGTTACCATGGGGCTTACTAAAACATGTTAAAATTAACAACCTGTTATATGCTGATGACAACTTCAGTCAAAAGAATACATGTGCTTATATTCTTGGGAGTCAGGACTCTCGTTAAGGAAGGACATACAAATATGGAATGAGGGAAGGCAACAAGGAACTCTGGGATTTGATAGGATTTGGAAGTATCACTATGAAATCAAGATTTCTAAAATGTGTGTGTGTATGACATGTAGATATATGTGCACATGTATATATGCTTTTGTGTAAACAGACACATGTATGTATGTGTGTTTGTATAATCTTATAGATGAAAGTGTGTGTATATAGATCCATGTATTTCCTACCTTGTTACATGGAAAACACCAAGAGGCAGGGGCACCGTGGCAGCAGTGAGCACACCTAGCATCTGGACTTTGGTCTCTAATGCTGTTGTTCAATAAGAGGACCAGCCTTCTCAACGAGGTGACTAACTTTAAGGTTGAGAGAGGTATGCACACAATTGGCCTGGGGCATCTGCAGTGTGAGAAATTCAGGTGTACTTTACAAAAAATGAGGGACACATGTCACAAGGATGCAGGAGTCAGCTTCAGGGGGTCCCATTGGCCCATTGGCCAAGTCTGGAACAGTTTTGAGCACCAAATAACAAAGTATAGTAGTGGCTTATACACTTTTAGGAAAAGAAAAACAGACATCATGAGTCCATATCACTAATAAATAGATAAACAGACAGACAAATAAATAAATAAACAAGGGGAAGGAAGGACTTTTGGCATATATCAAAATATCTAGCACCAATTGATAACTGTGGTATGATAACTGGAGTTATGAAAGGAGTATTTTTTAAACATGCTAGAAAGATGGCATCAGTCAAGATGCATCAGTGGATGTTAACACTAAAGAGAAGTTTTGATGGCGAGCAGAATATTTGCATGGTCTAAAAAGTGTCTCCTCACAGATTTCTTATTAGTACTGAGGGTAAAAACAGCAGTGATACAGAACAGAAATGAGGTGTCATCTTGACTAGATGGCCAACATTAGCATCAGTGCTGAGGGACAGATGGACAGAATATCACCTATATGGTGTTCCAGCCCAGGTCGAGCAATCCAGACGTAACCGTGAGGAAACATCGGACAAACCCTCAGAAGGGTTTGTGTTCTTCACAATGTCAGAGACGAAGTAAGGCTGTGGAAGTGGCCCAGGTTAAAGGACACTAAGGGACACAGCCAACAAATGCAGTGCTAGCCCCCAGACTGGCCCCGGTATTGGGAGGGGGACATGCCACGGAACTCATCACTGGGGCAGCCCAAATGACTACATCAGAGTGCAGATCATAGATTTGACACAAATATCGTAACCATGTTCTATTTCCTGAAGTCGGTAACTGTACTATGTAGAGTTTTTTTGTATTTAGATAAAAGTATCCAGAGAAAGAAGGAGAAACACACAAACAAGCAAATGAGGTAAAATGTTGTAACACAGATAAAGAATGCATAGTTTTCCTTCATACTCCTCATCCTTCACAACTTTTTAAATAAATTTGAAGTTATTTCCAAATAAAAATTAAAATACACTTGGAAATATGTCATTTTAACCTAAAAATTTTATGGAAATGCCCATTAAACCAAATTCTTCAACGTGTTTATGATGTCATATTAGATCCATAAGTTGAAATTCTCAGATTCTTTCACATGCATGACACTCTTACACAAGTCACGTCATCTGCCTCATTGTCCTCGACTGGTGCAATATTTAGATTCTCAGACAGTGGGTATCAGACACTGAACAAATTGCTGTGGTACAATGAACATTAGAAAGTTCCTTTGGCCCTTTCCATATGCAGCAAATTCACTTATGCTATTGTATCTATTCCTTAAAAAATCCTGTCGAAGTACCAAGGCTCTAAGTCTCCATCAGCACGACCAGACCTTCGGCTCCCCCCCGTTCCTGCCTTGTCTAATGTCGGCAGGATGGGGCCATCGTTTGCTGCCACCCATCCACTCCACTCATATTCTAATGAGAGGAGAGGAAAAAAACAGGCTTGACAGTGTGAAAATAAAAAACAGTTGTCTCACAAATGGTATCAAGACTGCTGAAACAGCACTAGCTAATACACTTACCTCCCCACACACCGCAGCTCTCTATACCGCCTGTTTTGTTTCTACAGGCAGCAAAACGGAGTATGATTTTTTTCCTTCCAAAGTACTTTGGGGTTCCCAAACAATATCTAAAATAACAGAAATTCATCTGCACTTTACCGACAGTCCATGTGCTTCTCCCCCTTAAATACAGGGGCGCTCAATTGTGAGAGAGGAGACTGTCTTCCCATTCCTCTGTGGATTTATGTTCTGACGTGGCTCTGGTTCAATCCCATATAATGTCTATTAGCCATTCTGCCTAAAGGCTTAATTGTCAAGGGTACAACTAATCTATAAACCCATCATTTTTTTCATTATTGACATTATCATCAGCAGAAAATATTAGCGATGGCTTACAGTGTGAAATGAAACACAATTACACTTGACTAGTAACAAAATATGAAGTTGTCATTTTATCAAAAACAAATGCACCATTAAGTATAAAGCTTTCTTCCTTTTTAAATATGTTTTAAAAACTCAGTAGTATATACATATTTGATATTTTGTCATAGAGAACTTCCGTGATGATTTAAGCAAACTCCTTTAGAAATGTGATGCACTGCTTATCCAAGACTACTTTGATGTGAACCAGGGAGGGGTGAGAGGGAGAAGCCCTGGTCAACAGATACTGGAAGGGCCAGAACAAAATGTGTGCACAAACATTAGGCATGTAAAGCAAAAATGTTTTTAAATCCAGTCTTCATTATGAATGTAAATATTTGATGCTCTCATTCCAAAGCAACCATGACCATGAGAGAATAAATTGCTGCAGATCGGCCATGAAGAGTCATTGGAAAAAATCTCTGTCTTCTCTCCTCCAGGATTGACATTTTTAAGTATGTGATCTACGGCATCGCAGCTGCGTTCTTTGTATATGGCATTTTGCTGATGGTGGAAGGCTTCTTCACAACTGGTGCCATCAAAGATCTGTACGGGGATTTCAAAATCACCACTTGCGGCAGATGTGTGAGCGCCTGGGTATGTTGCTCGTCTGTGTTCGGTGTTTGGTGTGGGTTTATTTCAGGAGCACACAGGTGTTTGTGTTATCTGCCAGGAATCAAAGTGTATTTTTAGCAGAGTAATATTCCCTCCTGTGATGGCTATCTTAATTAAATCTTAATATCACTGTCTAAATGAAGATTGTGCCATGTGAAAATTCAGTTTCAAATTCCAAAATCATATGCAACATAACTAGTTTTGTTTTAGAAGCAGCAGAACTGTCAATTGATGTATGACATTTTTTTCCAAAGGGCTTAGGGGTTCCCATGTAATACTTAGAATAACAGAACAATGCGTCTGCAATTTATAGACAATACATGTGTCTCTCCTCCTCAAATACATCTTTGTATTTTACTGTAAATTTTGGGAGAATCATAGTGTGCAGTTTCTGTTTGCTATTTATATATAAGAATGATACCATCACATGAATTTAGGTTTTAAATCTTTATTGATGTGATATTTGATGGGAAATCAAACCTGTCATACTCGAGAGCTAATGCAGTGCAGAGAATGCCTAAACTCTTAATGCACAAGCATGGGGAAAATTAAGAGTAATGTGGGTGAAAGTACTTTGGCATTTTTATGCAGAATAATTTTCCTATGAAGGAATGTTAGAACTTCCATGATTGAGTAGCATGTTTTTCTTATTTTTCCAATGTTACTTAAGAAGATCTATTTAGTTACAGCATATTTTCATATTAAATAAGGTGTCTTCATAAGTAAAGATACAATTTACTTAAATCTTACAGAAAAATTAAAAAATACCTGCTAACCACCAAACTTTTTTTTCTTTACCAGCTTGTGACAAGTTCTGTTGTGCTGGGCAGTGTCAGGCAAACTGATAAAATAGTTTGCCTATGTTGTGGTTATTTGTAGTTGTATCTAGAAGAATTTCTTCTAAGAATCATTTCTTTTTGGGGCCAGTACTTATTATGATACTTTAGTTTTTAGGGTCAATAATATCAAATCACAGATCTGGAGAAAGATAAGCTAAAGGTTGGAAAAAAACTAAAATTCAAATGAATATTCAGTGAGCCATTTGTCCACTACACCTAAGCAGTTTCTCAAGAAGGCAAGTTCTGATTTTAAATTCATTTCATTCTGCCAATAGAGTATAGTAAATTCAACTAGGGGTAGACTTTTTGTTATCATTGAAGCGGTATCATCATAACACCCCTGTGTAACCTTAGCCAGACGCTTACATCCTCTGGATCACAGTACAAAACGACGGCCTCAGATCATCTGTAAAGCTCATTCCAACTCAGAGTCCTCACGTCTAACGCACTAGTCAAATGGTAGATAGAGAACACGGTGTCCAAGCACAGCTTTACACAGGGTAGCACCTTTTTGCCAGGAAGTGTACATGCTGTTTCTTTGATAATTGTAAAATTTGTTCACAGGATCATATGTAGAAGTAAAAAAAAAAAAAAATTACAGAAGAAAACACACATCATGTAGAAAAGTTAGTGATTATCTGCTTGCCATTCAAACATCTCCAAGATATTTCAAATAAGAATTTTTAAAGCAAAAACATGAACCACATTTTTTTCTATAATGATAACAATTGTGTCGCTAGTCCCACCCGACAGGAAGAAGGTGCTGCACCCGCTCTCTCAGCGCCCCTCTACCCCGGGGATGCGCACAACCAGGGCAGAGGCCCAAACTGCTTCCGTGCATCCTGCATGAGCCCCATGCAGTGGGTGAGGCCCCGGCTGGTGGGCTCCCCGGCACGCCCGCCAGGAAGGGTGCTGAAGGGCCCCTGCACTGCAGCCCTGAACCCTCTCCCACACACATCCAGCTTGCTCAGCCTGCTCGCAGCTCATATGCTCGCAGGGCATCAGAGGGGGGAAAAAAGAAAGTTTATTCATCACCTTCTCCTGCCACTTAACTTCCTTTCTTTCCTATTTCCATTCTGCTTTCGGTTCAATTTGTAGGTAGACTGCATGTTACAGTCTACTTTATGTTCTATGAGTTCCCGTTAGCCTTTCTATCAGACTTCCTCATCTTTAAAAATGCCCCCTTGAAGCCATGTCAATGCCTTTCTATTTGGAATACCGAATAATATTGAAAGGTACCATCAATTTTTTTTTGCAATATCCATCTATGAAAAGCTTCCAAAATTAGTATGAAAAGATACTTGTTATCCTATCCTTGTTTCTCTGTGCTGTATATAAAGTGGTTAATTAACTGAATCAACATCAGCACACATGCAATTAATTTTCAAGCATCATTAGGTCACTGAATAGATGATGCCAATCAATATTCTCTATTCTTAATGAATACTCTTGAAAGCATAACTTGATCAGCATTACCTGTTTCCTCTCACGAAGCATCAAGACCAATTCAAGTTCATTTCACAAGTTTAAATGCTAGCATTCAAAACCCTGAGTATGAAGCGCCTAAAACACAAAAGCACAGTATTAACCTTTGGGAGTGAAAACCATTATTAACTAGTTTATTAAGACATGGTGTGAAAAATTACTAAAATATTTCAACTTATGAAATTTATTCAAATTAAATATTAAATGGCACCAAGTTGAGTACAAGTCAGATACATGTTATTCAATACCTTTAACATGAACTTATTAAAGTCAGTAAATATAGAAATATTTTTTCCTTTGAGTTTCTTCTCCATTAAATTTTAAACCAAAAATACATTTATCCAATTGCAACCTGGGAGCCATTTGCTGTCTCTCATTTTGAAATCTTGGGATACTTTTTGTGTCACCACTACGAAGTTCTCTTATTTCTAAAAAATTTCCCTTTACTATTATGACACCGATATGGTGAATTTATCTGTGCTTGTTCTGACATTTTAGATGTTTAAGCCCAACAGTTTTGAAGTAATAGGATTCTAAATGTAAACTCTCTGTGGACATTAATACATTTATTTTCCATTAATCTACCTGCCCTGATGGTTAAATAAAACAATAAAACCATTCAAAACTATTCATTTGCTAAGGCTGCCAAAATAAAGTACCACAAAATAAGGGACTTAAACAACGAAAATATACTTTCTCACAGTCTGGAGGCTGGACGTCCAAGATCAAGGAGCCAGCAAGGTCGGTTCCTTGTAAGGCCGTGAGGGAGAATCTTCTCTGGTCCCTGATGGGTTGCTGGCAATCTTTGGTTCCAAGTTTATCACCGCCTTCAGTTCAGAGAACCCATCCTTCTGTGCATGTCTCTGATCTCTGCTCAGATTTCCCTTTCTGAAGGGCACAACTTATATGGGACTGGGGGCTACCCTAGTGAACTCATTTTTTATCTCATACCTCTGTAAAAAACCCCCTATCCAAATAATGTCATGCTCCGAGCTACTGGAGGTCAGGTCTTCTTCAAATGAATTTTGGGGGAACACAATTCAACTCATAACGGTGCACCTCACCGCAGTGACAATATGCCACACACAATGTTTAAACAAGCTTAAGCAGTTACTATTGTTAGCCCCCTTGCACAGAAGAAGCATATTCTAATATTTATTTTTAGATACCTTTTCTTGTTAGCCTCAGATGTTTATAGATTTTGATCACAACATATTAGACACTATCTATAGGAGGTACTCTATGTAATTCCCTTTAAATCTAGTCAGCATCATAACTCACAGTTCATTTTCATAACCTAACACAGAGTTTTAATAATAAGCCCAGCAATACTAACAGGAAATGTTCATTAGGTCCCCGCTTATTGATTGTTGCTGTGCAATGAATGCACTTTACAAAACACCAAGACATTCCCTCACTGTAGCTGCTGCTACCGTGAGTAACCTCGATTTTATGTGCAAATAGAGATACAATTTTAAAAATTGGTCCCATTGATTTTCATATGTCAAATATTCCATACATGCAATAGTTATAATTTAAATAGGCCACTAGCCTGGGGACGAATGGATTACAAATGGTCTTTAACATATTGATTAACTAACGGATATCACTCTTTTCCAAGCAGGATCTTTATGCCTACTATGCTGGGAATAATCTGAATGCAAAACATATTTATTTTTATATTTGTTTTTGGAAAAAAAGCACGAGATAATATATTTTTTTCTGGTTTGCCTTTTAAAAAAGACATCATGCTTCACCAAATATTTGAGACTCAATTTCTTCATCTCCTTTCCATTTTGAGATGAACTACGATTGCTTATGTTTTCAAATTGCTTCATGGGAAAACTATGTATATAAAGGATATAAAAATCAAAAGTTCAAGGAATTACTAAGCCCAATATTATTATGTGGGAACCCTTGACCAAAAGACCATTTCTCAGACATTTATGTCATTGATGTTAAAATAGCATTCACTAAATAAAGTTCCTCCAGAGTAGTATTTGCTGGAAAAGAATGTATTCTACTAGGCCATTAATGCTTTTATTTTTAATATAGTTTTATTGTATTTGAATTCTGTTTTCACTTGAAAAAGTAAAATTCTTTTGGCTCAATTTTCCTAGGATCTGTGACAAAGATTGGGGTGCCATGCAGGTGCTGTTGATGTGAAAAGAAACAAGAAAAGTGGGAAGTGTCCCTGCCCCTGGGACCCCCAGACTAGTTGGAATAGTCAGGACACTCGTACACAAGGACACACATGCCGAGCGTATCGATGAACACAGGCAGCACAGGGTTTACACAGAGCAGGTGATTGAAGCCTGAGGCAGAGGCATTGCTGACCAGCAGATACCCAAAGCCTCATACAGTGCACGTGGTTGGCACATAGGACGTTTCAACTATTAATGAATTAATGAGTAAACAAGGGGCTCTTGATCTGGGGTTTGGAGGATAGCGCAACAAAATGGTTTTCTTAGACATCAAGTTCTAAATTTATAGGATTACAAATCAAAAAACCAAATACCTTTCCCAAGTCATTTCCACTTAAATACACACTAATTGCAGTGGCTATTCAAGGAGCAGTCACCTGTTTTAGGCTTCTTCCAAAGATTTCAAAATCTCGCCTCCTGCAGTTCTGTTGAGTCTCCCTACCCAGTTTCTAACGATTATAAGAACATCCAGGTTGAGATCAAAACAATAAGTTCATATTGTTTTTTAAATTTTTAAGCCACTAAGAAATAATTCATGGCAATTTTGTTGAATTTAAATATTAACATATAGTAGGCCCTCAACAAATGTATTTTGAGTGAGAACAAGAAGTGTGGTAACAAGAAGATGCTCACTGTGACAGTCATTTGCATGTTCTGATGAAACGGTACTAAAATAATGATGTGATAATAAGATGTGCTGGATATCAATTATGAACCTGGCACCCAATCCCTATCATTTGATGACAGTTTTTACTATCCAAGATCAACGAGTTGATTAATCTAAACCAAGCCAAGGACATTTTAATGAAATGTTTTTTCTTTGTGAATTAGAAAGAAATGGTCAGCATTTTAATCTATATAAATATTATATTAAACAATGGCTGAAATAAGAAAAGGCAATGAGATGACTTTGTATACCTTGATTTCTGCCAGACCCATCCTTCTCTCCCTCCTATAAACAGGGTCAGAGCTACTAGAAATTAAAGTTCAGTGTTGTTCAAATGCAACATAAATAGGTTACTTCTGTCCATACCTGACCTTTGGAATAAATGAAAACAAATAATTATTAAATGGTTCTTAAATGATTAATTTATTTATAATCACATAATGTAAATGTTTATATTAAATTTCCAAATTAATTTTAATGTAATTACATTTAATACAAATTTAATTTATAGGTATAATTTAATCCCATTATAATCAAATCATTTGAAATTATTAATTTATTTAATATTTACATTAGTAAATTTTCAAAATAACTTTAAATTGTTGCTGTCAAAGAGCTTCCTCTACTTTGGTTTATTTGTAAAGTCATATTTAGTGTGGGATATTTAAATGATTCATGTGTGAGCTTCTTTCTTCGTTTACATCATAGCCCTGTGACGTTTGCTAATTTTCAGTTTGCAGATTAGGACATAAGAGGTTAAGCCATATGCCCAGTTTGTAACCGGGACCCAGTCCTCTGACCTCAAATCCAGCAATATTTTTATTTCTTTCAGTTTTTGTTTGTTTGTTTTGCTTTACTCCCCAAACAGGTATTGTGATGTTGAATTTCAAAAGTGTTTCACTAAAAATAGATGTTAATAAAAGCAAAGAAAATAAAACCTTCAAAATCAGAAGAATTTTTCATATTCTCAGAGACTATTCTAATAAGAACAAGAGGAACTTATTTAAGATACAGAGAACAGATTGGCAGTATGAACTTCCAGTTATAACATAAGAGGCCATGGCTTGTAATGGACAGCATGGGGGCTGTAGTTAACAGTATTGTATTATGTATTTGAAAGTTGCTAAGAGAGTCAATCTTGAAAGTTCTTGTCACAAGATAAATATTTGTAGCTATGTATGGTGATGGACAGTAACTAGACTTACTGTGGCAGTTATTTCACAATGTGCAAAAATACAAATCAATCAAAAACCGCAACTAATATAATGTTATGTGGCAATTATACTTCAATTGAAAAAAGAGTAGCTTATTTCTATATTTAATGCTCAGATGACGAAACATGTATGTATCATATTACTAGAATGGAAAACTAAAATGAACTTATGGTGATCATTAGATATTTTATTACAAAGACAGATTTTTTTTTACCTAGAAGTACACTTGATCGATCTTTTAATAAATCTTCATTTTTAGTAATTATCAGGTTCCAAGATAAAACATAAAAGACGAAGATAGAATTCTGTTTTTAACTTGTTCCATTTGTATGCTTAAGTGAATATGGAACCATACGATCATGAACTGAAATAACTGGTTCATCCTCAAAATTCAAAAGTAAAGACTTCCATGTCTTTCTTAGGACAAAGCTTGAGCATTAGTAGTGATGCAAATATTTTCTGACAGCAAAGATTTACTCCCTAACATTCAGCTTTGTGGGTCTGCTGCACCCTGTGGCTTGCAGAGCAAAGAAAGCAGACGTGAGTCAGTAGTGTGGTGTCAATGTCAGGCTTCTTATTGCCTTAGAAGCTGGAGCAATGCAGTTCCAAGTGTTCCAGCCCACTTTGAATCTAAAACCTGTTGAATTCTAAGTCCCATTCTGCAGTGAACGGCACCTTCAAAAGAAGCCTTTGAAAAATCGCCTGGGACAGCAGGGAAACCACATAGAAAGGATGTGGCCGAAGGCATGGAGCGCACCCTCCCACAGGCCTCGAGGCGCTCTTAGCCTCCCAAAGTAACGTGCCTCTCAAGCTGCCGGATCATGTTCATTGTTCTTGTGACTGTAAATTAGCCTTGAGATCCACAATTGCAAATAATGAAAATGTTAATAAAGAGGGCTTTTTCCTCCTAGAAGTTCCATTAACACGACTTCTTCAGTTTGGGGTGGTTTCCAAACTTTCTAGAGCCTTCCCCTCGAGTGGGAGCCCTCTGTAAATGTCTTTCCCAGACTTCAGGAACTCATTCTCTTTATTTTCTCCAGACGTGTCATGAAATCTAATTCTCCTATTCTGTGTAGTCCTATTATTCAGGCAAAACATATTTTGCTAGTAGTAGTGATCACAGTAATAATATCTGGTAATTAGAATAAAAATAGCTAGTATTTTGTTTGTGCTTCTTATATGCTAGGTCCTATGCTAAATGCTTGTCCTGAAGGTCACTGCAGCCCGACTACCCTGGGGGGAGGTCAGTTTAGCAGGTGTTCATCCTCATTCAGCCAAGGCAGCACAGAAGCACAAGGCACAGCCTAGACTCAATCCAGCTCAAAAACCTGTGCTTTTGATTAATCAATATGCTATAAGGCTCCCTTTCTGGCTAAATAAATGTGACATTTAGGTTAGGGGCACAGTAAGTGAGGGGCATGTCAGGGCTTGATCAGTCAGTCAATCAGACCTTACTCTCTTGCTGGTTAGAATCAAATGGCAGAAATGACTTGCTCACAACATACAAGTTAGTAACGTTGTGCTCGTGGAGGCTTGGAGGTTTAGCAGACCTTTCTTACCTAGGCTGGTACCCGAGGCCGTGAAAGGAGGAATTCAAGCAGGCAGCCGCACCACCCGATGAGTTTCATCTGTTGATTTGCTTCACTCCCCACCCCAGAAAGGAGAAAAAATACAGATCGCCCAGAGTCACACAAAATGCTGACCATAGACAATCAAGGGTGTCATCTGGATGTTATATAAATATTCAATTTATGTAATTATATTTTACAAAAATAGAATATGTTTATTCTTTTGGTGGGTAAAATAAGAAGGAAGTGTTTATGGCTTTCTGTGATTCAAATCCTACCACACACCTTTACATAGGTTAGGCTCTCATTAAACATTTGTTGAGCAAGATGAATTCTTAAAGTGATACATGCTTTAATAATTTTATTAAAAGAATAAATACCTATCGAAGGATGTTTACTCCAGTTCCTTCATGGATTTAAATAATTTGATATTAACATGTTTCATGGGCTTATATTTTTAGACAAGGCTTTTTATCCTCTTGGATGTAAAAGGTGTAAATAGAGTTTAAAGGCATCGTTAGGATAGGTGTCAGCTCACTACACTCCCCAGACTTTAGGATTTCATCATAGAGACTAACTAACAGGAAGTCAGATTTGAGAGATTAAACAGTGCTACTAGAAATTATATTTTTGGCTGTGTTCTGGGTTTCCAGGACGACATTTGGCAATTTACAGAACACTGGTGTGATCTCAGGTCTCACTGGCTTTGTCCTTTGTCTTTTCATATCTGTTATGTGAATTCTGTACTATCCTGAATCCCAAGAAGCTCTGTTTATATTAATCACAATACAACTTTCATATAGATGCATCAGCTCTAATGTAACATTGACAAGTTTATCACTTTTTGGAAGAGTTATTTTTAGTATATATTCTGAGAGTTCTTAAATATTTCACTTGTTTGCGATTTCACCAAACTCATGGAGTAAAATCTAGCTGTAACTTATCACTCAAAGAATTAATGGAGTTGATTAAGAGACTTAGTTTCATTCAGTGTATTTTACAGTTGTGTTGTCATTTTGAACATGTGACTACCTGAAATGTTAAAGTTGAGCCAGGGTACCCTTCTGCCCTTCTGCTCTCTTCAAAAGTCTTCTAGAAGTCTGCTTTGAGACTCAGAAGGGGACCAAAAATCTATAGAAACAGTTTCTGGTGTTCTAGGGCTGCATTTCAGACATTTTCAAATATAATTCTATTGTTGTATTAGTTAGTAGAGTATGTTTAAAGGATTAAAAATACAATTTAATATTTATAGTTATATTCACACATACTGGTCATCCCAGGTTCTGAGTCTGTTGTATAAATATAACACAATCATCAGGAATTTTTTCAGAAGATACAACTTTTAAAACAATTCCCAACAAGGTGCATGAACTCATGATACACAATATATACAGATAAAAAGGGAAGGAAGGGTAAAATCCGGAGTGAATCTCTCTCAGGATGTGAATTCCCATCATTTGCTACATGCAGAGCACGTCTGTCCACCTTCCAGTTTTGTTCTGAAGATATAAATAGTTAGGTTGGGAGAGAGAAAGGGAAATAAAATTATATTCCTTTAGGGGACATGCACAAGACATCAATCGTAAAAAACAAAAACTGAAGACCAAGAGAACATACTGCAGTGAGTTCCATGGTGAGATGTCTCACGTGATCTTACGAGTCCGGAACTCAGTCAAGCTGAACGCTCCTGCAGGTGGGAAACTGTCCACCTCCACATCACCCAGGCACAGGGCAGTAACTAATATGTGATTGTTACTCACATGGTATTTGTGGATTAAAGGAAGGACTACATATATGAATCAATCACTGAAAATGGATGAGAATGTGGTTCTAAAAATTCTCTCCAAGCTGTTCTCTGCTTTCATGCTTTCTATGTTCTGCTTGCAGACAGCTTGCTAATCAGGTGCATAAGCTCTGGCAGAAAAGGCTCTTAGTCACTGATTCGGTATGCAGATGAGAAAAGCCAGATGTGGGTATTGTAACAGAATGATTGTAAGAGTAGCCATTTTCTAATTTGGCTAATTTCAAGGATGCTCTAGATTTTAATCTCTGATATCTATGTATGATTAATTAATACCAAAGACAGAATAACATGGCAACTCCTAGGAGGGTGTCTGCCATCATTTTCTATTTCTGGTTGGTGTTCACCTACATGGACACTTCATATAATGAATTACTCTGATGATCTTGGCAAATATGCTAATAAATCCAGTGACACATAACTTGCACTAAGAAATATATTAATTTGTATCAATGGGTGGATTCAAGCCTGCATTTAGACCTCAGGGCATTGTGACTCACACCTGTTCTTTTTTCAGTCACATATATCTGTTAATACAAGTGTTAATTTAGACAACTAAGCGTATATATTAACACAGACAACTTTGTAGTAGACGATATGGATTATGTAATTGACATGCAGTAGGTGATAAGGATATGTAATTTGAAGCAACATTAACTCTTATCTTTTATCAGCTATGCACCGGAATACCAATACCTGTGTATGTCTTTTTATTTAACATCTGACCTTAGCTTGATCTAAAAATCCATTTAAGCTATGCTGAAACCAAGTCTCTTATTCACCTATATGTAGGATATATGAACAGCCTTTCATTATATTTTATAAATACTAAGAATATTTCTGAAATAAAGAAAAAAATATTTTTAAGTCTATAAAAGTAATTAAAAGGAGAAGTACACACTGATATATACCAAAAAGACTGGAGAATCACTATGCTTATCATGTTAAATAGAGAGACATAATTAAGTAGCTTAAATATTTATGATATGAAATGGTGCCCATTTAGTTGTAATATAATTTATTGACAAAGTTTTAAGTCATTTTGCAGATTCCCCTCTAAATATTACCAGTTCATCTTTTCTAACATTTAAAAACCGTGTGGTGAGATTTTTAAGGTACATAGAAGAATGAACAGGCATGAAAATGCAAGCAGATTTTTCCTTCCTCTGTACGTCAGAACCACTGCCAGGGTGCGATTTTCCAGCAGGTCCACTCAACAGAAGCCGTTAGGTTCACCACCTCGCAGCTTCCAAGGCTGCAGTTCCTACCACGGTTATAATAGGCTCTATGAACTATAGCGCTTAAAACCCTCGGTATTGAGCCTGGGAGATTACAACAAAATTATTCTTCTCCAGTAGGCGATGTGTTTTCTCTCTCGACTTTTCTGTGTTGCAGTTTATCATGCTGACGTACCTGTTCATGCTGGCCTGGCTGGGAGTGACGGCATTCACCTCCTTGCCAGTTTACATGTACTTCAACCTGTGGACCATCTGCCGAAACACCACCTTGGTGGAGGGGGCGAATCTCTGCTTGGACCTTCGTCAGTTTGGTGAGTGGATCTTTCACTTTGTTTTACCTAAACGTCTGCCTCCCAAATACTGTAAATTACTTTAGAAGCATATCACTGTAGTACAGAATTCACTTTTAAGACATTCTTTTTATTAAATAAACAGGAATCAAGGAGAGATTGGAAGTCGATCTCACCTCATGACGCACAAGTTTGTGTATTTGAACAGGCCACAAGGTTGTAGTCCCTGGGATTCGCAGCTATAATCATGATTCTCTGTCCTGATTCCCTTCCATATTTTCAGACTCGATGTGATGTTTGCATCCTACTTTCAATCTCCATGATAAACTATATGATTATGAAGACTAGCATGGAGATCATCTGAGAAATATGTACTTGTCTTCTGAAGTAGGGCAAAAAAGCTTAGCATTTAATAATAGCAAAATCGAAGAATGTGAATAACATCAGCAGCCCTCTCATTATTTTTATTTAGGGCTTAAACCTCATGTAATAATAAAGTTTATGGGATATGGACTTGGGATATATGGATCCTATTCTAAATGGTTTATGGAGACATGTTTGCTTCTCACAACAATTCTGTGTGGTGGACACTATTATTACCCTCTTTATAAATGACGAAGTGGGGACACAAGGAGGTTAAACGACTTGCCCAAGGTTACAGAGCTTCTCAGTGCAGACCCAGGATTCATACCCAGACGGCCTAGCTTCAGAGTCGGGGTTTTTACTTAAAAGTCAGATGCCCTCCTGTTGAAACAGGTTCTGAACGGTGAAGGTGGAAAGGTGGGGGTCTAGTCCCCCCCAACCTATTTGGAATTCTCTTCCATCATGTGCAGAAACATGGAAGCTACAGAATTTACAGAAGATATGCAAATCTGCACATTCGAATGGATATTTTTCAGAGAAGAGTATTACAGTCTAACCTGTTAACACCTGGGAAAGCACTCAGTGTTTTTCTCTGATGAGGGTTCCTCATCCTCCAGAAAGTGGGGAACATTTCCCTACATGGTGTCTGTAGCCAGTGGCTCTGTGGGCACCCTCTAGATAGATTGCAGGGGACAATGGAACTCTTGTATTGACATCCAGCTGAGTGTCCCCAAACTGTGACCCCCCTGTCCTGTCCACGGGGTCCTCGGGCCCCTTTGTCTGATGCAAATAAGAAGCAGGCTGACGTGCTCAGTGCATGAAGTTCCTGGCAAGGCGGCCGCGGAGGGAGCATGCACAGCTCTTCCATGGGTGGTTTTCACCTGGACTCGCATCCCACGTAAACACGGAAGAGGAACCTCAGTGACTGTGGCTGGTGGCGGCCACTCTGTGGAGGTGGCTCTGCCATCTGCCCTCCCTCTCAACGTCTTACTTTTGTTCCGCTGATCCGAAAAATTAGAATCGGAAAAGGTGGGACTAGTCTCTCCCAGAGGATTGCCAGGTGAAATACAGGACAGCCAGTTAAAGCTGAATTTCAGATTGCCAAGCAAGACAGTTTTTTGTAAAGCGTGCCCCAGATATTGCGTGGGACATACTCACCGGTAAGTGTAAAGCCTGGCAGTGATTAAGGCTGCTCCTCAAACCTTAGCACTGTGTACAGCTGACCTGGTTTACTCAGATTTACGTTTTCACCATGCATGGGGGAGGCATTTTTCAGGTGTCCTGCAACATTTTATAGCAGCTACAGGGCTTCCTGTTCGCCCTTAACACAGAATCTACTGCCCGGTTGGCATTTATTTGCCCTCCACATAATTTGTCCTTAATAAAAATCCTGAATGTACAAATACAATGTTATCATCAAGGGGTATCAGAATAGAAAAGAACCACTCCCCAAAATGTGGATATTTTATGTTAGTGTAGAAACCGGACACATACACTGTTAATAGGAAATCTTTTGTGTGTTTAGCTATGTGTCACTGCTAATTAGTGAACTATATTCATTTCTGCTAAATAATTCAAGGATGTGTTTGGTAAAATCATGGCTGTTTTTCCTGTCTAGGCTCTTCACCTGTGTAGGTATTCCTGTGTTAGGTTACCTGTCAAAGGGGAAATTAGGTTACACATGGAATTAAGGTGACTAACCAGCTGATCGAAAGATAGCAGAATTATCCCAGATGACCCAGGTGGGCCACTGCAATCACAGGGTCCTTGAAAGTGGGAGAGGCATAAGAGGAGAGTCAGTCAGCAGGAGGGGGCACGGGCGCAGAGAGATGCCATGTCAGCTGTGATGGAGGAGAGAAGGGGCCAGGAGACCGAAGGTGGGTAGCCTACAGAAGCTGGAGAAGGGTATTTCAGATATTCTGTCATCTTTAAAACTCATAAATGACAAATTATTTGAAAACTAGGCATTTATATTTCCCAGTAGGGAGTGAATTTCCCACCACCCTGTAAGGGATCATAGCATCGTAGCATATCCGTTCACTCTGTTTATCTCCAAGTCTAGCTTACAACTTCCTCGATAAAAAATTATCCCCTGGGCAGTGGTGCTTTACCAGCCCTGAGACCACCAAGAGTTTTTGTTCTCCTTAGTGATGGAAGTAATGGTTATTGAGTCTATTGTAGACACACATTATGCATAATTTTCTCTGAAGGTTTTCTTATCCCAGGCACAACCAATTCTTATGAAGCTAGAAATGTATTGCTTCTGGTTAACCAGCTTAAACGATATTCAAAACACTGGTGAAAGAGCCTGTGACGGCAAAGTCAAGCACCAGATTCTCACGTTATCCCTCAGCCCTCTCCCGGCCGTGTGGTGTGTTCTGGCCGCTTCTCTCGTAGAGTCCTACCTTGTTACCTGGCTTTTAAGACACCGGAGATATCATCATGTATATTTTAGCCGAAAACTTTTCTGTACCCAGTAAACAAAATATCCAAATGTATTCAATATTTAGAGAAAGTAGTAAATCTGAATAATTTACTTACTTTTGGGTTTGGCCAATTTGGCTACTCATATAAACACATGTGGCAAAATCATCCAGTTTTCGGATTTGTGCTACAGCACATCTTATATATGCATGTTCATTTTCATCGTTTCATTATCATACAGATGTTGATGCACAAACTACAATTAATTTGTAGTATGTATATTTGTAGTATATGGTCTTTACATCACAAAAACCACATCCTATACATAATGTCTGTAGTACTGGGGACTGGGTAGGAGGGCTGGGGACCGGGAGAGTGGCAGGAGTCCTGGGGAGAAGTGGTCTGATTCTGGCTGCATTTTGAAGATGGGGGCAGCAGACTCCCTTGATACTTTGTATGTGGGTTGAAGAGAAAAGAGGAAATTATTTTCTGATGGGGCAAACTGAGGAGATACACTTGTGATCGGATGAAATGGGGAAGCCCAGGAGAGGAGCTTGCTTGGGTGGGGGTGCAGGCAAGGGAGGGGATCCGCACTCAGTTTTGAAGATGCTGTTTTTAGATGCTTACAAGAAATCTAAACTGAGTTGTCAAGTAAGAAACTGGAAATAAGAATCTTGATTTCAGGAGAGGAATGGGGGCTGGCTGTTTGGATTTAGGAGTCCTTGATAATATTGAGAATCTACAGCTCTGAGACTGAATGAGATTGGCAAGAGAGAGGAGGTGGGAAGGGGGTGGGGGTGGGGTAGAGGCTGAAAGGTTCTGAAGGAGGAGGAACCTACCTGACAGACTGAAAAGGAGAAGCCAGGGGGACAGGAGGACAGAAACAGGAAGTGTGGGTTCTGGAAACTGGTGCAGAGAGCAGAGGGAAGAGGGCGCGCCTCCCGCGCTCTGCCTGGCGGGGAAAATGAGGACAGAGATTCATCTTTGGCTTAACAAGTGCAGGTCACTGGTGCTGTTTACAGGAAATCCTCCGTGGAGGGATGGGCAAAATCTGACAGGACAGGGCTCAAGTGGAAAGGAAAAGAAAGGGATTGCTGACTGTGAGCATTGGCAATTCTAGGAGTTTTGCTGCAAATGTCAGTAGAGATGTGCATAATGAACCACACGCACGGCTGAGACGTGCCATGTGAGTGGAGGTACCGGAGCAGCGTGGAGAAAGATGCCTGCCCCGGGAAGCTGCCCCCCCAGTGATGGTTTATTAGTCAGATCTCATGGGGGTTCTTATCTCCTGTCTCTCAGAGCCCTCGCAGCAGGAAAGGAAGGTTGCAGAGAAGGATTTCTGCATTCAGTGCGCTGCAAGTAGCTTATTTTTGGAACCAAAATAATTGCACAAACTATTGGCATAGCAAAATGGCAGCACTTTCATAGAATGAATGGATCACACTCCTCTCGCCTGACATGAGATCTGTGGCGGTGTGTGACCGTGTGCTAGTAAAGAACACAATGCTCCCCCAGCAACCATAGACTCGGATTTCACAGTTCTGTGGTAGAGTCCAGAAAAGCGTATTTTTGAAAATTTCCCAGGTGATTCTAATGCATTTGGTCCATCAACCTACTGGAGCAAGGACGAATATGAGTGAAATTAGTTTCTCTATTTCCCCTTATTAATAGCACTGTTTTAAATATTAGCAGAAAAAGTTATTACTCCTTTGGGTGATATACTTTTATAGACTAGCAGAAGCTTTGTACCAGCAGGATGATCCGGACTCCGTGCAGTCTGGGACATAGTTAGCGAGATAATTGTGATGCTGACACCATTGCATTAATGGACCAAACCGGTCTGTCAGCTACAATCAAATCCGAGGACTCTGGTGGCTGGTTTCAATTGAACTCAGATTGGAAATGTTTTCAATTGCTTGAAGGCTAAGTAATTTTGATCTTCCATTCATAATTCCATTCATAATTATCACCTAGCAATGAAAGCTGAGGAAGAACTTTTCCCTTATAACATAACATAAAATGGAACTTGCTTAGATTTTATCAGTGCAAGTTTCTTTCTCTTGTGCTCTTGCACACATTTATAATATCACCTGTAATTTTCTACCTGTTGCAGGGATTGTGACAATTGGAGAGGAAAAGAAAATTTGCACCGTTTCTGAGAATTTCTTGAGGATGTGTGAATCCACTGAGGTGAGTGGTTTTAATTTTGCCAGAATTTTAGCTTCCTTTTGTTATTTGAAAATTACATGATTAAATCTGTATTGGATTTTTCTTTTTCACGTTTTTTCCTTCAGAGGCAGTGATGTTACACACAGGGGGACTAGAGAATAAATATGAATGAGAGGTGCTGCCTGTTTCAGTAACACCATAAAATTTTCTAGAAACTTATTTTAACGAAAGCTGAAAAATTATAAGATTATATTTAAAAGGAGATAACTAGCCTTATTATTTTTACAATATTACTGAAACCATTATTATTAATCGCGGTCTTCATAACAAACATTAAAATGCAGTTGAAAGATATAGAAAATTTACAGGAGGAAAGATATGATAATAATATTTTTGATTGAGTAAGGGATTCATCATCCGCTCAGTTCTGTTAAAGATGTACAAAGGTCTTATTCACAAGACAGCAGCAGTTCTGATCTCTCTTCTGCTTGTGACCTTGTAACACCTCTGGTTCTGTGTGATTTCCTTTGCAGCTGAACATGACCTTCCACTTGTTTATTGTGGCGCTTGCTGGAGCGGGGGCAGCAGTTATTGCTATGGTAAGACCTCAAAGCTCTGAGGCTTGGCTTTTCTATTCAAATTACAGATCTGTTGCCTGTAGAGACAATGATTCATCTCTTATGCTTGGAAGTCCATATGAATCAGATTCATTTTTAATATCAGTAAGAGAAGGGAGGGACAACAATGGGCAAAAAAATTAGTGAAAAAGAAGTCTTAATCTAGGAAATACTGTCATTACAATAGACATAATATGTGGGAATCAGTTTAAGGATTAAAACACTGAGTTCTATTGGTAACAAAAATTAATAAATTCAGTAGCATTGTAGAGATTAGATCACTGTTATCTCTATAACATATACATATGTGTCATTGTGCTCTTCTAAATAATCTAATTGAGTCCTTCTCTTTCATTGTCCTTTTTTCCTCTTTAAATAAGAACATTAAAAAAACATAGTGAGCCACTTTTGAAAAAAGGGCTAACTTACTTTTCTTAACATAAACCTCGGTAGTTTCATGTCACGTCTTCTATATCTACTTGTCTTCAGAAATTGTAAGAACAGGTCCTTAAAATCAGGCTGTCACCAAGTTTTGAGGACCTAGTCTCTTCCTTTGTGAATCCCCATGAATTCCATTTTGCTCCCCAGAATGCCAAACGTCAGCCATGAACAAACACCCTGAACATGGGTAATAGCTTTTGCAGGCAAGATCTCATCCCTATGTTTGTAATCTAGAATATAAGTAGTATAGAACTCTACAAGGCTCCCAGTAATCTTACAAATGTTATAGCCAATTCAATATGCAAAAATGATGAATTAATTTGGATTTATTTAATTATTTTCTTTTTGGTGCCAATACATTGTCTAATGTGTTGGTGAAAGGAACACTTTTTAAAAAGTTAGTGTTTTATCTCTTGTCAAAGATTAAAAATAGGAATGATGAGACAATGGTAATGTGCAAATGAGCCATTTCAGACCAATTATTTTTAGTAGTTCATAAACACTATATTGCGATCTGATTCTATTTTATTTAAAATGTTTTCAAAAATAATGAAAAAGGATGTGTCAGTGCTCAAGTGATCTTTCAGGTATTTCATTAATTTAATATGATGTTAATTATTTCAACATTTTAGAGTTAGTGTACAAACCTCTACAAAGGAATTTCATTTCAGAATATGAATAAGATTAATCATGTTGACTGATTAATTGGAGGGATCACAATAAAACAATAAGCAAAGGCCCAATATTCTTAACCTAGAATGAATGCTAAAATGTGCCATCAATATATTCTGGGCAGTGATATTTCAAACACTCACAAGCCAAGTAGCACCCAGCCTGACTATGAGATAAGATGAAACATCTGGACGTTTGTATTCATACACATGTTCTTGTGTGATAGATAATTTTTAGAGACATGCATATGTTCAAGCAATATACACCCATGTATGAAAGGTCTATCAAAGAACTTTTTGAAAAGAGGTGTGTGATAAAGCAGTTGTTTGCATTTGCAACATATATGTGCAAGTAAAATTCAGGCATCTGTGAATTGAGGAGTACCTATCTAAATGAATACTGTTATTAAGTGTCCCTCAAAATGCTTACTCTGAAATGATTCTATTATCAAAAGATTTTAAAACAATAGAAATGTGGATGTTTTGTATTTCTTAAAGAATCTGTGCTTCCCAAGGATAAAGATACTAAGTTATAAATAAATTTTATTTCCAACAACAATCATTTATAAGGGTATTTTTTGAGCACTAAGCATCCTATGGACATCTAACTACATGCAAAGTATAAATTCCTTAAGAAATAAATAACATGTGAACACTGACTTCAGTATTTCTAATTTATTAGGTCTGGTAGTAATTTAGGTCTTAGGTGACAGGAATAAGATAACCCTGCTACTGTTTCTGGAATTAATAGTAATGCCACTGGTACAGCTGTTAGTTAATATTTCCTTAAACTTGCTGTGCTGAAAGCACTGTCAAATGCTGTATGTACAGGAACACAGTCAATATACATAGCAGCTGTCATTAACCTCATCAGGATCCCATCAACACAGTATAGCTACCGTCATTATTTCTATATTATAGATAAGAAAATGAGATGAATACTATCATTACTTCCACACTATAGATGAAAAATTGAGATGAATTCAAAATATTTAAAACATCATCCGTAATTGAAGGCAGGGATCATAAGAATTTGTACAAAATTTACTGTGTCCTTTACGCCCTATATTTTAGAGACATTAGGAAGTTCTGCGTGCTGATGGTTTGGTCAGCTTGTTATCATGCCAGGTTCCAGCGTTGACTGTTGACCTCGCGAGGGAGAGTACCAAGCCTGGCGGCCGGTGTTCCCCAAAGGCCAGATGCAATGTCTGAAGACCTAGTGGAAAGCACCAGTTTCTGGACTAGAGCCACACAGAAGAAGATCTTTTCAGTATTTCACTCATAGAAATATACTAATAATTAGGGGCCATATTTTCTTAGATGTTGAAAGGATAATTTTGAACTATCCTTTAAATATTCATTTATATGGCAGATACTTTCAGTACCTACTGCTGGATAAGCATTCTTCACAGCACTTAATATTTTCATAGGAACAGCAGCAAAATATGAAAAACTTGTCTTGTGTGCGAGCTTTATTCAGTCCACATGGTATAGTGAGTAAGCTTTTGCTATGAAAATGCCATGGAGTACAGGAATGGAACTCACAGCTTTCTATCTCCATAAACAAAATGCAAAACAGGACATAGAACATTCTGAAAATTCTGATTGGTGTTTTTATTGGTAGGCATTTATTTCTTTTATCGTTTGTCAAAGTTGTTCTGCTAATTTTTTTCTTCTGTCTTTTGATTCCCTTAATATACCACAATAGTCACCATTTAGAATCGATTCTGCAGTCTCTATGGCCACCTTTATTTTCTACATCTCCCGTCTTTCAATATATTATTGACTAATTAAACTTCTGGTTTATTGGACTAAACTGTGGATAAAAATATTGCCCGCCCTTTAAAACTCAGAGAAAGTGTATAACTGACACACCTTAATTTCTTTTTCCTGTTCATCGATCAAAATCCATCATTTCGAAAATTGCTTTATCACTCCTATGGACCAACAGGGAGGGAATGAAAGAAAAAAGTAGTAAGTGATCTCATTGCCAAGTCCAACCAGGAGCTTCCGTTTTGAACGTGATGCTATTCTAGCTATTGTGAATGTATATAGATACACAAAATTCATGTGACTCAATACTTGCTCTCTTGTGGTTTATAACCTAAAGGCAACTGCAGAATTCACTGTATGGAAAATTCAGTTGATAATTAAACCCACAAGTGTATTTTGAGGTGTCTGCCGGGGGGTGTTTCTATTGCACAGTGGGTAGTGTAGCTTCTCATCAGTACCACTCAGCCTCAAACTTTTATGAGACTATTTCCCATTATGGATTAGAAAACCCAGATATGTGAACAGGAGATGGTAGTCTCACGTTTTGGGCAAATGAGGGCAGAAATGGACACGTGAAGATTAAGAACCAGTCTTGGATTCATCAGAGTTGTGGAAGAAGAAGAGGTCATGCTAAAGGAAAGAGGAGTGAGGAAGGAACATGCTTTGCTTGTATCGTGCCTATTACCACCTAAACTGCAGTTCCGTATTATTGGTGAATATAACCTATATAAGCGTATAATCTGAATATTTCCTTCCTGACAGCAAGGTGTAGTACAGACACTGAGCAGACTTCCAGTATAAATTGTCTCTGTCTTTGATCAGGTCCACTACCTTATGGTTCTGTCTGCCAACTGGGCTTACGTCAAAGACGCCTGCCGGATGCAGAAGTACGAGGACATCAAGTCCAAGGAAGAGCAAGAGCTTCACGACATCCACTCCACCCGCTCCAAAGAGCGGCTCAACGCCTACACGTAAACAGAGCCCGCCCGCCCTTCCGCCACTCAGACGCATCGGTGTTCAACTAAGGGCCATCCAACCATCCCACCTTCTGAAAAATGAAGTGAAAGTGCTTCTCCTCAATGAGACGTAGGGTGACTTAGGAACCACCTGAACACAGTTCTTTGTTGTGGCAGCGCTTCATTTCCCAATGGGTTAAATTGGTGTAATCAGATCTCTTCTACAAGCTCCTATCCAGCCTTTTCCTTTTTTTTTTTAAATTTCTCAAAGCTCACTTAGTAATTCTCTAAGATCAAAGATACTAACATTGTTCAATGCAGAGACTTATTTGATTTTTAACACTTCCCATGTGTTATACATAACACCTTTTACATTATTTCTTATGTTTCAAAGAGAAAAATAGCTTTTTATACTTTTTAGTTTTGATTTCGGTAACTAGTCTAACTACAGGTAACCTTCAAAGGGACCATTGTACATTAGGAACAACAGAGATGATACCACAGTGACTCTTCAAATAGGGAAATCTTGTCTGAAGATCAGTGGCCACATGACCATAGGCCCTGGTTAATGATTTCATCAATCTAAGGTGCAATTTCTAAATTTGTAGTAGTTAAAAAAAAAAAAAGTGCTTCTTATCTTTGTTAACATTGTATTTCTTTCCTGTACTTAAAAGGTATTTCTCTCTGATTCCTCATGTTTATGTTGCGAGCATGTAGAAACAGTGATGCTAATGCATGGATACCAGGCTTACCTTTTCAAGTTTAGTATAGAGACAGTTTTAATGGAAATAACTACTCTGGACCATTGGACTCTGATCTCTTTGTGACTTAAGCAGTGGCTGGATTGGAACTTTTAATATGCTGATGTGGACATGAATTACCTTTATGAAGGTGATATAATAAAAATAAGCATACTAACCCCTCAGAAGTTGTTTTACCTACTTTAAAACATTTTAATGGATTGCACCTCTGTAAACTATCCCTCAGATATGTATGATATATTTGAAAAGGCTTCCATTAATATAATAGCTTTGCTTGCAGCCTTCCAATCCATGTTGGTTTACCTGTAGTGTTTTTTAAAGTGTGGTCAGAGGCTACCCTAGAATGTATCTTTCCGGTGTGTAGTGATATACTTGTGTTTTTATTTCAAGTAAGTCATTTTAACCAAATGTTCATTCGTATTCATTTATAAGAAGTACCTATATGAAAGGAATAAAAAAAAACAAAAAAACAATCAGTATTATTGGACCAAATTTGGTGTTTGTTTTAACCTCGACTCTTCTGATTATTTCTAATGCTACAAGAATGCTGTAAAGTGTCTTTTAAAATGATGTAGCCTGACAAGACATTTTTGTCAGTGTATAAAAGCTCGGTAGTAGTGTGCACTGATTTGACCATTGTGAAATCTTTTCTCAGTGTAAGTGCATTTCTAATAAAATTTATTGAGTGAATCAAGCTTTGTACAACGACTAGTCATGCATCATCCATAATTTTACAAGTTCTTGTAGTAGCTAAGGGGGTATTACTAGGGTATCTGTGGCATGATTCTGCATTCTGTAGTATTATTTACTTAATTTGGGGTTCTGCTTTTTTTTTTTACACTTAGATCATCTTACTGGTTCAACACTTTTCTGATATATGCAGTATTACAGATATTCAGCAGAAGTATTAATGGGCCTCTCTAAATTCTATATTATAGTGTTTCAGTTCTGTGTCTTAACAGTTTGTGACGATTTTTAAAACTGTCTTTTACACTTATGTACTGATGTTGATGCTTGTGGCTTCCCTCCCCGGTATGCGAGTTTGTATTTCCGCGGGGTGCTTTGTAGCAGGCATTACAATTAATCTGTTTTGTACATACATGTGCCAACAGCTTGACGGTGGCGTTTTTGAAATGTGGAACCAAGTGCTTGCCAAATGTAATAAATAACTTGTGTACTTTGTGGACTTATTATTAGTTTCTCCAGTGTTTTTTTGTTTTTCTTTGTTTTGTTTATTCCCCTTTCCTAAGTCTGTGCATTCTTTCCAAATGCAATAGACGCTGTCTCCCTAGGATGCTTGTTCCCCAGTTAAGCTGACCTAACACCTCAAAATGCAGTAACAATTCGGTGTCTCAACATTCAGCACAGGACGGGGAGGGGTTTGGGAGAAGGTGAAGGAGGAAAGACTGCACAGCTCATTTCATTTAGCAAATGATAACAGTTCCCAACATGTGCTATTTCCTTCTCTAATTTTTATTGTTTCGTGTTTTCTTTAGAGCCTCATAAACTAACAAGGAAACAAAGAAGGTTAATAATGCGAATCAGAAAGGAAAAATGATTTTTTGATTTGCTTCAAAATATCAAGGTGAGAGCAATGAAATGAAAGAATATATGTATATTTTTTATACTTTTTGCTTGTTTTAGATGTAATTTCCTCTGGCCAAACTAGACATGATGGCAGTTTTAAAATAACAAAATAATTATCAATAAAAATCTTAATTTTCATAAGGCCTAAGGAATGGTATTAGTCTTCAATTATGTATTGTTTGAATGGTGACTTAGGAATTTCATGGACTTAGGTTACAGATACCTGTAATAAATATAAATAGATCTGGACAAAATGTCTTGTTTTAAAAAGTCACCTTTAAGACAATAAGAAAATCATCCCTGTCTAAAATCTTATCAAAATATAGTTCTTAATCTTTCCAGTGTTTATGAAATTCTTGGCAACAAGATGACAAAGAATTACATGTTAAAGAATATCAGCATAAACAAAAATTTCACAATATAAGCTTTTCAAAAAACTACCATGGTCAGATAATTATAATTTTTGAAAACTTGTAAGTCCATTTCTCTTTGTAAAAATACGGATTTATTTTTAAAGCAAGTAATTTCCTATGGGGAATTTTTTTCTCCTAGCTTTACTGAGAAATAATTGACATTTAATCCTTTGGGAATTGTAAGGCTAATGTTTAGACAAAGGAAATCACTCTTTCTGGGAATAAAAAATGTATATTGGTCAGCTGTACTTTGGGTGTAAGCAGTTTACTTCCTCATGTTAAAACTTAGAAATAGCAGATTCTGATATTTTGCATCAGGTAAACTCGACCTCTTGCTCTATTTGTCTTATTTTTGCCTTTTAAACAAAACAGAATCACCATTTTAAAGTATATTTCACTTAAGTGACCTGATAGCTGAAATAGGCAGAACATGATGAAATGTGAATTCAACTGTCATACCTTGAAGAAACAAACACCCCACAAAGTTTTCTGCAAGGTTTCCAAGATAGTAGATCATCCGAAGTCAGTGGAGGCAAGTCTGTAAAATGCCGCTGGCTTAGATGTAAACAGCTTTCTATTCATTTAAATAAGCCCGAGGCTTTGAGTTTCTAAAGTGAATTTTAACTTTGATCATTTTAGGTTCTTTTGCACCTTACCATAAAAATCCATCGTGCTTGAAAACTGAACTTAGAAAATGAAATGAGTTGAATTATTAAATTCATTCTGCAATGAATCGAAATAAATATTAAAGTGAAATAAAAGTTTTTAGACCATTGTGTTTCTAACTTGTTGAAACCCCAGTAGAAGGAAATACCAAACAAAATAAAAAAAATAATAAACCAACAATGGGAGAATAAAAAATAAGAAAGAGAAAACATCTAAGTAATTGTGCTATTATTCTCTGAATAAAGGGAGAGAAAAAAAGAGCAGAGTTGGGGAAGATGCATATTACGTGATGGGAGGACTGTAAAAAACAAAAGAAAAGGATTAGACAAACAAATAACAGTTACAAAATGCAAAAAAAAAAAAAAGTGCACAAAATTGAGACCACAGGTCCTATTATTTTCAGCAGGTTTTGCGCTCACCTGAAGGTGCTTGGGCAGACACTCACCCCCAGACCTGGTGGATGAACACTCTCTCGACCCCTAGAAGCAGGAGACGGGGCGGTAAAGGAGAAAACTGGAAATGCGAGACCTTAGAAAGTGGGAACACTTGACTTTGAGAGAAGTGTTGCAGTCTATTTGCTTTTCAGATTTATTTCAGTAATTACTTTTGTCTCTTGGGGGCCACCCTGCTGGTAGTGAGGCATCCCGTGGCAGGTGCAGCTCCGAGTGTACTGAACCGAGCCCGATCCAGGGACGGCCCCTGAAGATGGAGCAGAGGTGCCGCTGTGTCCAGCGGGAGGCTGATTGCCTGGAGGTGAGTGAGCTCTGGGTGTGTTTCCTGGATTTTTTCCCATGATTTCCAGTAAGTGCAAACCATGTGTTTTGTGTGTGTGTGTGCATGTGTGTGTTCAGAAGTATGATACTTTTTTCTGAGAAACATTTATACAAGTTGTCATCAATAAATTAACATTCCCATTTCGATTGATTGATTTGTTAGTCCACATGCCAGGGACGGTTCACACATATGATCTGATAAAAATACGCCTGACTTAGTTTTGTGCTTTCTAATAGATGAGCATTTACAATGGGTGGATATCTTGTTTCTGAGTTTTTTGTATTTTGCTTTTTTTTTACTTTTTATCACTGATATCCATTAATGTCTCTATGCAACCTGTTGATCTGCCCTTGAAATCTTAGACAGCGTACATACAATATCATTTAATCAGTTGCACTGAGAAAGCTAGGATGTCAACCTAGCCCTTCAGTAGACAAAAGGAGAGGATGCCCTGAAGCAGGGAAGTGGGTTTTGACGAATACTAACGTCATTTCAGGAAAGCGTGACTAGACTAGCAGGCGACATCAGCGCGAGCTGGGAGCGCTGACCCCGTCTCCCAGCCACCTGCCCCGAACGACACCACAATGTGGTATGACACACACCTCCCCCAGCTTTGAGGTTTGAACTACATTTGCTGTTCTCTCTGTATACAACGTTTATAATGGTTACTGTGTTCATCATCCTTCTTAGCATTTTATTTCTGAGCAGGACCAGACCAGGTCTTTGAGAGAAAAACACAAGTCCCTGAATGAGAACTGAGTGTTCTTGGCAGGTAAATGAAGCTTAACAAGACAGTAATTTTCCTGAATGGCACCTTCATGGTCTTAAAATGATTATAATCATGCCTCCAGAAGTAGTATACCTAGGTAACAATGTAATAAATGCAAATGGTATAAAATCACATCTTAAACTTAGTGGTATGGTATTTATGCTCATCCACATAATGAATTTTAAGATTTTTCCCCCAATTACTTAATTTCTACTACCTAATATCCAAAAATCATCAGCTTCCTTCTACACAGCCACAAATAGAATTCCTACTGACTTATGTAATAAGGATAAACTTAATACTTGAACTTGCACCAAAAAAGTTTCTGATAAGCCAAATGGGGACCACTGATGTTAGTGCACACACCCTGACAAGTCAGTTACAGGGTGGGGACCTGTTTTCTTTCCTCTGGTGGGTTTGCTTCAGCCCCTCTCCACCTACCCAATCTCTAGAACTCATTTCCAGTAAGTGCAAATCACATGTAACGTAAATTTTATGCTTCATTTCCAACTTCTATTTGCTACCTTACCAACTCCACTGGGACCGTGTATCTCTTAGTGTCCATTTTCAAAGCCCTCCCTCGCCTTCTGTGCCCAGATCCCCATCACTTGCTTGTATTGTGTGGTCCATCACTGTAACGGCTCCCTCAGCGCCTCTGAGCCCCAATGTTCCTTCAACTCACCCAGGAAAATGCCGACTCTGGTTTAATTCATCTGTCTGTCCTCTTCTGAACCTACGTAACTGAACATGGCTGGAGAAACACGTGCCCAGACTAACCAGCCTCACCTAGGTTAAGGTGAGCCTGCAGAGCTGTCAATAACTCAACTCCATTTTTCTAGAAGAATGGTTGGCAACTCTTTCTGTAAAAGACCACGTAGTGAATAACTTAGGTTTTATGGGCCATGAGGTCCCTGTTGCAACTTCTTAGCTCTAAGTACAAGACAACAGCTGAAGTATATAAATAACTGGGCATCACTGTTTGCCAATAAAACTGTTCAATAAAACAACACAATGGACAGCCGAGACTTAGCCCGAGGCCACAGTTTCCAGATTCCTTCCCTAGAATATTGGCTATTGTACATCCCCTATGGTATAGCTTTCGCTAATCAAACTTCCAGCACTTTCTTTCCATTCAGAGTTGGAAATTGCTTCCTATTTCAGGGAGAAATGAGAAACAATTAGAAGAACATTTCCATAATTTCCCATCACTCACCTATTAATATATCTACATCAATATGCAAATCTCTGCCTTTTCTCTTTTTAATATGGATGAATTGCTCACGTTTCTCAGGTCAAACACACTTGACATATTATATTCTAGATCTCATCTCCTCTCACCTACTGAGGGTAGGTATCACTCCAGCAAATTTTCCTCTCTCTGATGTCTCTTGAATCACCAGTTTTTCACTCTCTCATGGTTTATTCTAACCTTAAAACGACACACAACAATAATAAGGAAAACTAAAAACCCTCTCCTGATTCCTTATCTATCTACACCCCGCCAATTTTTTTTCTCCATTACAGCTTATCTCTTTGAAAGAGGTCTGTACTCACCTGCAATTACTCTCCTGTCACTTTTTCTTAAACCCTTTGCTATCAGCCCCTTGTACGCAGCACTCCATGGAAGTCAGTCTTGTCAAGGTGGCAAGTATCCTCCAGATTTCTGCCCCCAGTGCTTAGTTCTCAAGTGAAAATTTGGAAAACCTTCATTTTCTAGTGACTATTTATTGAGACTCAACTATAGGCAGTTACCCATCTAGGCACTGGGATTTTAGCAGTGAACAAAATGTAAACATTTTTACCCTTTTGTGTTTTACATTCTGATGCAGGGAGACAGATATTAACAAAGTCAGTCAGTCCTATGAAGCGTTTTTGAGGTGAGAAATGCTATGGAAAGGACTTCGTCAGGGTAAGATGCTTAGGGGCCGGCTGAGTTGCAGGGTGGGCTGGGGTGGAGAATTTTCAGGAATCTTACCAAAGGGTAACCTTTAAGACCTAAAAGAATTGAGAGAGTAAGTCATAAGGTAAAGAACATTCCAGACCAATGGAATAGTAGGAAAAAGATCCTTACCAGAAGCAGCAATGGAGCCAGAGTGGATGGACAGAGGGAAAATAATTAAGTGAGATGAGGTCAGGGATGAGAGGACAGATTGCTTGGGCCCTTGCAAGCCACTGGCCTCATCACCTTAACTTGTGAGCAGCATCTGATACGCATTCTTCCTGGGGTGCCTCACATCCACGCCTTTCTCCGAAACAATTGGGGGGAAAGCTAACAACTTACTCGGTTTTCTACCTTTGTAGCTTGTTCACGTCACCGTCAGCAGGACCAGTTCTTGTGGGCTGTACTGACACCTCACTTCTCACAAGCTGTGGAGGTGATGGGAGACTTCTGTGCCCTAACAGGATGGTGGTTGTATGAAGGCACACCTTTGTCAAAACCTAATGAGCCTGTACACTAAAATCTGTGAACTTTACTTTTTGTACACTATATATATGTGTGTGTGTGTGTGTGTGTGTGTGTGTGTGTATTAAATGATTATGCCTCCATTAAATATCAGATTTTAAAAATCAAAATTAAAAGAAGAAAAATGCAGACTTTTGAGAACCTCTCTCTGGGTTCATACCTTGTTTCTGCCATTGTGACCTTAGGGAAGGTATCAATCGCTCTGTATCTCAGTTTCCAGATCTGTAAAACTGAAATTGGGATAAAATAGTACCTACTTCATCTGTCTTAAGTAATTCATTACATCAACATAATCATCAGTTTTGGGGACTGAACAGGACTGTAGAGATCAGTTTATAATTTCACATTTATAAATAATAAACTCAGAGACACTGAGTTGCCCAAGAATATACAATAATCTAGTTATCAGCCTTCTACTGTAGTTCAGGTTTTCTGTCATTATGAAGACAATTAAGTGAGGGGTGCCTGACGTGGGTAAACGTCATACAATCTTTCCTGTTTCCTGGGTCTTTGGGCTGAGGGCTCCCCAAGGAACCGGAACCCTCTAAAATAACTAAAGGCACAGTGTAACTAAATACATTAAACTGATGACAGTTTGATTCATATTATAACTATTTTCACAAACACTGCCCAAATGATAAGTTTAGCAATTTACCATTTTCATATCTTGTTAATGAAAAAAAGGGTTACGTGTTTATAATCTTATGTTAAAGATCAAAAACAATTGGCCTTCTATTGCAGTCTTTTTTGTAAAATCAGTGTTCAAAAGTTAGCCATATTTAAAATGGCAATTTTTTTTACATATGAAAGATTGAGTATCAGTGTCTGAAGGAAAGAATTCCTTCATTATGTACTACTTTCAATAATAATACTCTGTGAAGGAATTTGCACATGATGACAACCATGGCTGATTAATCTAAAAATGATTGTATACCAAATGGTTTATCTCTATTTTTATTTTTTATAAATAATTTCTTGTATTTTAGCCCTGAGATTTGAAAACATAAAAGCACCAGAAACTTCCATGTCTTGGATTGAAAACCTTCAGGTACTGAGTGGTCTCATAATCTCAGATATTTCATAATAAAGAAATAGCTTGAACTCCAAAACAAAGATTTTCAGTGATGAGTGAGTTAAATTATAAATATGAGTTAGCATGTAATCCAATGTGATTGTAAGCTAATTTTTAAGTGGAAACTTACTGTTTTAACCTTTTATTCTTTATACTGTAAACTGAAGAATCTGTCAGAACCCAGCGACAGGGACCAGGGCTGCAACCGCCCCCCACTCTGAGATAAGCTGATGCTCACCCCTGCTCACTTTATTACAGGGCTCAGCTTCTGTGAAAAAAAAATACCTATTTTATTTGTACTAGTCTTTCATCTGTATTTTATTAAATAATAGACATATGTGCCCCTATATTAGCACTAATGAGTTGGATCCAACATCTTGTCACTGTGATTAAAAAAGAAGCACAGATAAAGAATAAAATGCAAGCCACATGTCTGTTTTCAGCTTGCGTGTACAAGCTGTGGGAGTCCGAATTCTTTTTCTTAAAATGCACAAAGGGTTATTGCTTGAGTAGGCTGAGGTCTGTGAGGTAATTCAGTTCAGCATTCAGTCTGAGGACTAGACACATAAATGCAACGTGAAGGCAGATCGAGAATTAAGTGTTGACTACGTTCTCTCTGCAGTTCCTTGGGGCTTTCCCGGTGCATCGGTCCTGTCCGTGTGAGTGACAGATCGGCTCGGCCAGCACCCCGTTCACCAGCAAGAGGCAGCAATATTTCCAGGTGCGTGGGCACACCTGATCCCCTTCTTCAGCATCCCTTTAGTGTACTTACTGAAAAGTGAATATTGAGAGGAAACAGCTAAAAGTGGGGAAGTGCTTCCATGTAATCAGTTTGAAGTATGAGGAGTAATAAACCCTACATACCCTTCTGAGATAAGCTGAAATAAATACTCTTCCTCCAAATACTTGGCTCCCAGGAGCCGTCCTACAGCATTATTATATCAACAGTGGTACTGGAGGTACATACTCTCAAGAGTTCGCATTTTCTGTTGTACTTAGTGCTTAAAAAATCATTTTCGATCAAGATTTTATAGGAGTTAACACGACCTCCCCACAGCACGCCACTGAAAATGCTTATATGATCTCAGCTCACCCCATAGCTGGGAGCAAGCCGTTTCTTCTAAAACTTGCAATTAAACTTTATCTAAAACAGTCAGCTGATTATGATTTAATTTCTCTATATGTTAAGTGTACTAATGAGAATTTTCTTGCAAGATGATTCAGTGTCTTCTGCCTAGTTGTGCTATATGAGTCTCAAGTACTACTAAATTATGGAACATTAAGACTCTAATATGCTGTAATTTAGTTAGATGATCCATTTTAAGCCCCCTGGAACGGGGACTCTTTTGAATACATCTCTGTATCCCTCCACAGAACCTAGCACAGTGCCTCACAGAGAGTGCAGCTGAATAGGTATTTGCTAAATGGACAGATTTTACAATCTCACTCTGTAGCTAGTTTCTTGGAGAAAAGGAGAGACCTTGTTCCAGAGTTAGGATTGCAAAGCATGATCTCACCCGAGGAACTAAAGGAGAAATCGCCCCAAGCTGCAGCGAGCTGATCTGTAGGACCTTTGTGAGTGTCCCCATTCCCCACTTTCATGTGTGTGCTGGTCCCCAAAACGGCCACCTACACCTGCGAGGACTGTGTATAGAGGGCTTTGGTGAGTCGCCTTTGCTGCTATCTGTCACTGTCGGGATGAAGGCCGAAACTCCTTCTAGCTCTCCTCTCTGCAAAGTCAGGTGCTGGGCCAGCGTGGCTGATGGGGGGGCGACGAGCACCTGCAGCCAGGGCTGTGATGATCCGCCCCTCCAACACGCCGTCTTCAAAACCCATGGTCTGGCTCGACAGACACGCCTTGCCCTTAAAATTATTCCCCTCTGATGAATTAATCAGTCCGTACATCGATTCATTCACAAATTCTCTGCTTTTGCCCTGCACACCTGATGGGCTAGAGTCTCTTTTAGCATAGATATAATAACCCATATAGACACTAAAAGGAAATAGCAGTTCTGCAGAAGTGTTGAGATAAAAATACCCACTCAAATGTAGAAATGGCTAAGGTCGCAATAAAAACAAACAAACCGGAAAGAAACCATCAAGAGGTCTTCATTTTTCCCCCTGATGCAGCAGATGAAATACTCTCTTGAAAAGAGAGGGGAGGCGCTTGCTGAGAGCTCAAGGAGGTAAGACCGGTTGATGCAGTTCCTTCGCATATCGTGGCAGTGTATGCACATCTATGTATATTATATACAGATGTAAGATTTTTGTCAGTACCTCCTTAACATATCATAAAACTTGTGACTGGAACAGGAGCTACGTTGAATGAATAGCTGACCTTCTTACATGTGGTACAATGACTTTAAATGGCATATGATCGTCATTCACCTTCCTATGGTTGGAGAAAATGGCTGAACAGAAAGTCTGTCGCAGAGAGAAATAAAAGCAACAGAGCGTTTTCCAGAGAATTATCGGAGGCTGACATCTAGTGGCCCTCAGTCCCATCGCCGTGCAGCACTCGGAGCAACATTCCACACTGTCCGTGTACATCTGGGCGCTTCGAAGGACCAGTGTGCACGGTGCACAGGCAGACAGAGCTTATTTCCGTGGTCCTTTTTATGTTAAACTTGTGATACTCAGACAGAATGAGAAAACTGAAGTGAAATGGACATCAGTGATCAGTTTTACTCCACATTCTGCATAGAGCTGATGGAAGTCCCCCCTTTTTTCTTTGTTATGTGCTATTTACTATGTAGGGGAGCATCTTCAAACGCAGCTGTGCCACTCCCTGGCTTAGACTTTTTGTAATCTGAAATAATTCTGCTGTGAATTAAATTCTTCTGGCATGCTTAAGTGCTTCTCTAAATTGCCCATTTCTGCCCTGCTTTACCACAAGGGTCAATGGACATGCAAAAGCAAAACCCAGTGATAATTCCCATTACCTTTCACTTTGTGTATTTGGCATTTGCCATATGTTACAGTTTGTATTTTTAAAGTTATATTTTATGTATGTAGCTATTGTGTCTGGGTTTCAACCTTATTCTCTTATGTTCCTTCTTTCTGTCTGTCCTTCCCTCCTTCCCTCCTTCCTTCTTTTCTGCACCTTGTAAATTTACTTCAATATTTATCGCTAGTACATTTCTCCAAGGCTTATCTACTTTTTTCCCATGGATCAATATACATAGTAAAAGCCTATTCTGGAAAGCAGATTACATTGAAAGCTTTCTTGATTTTTTTTTTTAATCCCAATCTTGGCTTCTCTCTTTGATCCCTCTCCAAGAGCCATCAATTTAACGAGTTTGCAAAATGCTTCCTAAGCACCGACCTCTTCCTCTGTGGCATTTATATTCATTTTTCCCCCCCAGGAGACTGCACGCACAACAGCTCTGTGACAAGAAAAGGAAAGTAATCAGCCTGGTGCTCTTATTCACGAGTTCTGTCAAGTTAAGCTGTCAGAAGCCCAGAGATGTGAAGGAAAATCAAGAAAAAAGAAAAAGAGTACAAAGAGATTGTGGCCGCCTGGAAGGTGAGTCCGGCTCTCGCTGAAGCCGTGACGGCCTGTCAGGCCTGGGCCAGAGGTTCCCCTGGCCCCTGGAAGGGCCCTCCGGCTGGTTCTGCCAGAGCATGTCCGGGAGAAGGCTGGGACAGCTCCGGGATGATGTCTCTCCTGTCCCCCCGTCCCCTGTGTGCTCGGGTCCTCACAGAACCACCACACCTCCATACCCAGGCACACGCCCTTGGATGCGATCTGGGGGTACGGCCGCAAGGGAGGTCACTCTGAGTCCTGGGCTGAAGTTCACAGGTGGGACAGCTAGGCCACTGCCAGGGATTAGGTCTGCTAGGATCCTGCAAAGGGAACATTTTCCTGAAAACTATCAAAGCCTTTCAGGAGACCATGTAACTGCATTTGACATAGAGATTCCATGGGCTGGAGTACCCTTGTATCATTTTCAAAATATTTTTACTGTATTTATTTTTTTAAAGAAAATTGCTTCCATTACATTTCTATTTTGTCCATAAAACTGTTTTTGCTTTCATAGACCTGATGCCGAATCCAGTAGAAATCAAGAGACAGTTTTCTCTGAGCATTTGTCATGCAAGAGCTCTACCCCAAAGCTTGGAACGTGGCTTCGCTGGGAAAGAGGTAGGTGACCGTCGCCTTCTCAGCACTTGCCAGGGGTACTTCTGGAAAGCCGAGAAGTGCAGCACCATCTCAGTCCGCCACGCTTCTGCCTCCTCCTCAGTCAGGCATGTCTGCAGGGCTGCCCTGCGTGCCGGGGCTTCTCCAGGGCCTCCCCACGGCACCTCCTGGAGTGGGGAGAGGTGTGCAGTGATCCGTCCGGGTGGTGGCCTGGGGCTGGTGGCCCTTACGTGCTGCTTTTCCTCCTTGTCCACTCACTCTGTCTTCCCTTAGAATCCTGGGATCTGGTGCTCCTGGGCCCCAATTCCCCTAACAGTCCCCTAACTCACAAAGGGCCTCACGAGGGCATTACCAACCCTCCTGGAAAAAGGCCTGAAAAATGATGTGCCGCCGTCCATTCACGCACAGTCCTCCAATTAATTTGGATGATGACTCAAATTTAGTTTTACCCAGGTGTAAGATTATTTCCATTTTTCGATACATTATGTTAACTTTGTAGCTTATGTTTATTTTGCATGTACATTAAAATACAGAGCAAATTACAACTAACTATATTAAACACATATGTTTTCCTCACAGATTAGTCAAAGCATAATGTGCTCTAAGTATTTTTTTTTAATTAAATACTAACTGGGGCTATCTTTGTGTTTATTCTTATCTGAATTAACTCCTCTCCCCCTTTCTCTCTTCAGAATTAGCTGCTACCATGAATAGAACTGCATCCTTCCTACATTTTAATATTTTAATGGTGTTTAATACATATTCATGCAATTTAACACATAGGCTTATACAGTTTGCTTTTTTCTTTCAACATTGTTTAAAGATATAGCCATGTTATTCTATAGCTTTATGTAAGTAACCATAAATATTTTTAACCAAGTTGTTGTTCCTCCTATCAATTGGTACATAAGATAACATGGTCAGAACTGTATTATATATGATACCTATATATAATATAGAAGTATAAGTGTAATATGATATATTTATCCATTTTTTATTAACAAAGGCTTAGGTTTCCAAATTTTTCCCTTATGAAAAATATTACAATGAACAATAGTTTACATTCCTCTTTGTACATATGCACAATGGTTACTTAAGGTGCATAGCGAAAAGCACAGTCCTTCTGGCATTAGGTCATGAGAATATTCAAGTTGGCTAGCTATTTTATGGAATAAAATTCCCAGTAGCAGAATATGAGAAGCACCTTTGCTCTATACTCTTCGACTGTCAGAGTTCTGTTGCCAATCTGACAGAGGTACAGTGCTATCTAGTTATGGACTAAGTTGATGTTTCCCTGCTAACTCTGGGGATTGGGCATTTTTCGTATGTTAATGGACCCTTTGGGATTCTTCTCCCGTGAACTGCCATCTTTTATCTTGTGTCCATTTTGCTAGGGATGCAACGCTGGGATCGCTGAGCAATCCTGGCTTCCGAAAAAAAAGAGAAGTCATTCAATTCTATTTTTATATGAAATGAAAAATTCTTTAAGATTTAATAATCAACATGAAAAGTCTGATAACAACTTAATAAGATGAAACATTACAGAACAACAGGAGACCCTGTGAGGCCACGCAGTCAGTGTTAGTGGTCCTGTTTATTCATTTTATGAAATAATTCATCCCAACCTCCTGGAATTTGTAAAGACAGTTGTCACTAAATATGCTATTAAGGGCAACTGTATTTATTGAAGAAGCATATCCCAATTTATCAGTAACTTAATTATTAAGCTAACATTATCATTTCTAGTTAAAGATATTTTAAACTTAAAGTCTCAAACTGCAGAAAAGGCTTCTACAAACGCATAATTGTCAGTTAAATTTCAGAATGAGTTTCATCCTAAGGTGTATGATGGAATTGCAAACCATTGTCAAGAAATATTGGGAAGAACCATGCTCAAGAGCAACGTGGCAATATACTTGGCATTAAAGGAAAAGAATCATTCATTACATCACACAAACATGTTTGTGTTCATTTCAAACAAAATTCTCCAATGTATATTCCCCTAATATTGTACTCTGGGCTCTCCGTAAGGCATGTTTATGCTACTTAGCTTAAATTCCCTCTCAGTGACCACTTTTTTTTTTAATTCCCAGAGTGTGGTCAAGGTTATTATTTAATTAAAGTTTCTCTTATCACTCAGTTTGTAAAAGGTAGATTTAGATTTAACCTCAACAGCGTGAGTCCCAAATGCATATGGTTATCGGTACATTATTATGTAAACAGGGCAGGAAGGCTGCACTGTGACACGTCTGTCCCTTTGGTGAAGATGCCAGACTCTGCTTTTCCCCCCTTGCTGGGGTGCTGATGCTGAGCCCTACCCCCTACTCAGGAGGCATATTCTGAGGCCCTGGGGGTGAGGGAGCCCACGGCCTCTTGGGCCACCGACGCACAGCCAGACCTGGTCAGACAAGCCACTGCTGAGCTAGTAGCAGGGACCAGGCTCAGGAGCTCTGCCTGTGTCACCGCCGGTGGGGGGAATGCTCAGGTCCTCCTGGGATGTTTGGTATCTGTAATGCCAGACATTCGATAGACTTCTTTCTTGCTGTTTTCATTGTTACCATTCTCTCCCAGAATCTTTCCATGCCCATATCACAGTAGAAGATGAGTCACAGTGTCACTGGAATTAGATCTGACCCCAGGCGTGGGACCCCTTAAATGGTGTGATTCTGGAGAAATCAGAAGATGAGGAGGCCTGGTGTTCCTAAAATCTCTCCGTCAGCAGATGCCTGGGGCCCCATCATGACGGCTAACCTCCAGCTAATCCACTTCAGTCCTCATGACCATGAAGCTTCAGTTCACTTGCTGGAAAGAATGCCTGAGGAGAAAAAAGATTTGGGTCATTTATTCAGCTTCTGCCACCAAGTAGCTGAGGGAATTCAGCAAAAACTTCTTACGGCCTAGTTCCCAGTTTCTTCATTAAAGTGAGGGCATTGGCCTGGGTAGTTAATTAAATACCTTCCAGCCATGAGAACCGTAATATTACATCGGCAGTTTTCAAACTGTGGTCTGGGGACCTTTGAAGGTTTGATGAGACCCTATCAAGGGAAGGTCACATTTTCTCATGTGATTCTAAGTTGTTATTTGCCTTTTACAATTCCCATTCTCTCAGGGTTTCCCAGAGGAAACAAGACCTATACATTCACAGAAGGTTGCGCACAGAAGCAGATCTGAGAATCCCGCCCTCTCCTATGAAGCCAGACATTTAAAAGATTTGCTATAATGTGCAACAGAGCCACTCTTTGTCTCTTTATTTCTAATTTTGGAAAACTGAGTTACCATTATAAAAGTGTTACTTATCTTGATGTGTAATAGGTTTAGTATTACTACTTTAAAATGAACTATTAAGTATTTTAAACAAATCCCTCAGCTTTAACTTCTAATATGGTAAGTTTTGATATATTTAAGCCACATAAACAAAAGCCCTTCGGAGCCCTTAAGAATTTTTAAGAGTGAAGTGAGGCGCTGAGACCAAGCTGCCTGAGGCCTGCTGATCTCTACTCCATGAGCCGGAGTCTGTGACTTTCCTGAATACAGGCTTTGAGAGGGGAAAGAAGGGACAGAGACAGTGCGGGCATGTAAGGACTGGGAAGGGAAAAGTTATAGAAATTGGGATTTGGGAGCGTTAGGTAATGAATTCTCTTTAGAGCTGCAGACGAGGGTGGTCTCCTTTAATGAGTTCAAAACACGAGAGTAAACCTGTTCCTGACAGGAGGTGTGGCTTGTGGAATGAAGGGGGAAAAACATGCGAACAAACAAAAAAAACCCAAGCTATTTCACAATCATGAAGTTAACTGCAGTATATGGCACTACAGCCTCCTGGTCCACTAATGTGCATATTACATCAGGTATAACAAAATTAGACAGCAAACACGTCCGCTTTATATTTGCCTATAAAGGAACTGCACAGCAAGACTGGATTTCTAAATGTATCTCTTCATAAGGATATTCTTCCAGCAGCCTTGATAAGTGCTGGATGGAAAATTTTGAAAACATGTGGCACTTTTAAGTGATATTTCTGCATTTACAGAAATGTCTTTTCATCAATGCAATGCTGTAAGATGCTGCCCTGTAGCAGAGGGATCAGTTATTTTAGATATTAATCAAAATCGGTAGCAGCTATTTGCCTCCTTCTAAAGTACAGCACAGTACAGAAGATAGAGAAGAGCCATACAGGAGAGTCACCTGCCTAACTAAGTGTAACTGCAGTGACAGCAGAAAAGGAGAGAGAAAATGGGATGGAAGCAATATTGAAAGGTAAGTGGGATGAATTTTCCCAAAATGATGAGAGAGACAGCACAGAGACTGAAGGACTTCAGCACACTAGCGGGAGGATAAAAACTAAGAAAACACGTGTAGGCATATCATGGTCATATTGCTGAAAACCAAAGAGAAACTTTAAAACCAACCATGGGGGAATGGGGCCTAATAATACCAGCAGAGCAGCCATAAGACTTTCAGCTGCCTGTGCACAGAAGCCGTGGAGAGGAGGGTGTTGCTGGAACACAGCGACTGCCCCGGGTACCGCTGTTGGCTTAGTACTCCTCGTTTAGCTGTGAGGATGTCTGTCACCAGGCGGTTTCAGGACAGATTACTTAGGGAGAAACTGGCCATCCGCCAAGTAATCTAGCTGGTTTGATTCAAACTGGGGATGCCTGCAAAGTGACGGCTCAGCCAGAATTACCCTAACATCTGTACAATAATTTTGGAGTGCCCTCACAATACTATCAATAAGGAAACATTCATCACCAACATCAGAGTAATGACTTACAAAACAGAGTACACAGAGCATCATAAAATACATGCTGTCAGTTATAGACAAGTTACTCTGCTGTCAGTGATAGACATGACTTAGTTAAATGGGATACCAGCAAATATTGCTTGGAAAATCTGCCCGATTTTAGTTCACTGAGGACAGGGTGTTTCTCAGTCATATTTTGCTTTTAAAATGCATGGCCAACTTAGCTAATTTCCTCCCTTGGTGACATCTCTAAGAGTGACAGCAGTTCCTATTTAGATGCCTAATTTCTGTCAGAACTAATAAGTCATAATGGGTGGTCAGATATAAATAGGTGCTTATATAATAAAAGGCATCCACCCGAGACACATGAGACAAATGTATTCTTTGGTAAGTATTATATTTCCTTATCAAAAATCTGTCAGGAATGAATGTCACAGATCTAAAGAATTCCAAAGATCGCCTGCCTCAACACTAGGTAATAGCTTGTATAAATTAGGCTTCTTCCTGTTGAATTTGTGAGCCAGATCATGCATCCTATTTTGAAACAAAGTTTACATGAGAGCGGTGGACCTTTTTAGTGATGCTTTTAGTTTGTGGTACCTCTAAGTTTGTAGTGTTCTATCTGGGCTACAAAGATTGCTCAAATGGTTTAACAGAGCAGTGGCACGGAAGTGAAAAGAAACATCTTTCCCAGAATGGTTTCATTGGTGTGGTGAAGGCAGGGGGAGAAAAACAAACGCAGGCACGCTGAGCTCAGTTCTCACCTGAACCACAGCAACAGTGCCTCAAAAACACCTGTGGATACTCCTGCAGTCAGAGAGCAGCTATCGCTTTATTGCATTTACTTACCATGAAATGCCTTGGGATGCCAGCTTAAACTTTATACTGTATGTTGAAATCTGCCTTAAGATGCTAACTGAACAGTTCACTTCCAACAGCCCATAACGTCCCAGTTTCCAAGCGTCATGGTGCGCCCCTCTTCCTGAGCCTAGAGTTGCTCGCCTTAACCCACCCACCTTCCCCATTCCTTCGCTCACCCAGTGATGCACCAATTTATCACCTACGCTACATCCTCTCCGACATTCCCCTTTCCTCCCAGTGCCGGAGAACAGACATTCTACGATGTTCTTTCCTTGGTATTGTTGTGGGTTATTTGGTATTGTTATGAATGTGTCCCTCCCAAATTCATGTATTGAAATCGAACCCCTGATGTGATGGTGATACGAGGGGAGCCTAGGAAGGGGATCGTGTCATGAGGGTGGAGCCTCGTGAACCGGATTTGTGCCCTCCTGGGAGGGGGCCAGACGGCCAGCGCCCTCCTTGTCGGCCACGCGGGGACAAAGCGGGGAGCAGAGCCAGGGGCCTGTCGGCACCTTCCTCCTGGAAGTCTGGTCTCCAGAACTGTCTGTTGTTTAAGCCACCCAGCCTTTCATCTCCTTTTCTTTTCTCTTGTTTGTTTTGAACAAGTGATAGGTGGCGGCTACCGGGACCCCCGGGACGCGCAGGCGGCGGCGCGGGGCAGGTGTGGGCCCCCTGGAGGTGCAGCGCGGGGCCGCCGCCAGATGGCGCCGCTGAGCCGCGGCCCGAGGATGCGCGTCCGCGGGGCGGAGTCCGTGCAGTCCGGGGATGCAGGCCCAGCCGTGCGCGGGGCCGGGACCGCCTCGGGCCTGCGAGGGGCTTTGCGAGGCGCCTGGGGGGCCCGGCGGACGGAGAGGGCGGGCGGCGAGGACGCGCGCAGGGGCCTTCGGCTCCCCAGGTAAGGCCCCCGGCCCGGGCACCTGTCACCGGCCGCCCCCGCGGCGACCAGCGCGTCCTCGGGGCAGGGACTCCCCGCGGTCCCGGGACATGCGGGGGGTAGGGATGGCAAGGGGCGGCGGGCAGCTGCCCGTCAGGTGCCCGCGGCCGCTGGGGCGGTGTCCCCGCCGTCGGCCCAGGTGAGCGGGGGCACCGTTTGTGTTCATTGGCGGGCTAGGTCGGGACCGCTTCCGACCCATGGGGGGCAGCCCTCAGGAAGACCCCACCCACAGAGACTTTCCGCGGCGTCTTTCCGGGGCTGTTAGCACCTCACCACCCCCCGACCCCCGCGCTATCCTGGTCCCCACCCGGATCTCACCCAGGAAGCAACAGCTGCAGGGAACGTGCGCGCTCCGCGCACCTGCTGGGACTCCCAGGTGTCTCCAATCACCCCTGCGGCTTCAGCAGGTGCCTCCGTGGGCTCGGACATCCGAGAGGGTTGGAGTTTTCAGGAGGCTACAGAGGGGGGCAGGTAAGGTGGGAGTTGGTCTTCAGAGGCTGACATTGAGCTGAGAGCGTAGTCAGGGCTCTGCCCGCCCCCCTGTCCCGCTCGGTGGGCCTCTGGGGACTGACTGTGCTGGCATCTCATCAGCAGGTTAGTCTTCTGAAGGGTGTTGCCGGCAGAGGTGGTAATTAAAGAATTCTGAGTGTGGGCATGGAGTCCACGGTGCTTGGTGACCCCCCTGCCCTGGGGAGAGGCCGAAAGGGAACCTAGATGAAGGTTAGGTTTCTCTTTTGATATCTGGGAAGGTTGTATCAGTGGCTTTCCGCAGCGGCCAAACCACTTCTGACTGCAGGACAAGAGAGTCGGTGACATCATTAGGTCACGAATGGAACGCAAAACCGTCAACACTCTGAGGCGTGAGAACAGAGGTCCGCTGTGAGCATTTCCCTGGGGAGAAGAGCTGGCCACAAGGTCTGGTCAGTTGTTCCGTCAAGCGTTTGCCCAGCGGCTCAAGTGTCAGCAAACCCTTGCCCGTCCGTGTACGTTGTTGGCATTGCTAAGTCTGTGCTTCCAGAAGAACTTTGGTCCGTGTCAAAATGATAAAACAGGGGATGGACAAAATATATATTCTAAACCAATTTCTTCATTATTCTACTCCTTTGTATGGATCTTCAGCAAGTATTTGCTGAGTGTCATCTATTCACCAGGCAGCTGTCTTGGCACTAATCATACAACAGTGAAAAGGGCACAAATGTTTCTTCTCACACGACTTATATTCAGTGAAGAAAATCTGGCCATATAAAAATAGACTGATAACTTCAGAAAACAGTAAGTGTTTAGAGCAAAGTAATACAATAATGGACCAGACATACAGTCTGGAGGATGGCGTTGATAAAAATGCACAGAGGGTTGGTTCTGTGACGATGTAGCGTTTGAACTGAAATCTGCATAATGAGAATGAAAAAGACCAGCAGAGGGTGTTCCAGGCATATAGGCAGCAAGAGCAGGACCCCTTGCTTTGTTTTCCTTGTGAACAGAAAGCCCTGTGTGGATGGAACGTGTTGGGAAAGAATGTTTGATAAGAAAGGAAATGAGATAAAACAGGGTGAAGACCCTGTGCGGCTTGCAGGCCACGGAGAATTACATATTCTCATGTTGCGGTTGCCCCTCGGCCCCCCTGAAACCCGTATGTATGCACATCTCCTTTTAAACCGTTTAGTGTTGACCCTTTTCAGCAGCGCCCCCTGCCCGTGTCCTTTTGGGTACAGGGTAGGGTGAAGGTTTCAGGAAAAATGATGGTGTGGGTACTGAGTTGTAGTATGAGTCCCTTCGAAACAAGTATAAATCTTCCCATTTCTTTGCTTCTCAATTAACTCAAAAAGAAGCAGAATTTATTTTTTCCTCTCTAAATTAAGATATGATCTAAATACCTAATACAATGGCTCTTGCAGCCCTTCAAGGGAATCAACGAGCCAGGAAAGGGCTGGTGGGGGAGCCACGCCTGCCATTTGGAGATGGTCCAGGAGGGAAGCATCGCTCTGCAGTGTGAGGTCCCAGCAGGGAAGCCATGTGGTCGCTGTTCCTCGGGACACGGAGGCCACGTCTCCCCCTGGAGAGGGTGGGTCTCAGTTCAGTGTCTTTCCTGAATTCAAACTTTCTCAATCAAATGAATCTGTGCATAAATGTGCTGAAGCCCATTGGGAACCCTTCCTACCTGAAAAAAAGTCACCATCATCAGAGATGGATCTTGACCTGCACAATAGCTTGGCTGCTGTGGCATTGAGGCTGCTCCACAGAGAAACTTGGTCCGAGTGGGAGGAGCCCTTTAGCAGTTGGGGCCGGGCTCTGGAGTATGGGGGACATGTCCTACATGAACGCGGCACTGCAGGGTCCGACTTAGCACCCCTCATCACCCAGGGGCTATCCCAGGGCACTCTTCACACCTGTGGGCAACAGGGATTCTGCACGCTGTGGGCTACGCAAGCTTACATTCCCTGGGCCCTCCATCATCCCGGTGCTGTTGGCCAGCCTTTTCGCATTGACTACTGCCTTGCACAGACACAGGGAGGAAGATGCCTGTGGATTTCTAAGCCTCACCGAGGATGCCATGCACAAAGCATGTCTACTCGGGTGCATGCAGGCAGCCCGTCACTGAGGGCACCACCCTAGCATATCAAATACTGGAGATCTCAAGTGTTTGTGCTGCCCTGATGTTTCAAACACTTTTGACCCTTACCGGGACATTGCTCTGGATATCAAGGTAGCTCAGAGTGTGAACCAAGCTTTGGAACACTTGGTGTTGCCCGAAAAGTTGGATGTTCTCATCATTGTGAAAAGTGAAAATGTGTATCATTGCAGTATTTGTCTAAAGAAGGCAGTCGCTTCCAAGACACTGACTTTGCACACTTCCTCCAAGGTCCTTATTCTTGTATTGAAACAGTTCTCAGATTTCACAGGTGACATAAAGGCTAAGCAAGTGCAGTACCTGAGTGTCTTGTCACTCGGCCATACAGGTCTCAGCAGAACAGGAGGCCACGTGCTGTGCTCTGTGCCATTCTGCTCCATGCTGGGTGGAGTTGTCATGATAGATATTACTTCTATTATATACAATCTAGAAATGGCCAGGGGTAGAAAATGCATGATGCTAAGGGAACCACTGGTGATATTACTTTCCCCCTTCCCCCCCAAAACCATGTCCTCTTATATCCAGAAGAGAGAACTGGGAAAATACAGTGGAAGTATGTCAGTAGGTGGGTAACCAAGGGGCCTTGTGGCTGACCACACAGACATGGGAGCAAATGAAGGCCCCAAGAGACTCTTACACCAAAGTTCCTGAGTTGGAGGAGCAAGTGGGAGGAACAAAAACAGAAACAAATAGGCCTTAGAACAGTGGGAATTCCTCCAAAGAACCATACTGAGCAAAGCCTGAATTGAACCTCAGGAAAATAGAATTCCCCCTGCCTTGCAATGTAGTGGTGATTCACTTGTCAAAATACAGAGATGAGGTGGCAAATTATCACCCTGAGCAGGAAAAGCACCTCCTTAACAATCTATCCAGGGACATCCCACCTCGGATGGTCCCAAGTGTGGGCCAGAGTAACGAGAGGGCTAACAGGAGGGGCAGAGTCTCTCCATGACCTCCAGCACTCCCCGTACAAGTGTTGACACATGTGCCTGCACGTGCACACACACACAGTCATTCCTGGATGAAGAAATGAAGTGCTGTAAGGTCTGTCTATGTGCACACTGATGCCATTGGGTAGTGGTGACTGCATTCTGGTGTGAGGTCATATATAAGGATATTTTGTGTCATGGTTTTGAGTGGTTTGGACATGTAGAGGGGCCTCTGCACGTGTTCATGGGACGTGGCGTTCGGCATAACTTGTGCATACTTGGCTCTGGGGTGTCGGTCTGCCCTGCAAGGGCCCTGGAGAGGACTGGCTTTTATTACTGGCTCTGGGGACTTGGCGGCTGTGGTGTGTTTGAAGAGTCCTTGTTGACAAGGCATGAGATGTTTCCGTTTTTGCAATATGGATGCAAGCCCATAAATTTAGTGACTTGGAATAATTCAATTTGGAGTGCATTTGTGTGTTAAGGAGGATGGTGTTTTGTTTTCCTGTGTTTTCTACTGGTATTATAGGGTGTTGTAAAATAAGTTCAGTCTTTGCAAATTGTTAAAATCAGTTTCAGTGGTGCACTTTGGATGAAGAGTGGAATGGCATTTGCATAGCTTTGGAGGTGTGGTGTTTTTATTACACACCTTGGGGTCCACCTCGGGGTGGTGCATGGAGTGTCTGCATATGAGAACGCAAGGGTTTCTGCACAACGCCTGGCCCTGGTCAAAATTGGGAGTTTGTATTTAGAGTTTGTGTTTTATGTGCATTCAGAAATGAGGGGAGTATGTGTGTGTGTTCTGTGGGAGGACAGTATTTAAATTCATTGACTTGTGGTTAGAGATAGTGTAGGTAAATAGTTTATTTGGAAATTAGGGCCAAGAGTCCTTATATCTTAACGCTGGAGGCTTTTATGAAGATGCAAATGAGTTCAGAATAATTTTTTCCAGTGTCCTGGGCTTCACATGTCTTTTACAGTTGCCCTGACGGCCACCTCTATCAGTACACGTTATCTGCCACCTTTCCTTAAATAACAAAGATGACTGCCGGGGGCTTGTCACTGCCGACCCCTGCGGCCGGGGTGTCCGGAGCGGCCGGGAAACCCTCGCGCTGCCGATGCCCCAGGGAGGGCACCTCTGGCCTCAGAACCGCCGCATGTCCCAGAATACCCGTGGGCGTGCGAACTCGCGTGGTCCTGGCGGGGCTGCTCGTGCAGCCGGCGGCCGCCCCACAATTGTCTGCATCAGCCTAGAGCCCAGAGGTCTGACGGCAGTTTTGGACCCTCCGGAACTTCCAGGACTCTGGAAATACTCGGGGTCCCGGTTAGAGCCCTGGACAGGCTGGGGCCGCCCCTGAAGGCAAGGCGGTGGCGGCGCGCTCCCCGCAGCGAACGGCAACACTTCCGCGGCCCTTAGGCAACCCGGACCTTGGCGTGAGACCCTTGAACGAGCAGCAGCGCAGCCCCGCCCGGCCCCCCGTGCGCCCCGGCGCCCGCTGCGCAGACACCCCGACGCCCGGGCCGATGCCCCAGGGGCCGGAACTGCGCCTGCGCCCACCTCCATCCGGGCCCCGCAGCCGGAGCTCGTTTGCGGCCGACCCGGAAGCAGACCTCTCGGGGGCCGGCTCCGTTCCGCGGCGCGGGTCTCCGCGTTCCCAGCTCCCCTCGCCCCGCGCCGCCCCGCGCCGCCTCTCCCGCCGGGTCCCGCGTCCTGCGGCGCCCCTCGCCCCGCCAGCCCTGCCCGGTCGCGGGCCGCTCTGCTGCCGGGCGGACGCGCCTGCCTCCGGTAAGGTCGCCCCGAGGCCGGGCCGCTGCCGCTCCTCTGCCTCCGTTCTCCCCCCGGGGGCCCCCGGAGTCCGCCCGGCCACGCCTCCGCCTGGGGCCGCCCTGCTGCGCCCAGGCGTCCCCTCGGTCACAGCGCCCCTGGCCCGCGGCTCCCCGCGCCCGGCCCCAGGCCCCCCACCGGCCTTGCCCGTCCGGGCGTCTTCGCTCCTCTGGGCGGGGGCGTGAGGGGGAGACCGAGGGAGGAGCAGAGACACGGGGACCGGGGCGGAGAAAAGGGGGGCAGCTGAGGGCGGGGGATGCGGCCGATGGGGTTGGAGACACACTCAGGGTGAAAGAGTGACCTGGGCGAGAAGCAGTGGAACGAATGAAAACAGAAAGGGCGTCCCGAGAGGTGAACGAGAGAACGGGAGGGGGCTTTGCCAGTTCACGTACCCACTGCTGCCAGTTTAAACTTAAACTTCTCCTTAATTCGGATGTTTCTATGTATTTGTGACATGAAGTTTTAGCTACTTTACCCGTTTGTGAATGCTTTTGCCTTAATTTTTGCTAGGAATATACAATACCCACTTTCCCTCTTTTTATTTGTTTCTTCATCTGGTACATAACCTTCCTGAGCTGGTTGCAATATTCTTGGAAGGGACATAAAAATACTAGTTTTATGGAGCTTCTCATCAAGAGATGATGTCTGTGAAATGCTTAATAATATCTGCAACACTATTAAAGAATATTTGGGTCAGAGAGTTTGAAGTTCATAACATTTAATGAGTTATAGAAACTTTATTAGACAGTACTGGCATTTTCTTCAGCAGCATAAATTAGAAACATGCATTTAGGGACAACAAAAGTCATTGAATGCCTACGTTCTGTCAGAAGGCTGAGTGACAAATGAAAACTACCAAATTTAATGTAAAAAACTCATCTTGCCTGGACTTTGTTATATCGTTTTCAGAAAGGCTTGTTATTTGGTGACTGTTAAAAAGGATATTCTGGAATAAGCAATTATTTTAATTTCCTGCATAATCCATACTCCTGTCATAGAAACTGTCCTTTTCTTTTAAAAAAAATTTAAATTCTTTTACTTTTTATGTGTTAATTGCTCCGTAATGCTGAAATACAAATGAGCAATACATTCTAGGTCCTAAATGTACTTTCTGGAAACAGTCTGTGATCCAGAGACAGCTCTTAGACTGGTTCATTAAAATACGTGTGTGTGTGTTTTCCAGGGAGTCTGCCCCCCTAAGAAGACCAGGCCCAGGGACCATGCCCTACCCGCCAGCCTTCCAAACCCCAGTGTGCTCCCAGCGTTAAGGCTACAGCACATCCTCAGCCCTGACTGTCTTGATGACTTTCTGCCGTCTGCTCCAGCCAACCACCTTCAGGTATGTACTTCTGGGATCTTGCTTCTGAGCCTGGGGGCTGTTGGTCGGCTAGATTGGTCCCTCCCGCACTCCGGCATGCTTGCAGGTCTGTAGAGCGGCATGACTAGTTCCCTGGTCCTGGGGCATCCTCAGAAGTGCTGCAAAGTCCTCCCAGGGGGTGGGAACCTCCCCTCTAGATTCGCGTGCCTGTTCGTCTCTTCCTGGGCCTCCAGGAGTCTCGGGAAAATTTTCGTGGAGTCTGGCGAGCCATGGATGTCATCCCCAGTTTATTCAGGCAAGAGTGGTTGCTGGTCCCTGGGGATTACTTCTGTTTTCTAGAGCCTCAGGCAGGCCAGGATGCTATCTCTAAGCCTCCCCTGTTAAAACAGCCACTTCAGGACTTTGGAAAGAAACTTGGTATATTTATGGACACTCATTTCTGGAAAAGGTACCAGAGTGACCCAAAGATATCTGTGTATTGGCATTTGGGGAAGGCTCTGTAATGCCCTTCAGTAAACCAGACATCTTTCCTGGAGAGAAAAGTTGATTCCATGTTTTCTAACAACAACGGTCAATTATAACTGCTGTAATAATTGCCATCACAGTGACTGACAGTAATAATGGCAGTGGTCTTACAATGAGCAATAAGAAGGCAAGGAAGCCTAAGGAGCTGGGAGAACAGACCAGAGACCTCAGTGAGGGATGACCGGATGCCCAGGTCTGGACTCGGGGTGGTCTCAGAGCCCTAGGTCTGCCCCTTGACATGTGTTCTCTGAAGACGAAGGACAGGTGGCAGGAGAGAAGAAGAAACACGGCAGGTGGGGCACAGGTGACAGCAAGGACTGCTGGGAGATGGCCTGGAGGGAGCGCGCTGGGAAGACAGGAGCCCTGGGCTGCCTGCCGCCCCCACCCATCCTCACCCTGCAGTCTCCGTCTGGCCGCCCAGGACGGAAAGGCAGCTGAACCGCGGGCCTGCTCCCTCCACCCGTCCAAGGAACCCGAGTGCTCAGCACAGTCGGAGCCCTCAGTGCCAGCTGCCTTTCTGCCCCTCCGGGTTCACTGCCCACACATCTCTGTCCCATTGCACTGCCTGGGCTGCTAGGATGTCCTCCCTGTCCCTCAGGCTGGCAGCTGCAGGAACAGCTGGCAAGAACAGTTTATGGAGAACTTACAGAATAATGCACATGGAAGGCTGGAAATAAAACACCAAATGGAAAGGGTGTAATCATTGTGAATAAACAGATTTTTAATTCCATGATAATTGTAAACTATCAACACTCAAAACTAATTCACTACTAGATGCCATTCTACCTGGAATAGGCTTTATAAAGAATCCTGTTAAGATCCTGTCTGACAGAAGGATTGTTTATTTAAGGAATTACCCAGTCATGTGCTATTCCATTGGCAAGAACAATGGAATCAGAAACTCTTCTTAAAGATGCTTCGATGTAGGGGTAACTATGTGAAGTGTGGGATTCACATTAACTTGCACAGCCTCCTCCAAAACAGACAGCATACGAATATTAATCACACAGTGGTGCCCAGACACTAGGCATATACAGAGAGATGTAGAAGAGCCTTCTATACGGCATGGAAAGGAAAGCATTCAACAATCATGGAATAATTCAATCTATCCTTGCTTAATCTCTGACTGGTAACATAACCAGCATGAAAAATCCTCCTCCCTAGGACGATGCAGACAAGCGTGTCCTCGCACGCTGTGGGTGGAATCACGATGTGCGCTGCATTTGGGGACTAGCACCCAGGCAGGGTGTACTCAGGACCACACACAGGAGCCCACCACCCGCAGTGCATTCCACTCGAGTGATAAACTCAGGATTAAGTAAGAAAGCCAAACCAAGCCATTCATGTTGACATCATCGTTGGAGGCAGGAGAAACAAGCCTCAAACCACGCACCGAGCAGGTGGTTAGTCTGAGGTTCGCTCTTGTATCAGAACAATAGAGAAAGGAATAAATTGGCAAAATACTCAGAGCATTCCAGCTGTGACTTTTTCCCCAATTTTTTAATTGCAAAATACACATAACATTTACTATCTAAACTATTTTAAGGATACAGTTTAGTGGTATTAAATATATGCTTATTGTCCAAACTATCACCACCATGCATCTCTAGAACTGTTTCCATTTTGCAAAACCGAAACTCTACCCATTAAACATTAACTCCCCTTTCCTCTCACATCTCCCTTTCTGTCTCCATGAGTGTATCTACTCCAGGGGCCCCCTGTACATAGACTCGTGCAGCCTCTGTCCTTCTGTGACTGGCTTATTTTCACATAGCATCACATCCTGCAGGGGCATCCGTGGAGTAGGTGTGACGATGATGCCCGTCCTTCAGGCTGACTGGGTCACGGTGTGAATATGCCACTTTTTGCTTACCCATTGATCTCTAGCCTGTGGTTTTAACTGAGAAGGGTGATAACTCATTTAAGTGTTTAAAAAGTGTGAAAGCTTTGAAAGATGAGTGATGAGTGGATCTACTTCTACACGCAGCAAATTGTTAGACTGGATGAACTGGAGAGGGAAGGGTGACCACCTCCACTGGAAGACACCACTTGTCAATGAAACCTTAAACAGACATTTTCTAGACAATCAGGTGGGACTAGGACATCTTCCCCCTGTCCCCCTACAGCCCAGACCTGTCACTGCCTTGGTGGGTGGGCTTTGAATGCTTCTGAAGGCTCGTCCATGAATCTGTGTCAGCAAGAACGAAGCTCATGAATGAAGGGGACAAAACAAACAGAAGACCAAAGAGGACAAGGCGATGTGGGAGGGGGGGAGGCGCTGACAGCTGGGCCCTGCCTCGCCTGGAGGAAAGGAGACAGACGGCAGCCGCCGGACATGAGAGGCCTCCGGGAGGCGTTACGTTGCAGAGGCTGTAACATCTAAATACTAACAGGAATGGCTCTGTTTGGGAGGGCGTGGTTTAAGATAAAGGATGTATTTTACAAGTAACATAGAACTCATGATGTGGTAGGAAATAGTAGAACCCAAACATAAAGTTGGAAGGAGAGAGTTTAACTGGGATTAAAAGTAATTCCTCACCGGTTACAGGGTTGTGGCATCAACACTTGATGCCAGTGCGGGAATGCTTTACCATTTGATGGTTGAAAGTGTGTACCTTCAAAATTATGTACATTTTGAAGTAACTTACAAACCACCTAAATCTCTTGGTGTTTGAGGAAGAGTCTATTTGGTTCTAAGATTAGGGGCATAGCTGGTTCCCCTGATCGTGCAGGCCTTCTTCATAATCACATGTTGTTGTAAATAACTACCTCATAATTCATAAAAGTTTTTATAAGGAGCCTCAAATTGTTCTTCATCTTTGAATTAGATTCCACGAAGGACTTTTATTTTTCTTTGTTTTATATGTTTTTCCAAACTGAATTTTCATAAGCTCATGAATTCCTTTTTTGTACTTTAAAAAAATTGAGTCATAGAGTCGTTTTCGTCCTGTCATTTTCTGTCGTCTTTACCGGCAGCATGGTTTCTAAGGGCTGCGGCCTCGTCTTCCCCAGCTTGTTTCCCTCTAGTCGCTTGAGAAGCCTTTGCTTCCTCCTTGCCCTCGCGCCGCTGTCCAGCCCAGGTCCGCGGCGCTGACCGTTGGCCGTCCTCATGTCTCCCGGCGCGGTCGCTTCTCTTCATGGCTTGTCTTTCTTTTGGGAATTCGGAGCTCCGCCAAGTCATTCCTCCCTCTTGCCTTGCGATCTCTTAGGGTCGTTCTTGTAATTCTGCTTTGAGGCCCTGTCTTTAAGGTCTTTAATAATTTGCAGACCACCCACTACTAAAATCATTGGATGACTTTTAAAAGATGTTCTACTCCAAGGCGAAGGATCCGTTGAATGTTAATATTTTATTACTTTTTCATTCCTCCACCTTTTTATACTTTAGCCTTTTTAACACTTACTCTTGGTTATTATTTCTTTCAAGTCATTTTCATTGAGTTGGATTCCCCTTAAACTACATGAATTCATGGTGCTAGTGAGGAGAGAAGCACCTGTGGGTTGGGCTGTAGCGGGAACTCTGTGCAGCTCAAAGCAATGGCCGTTGTGGACATTTGGGAAGGGGCTGTGAGCTTGTTGGCATTTCTATGACCTGAGAACAGTCCACCACCGAGGCAGAGATCCCTGGAGAGGACCCCTCTGCTAGAGTGGGGTTTCTGATATAGGGACCACAATGCTCACAGAGCTTTTCTCTGGGGAAATAGGTTTGGGGTTGTATACATTTTTAAGCTCTTAAAAATCTTAATTTTTCCATATTAAACACTTCTAGAATGAATATGCTTTAGAATTCTTAAAGCATGTTATTTTAAGTAAAAGTATGTTCTCAATTTTAAGTAAAATTACAAGATTCTGTATGAACATTAAATGATGGAGGATGTTAGTATCATGTCACCATAATGCTAGCGGGGGCAAGAAACCACATTCTGTGGTCCTGTTGGAGAGGGAAACAGGTCATCGGCCTTAGACATTTGTGCAGTAGTGAACTGGCTCTGATTTATACCATGTGGATATCCTTCTATATCAGGGCAAAATTCAAGCTAACAAGGGCATACTACTCAGTTCACAAAATTACCGAGTATTTTATAAGCCGTTCTTAGGAGCCAGTGCACACCAGGCCTCACTGGGGGCTCTGGCTTGGCCTCCAAGTACGCCATTCAGGGTGGCTCCTCCCGCCTCTGATGCAGCAGCCCCTTGAATGGACCCAGCGTTTAACAGCTGAGAGGAACAGAGGCCATGATTCTTCTCCCTCATAAAAGCAACCCTGTCGCAACGGTTGCGTCTGCTTGAGAAGGGAGGGTCTGCAGGGCCTTCCGTGCTGCTCAGGAGAGACCTCGGTTGTGAGCCACCTTCTTGCTGCGGTGTTAACATCACCCCCCTTTACAGTTAAGTGGGTCCAGCATTCACTGAGGGACTTGACTGGGTCCTGGGGTGCCGCCAAGGCTCAGAGCTCCAGGCTAGACGGAAGTCTAAACATCTCAAGCCTCTTCAGCCCTCGTGAGCTCCCACTTGAAGTCACTTCAGAAGGGTGAGAAATGGCTCCTGGCAGAGGGGTGAGCAAAGCATGTCAGCCAAGTGCCAGCGTTTGGCCCTGTGCTGATGAACCTAAACCGAGAAGGACTCTGTTTATAGTTGGCAGGGTGTGCCCGCCCTGCGTCACACACTGAGCACCCTCACTGAGCCTCCACAGGCCACACACTTGCTGGAGACTGGCACGTGGGTGTTACCACTGCTCGTGCCTCACAGCTCAGAGGGGGCAGTTCAGCTGGCAGTTGAGGAAGGTGCCCTGCCCCCGCCTGGGGAGACGTGAGGTTTGGTGCCACCATCAGACAACGTTCAGGGAAGGTCCAGAGGGGACGTGACATGTACACAGATTCCTGAAGGAGAGTTTCTTCTTCAAGAACGCCAAGCTGGGGTGCGAGGGAGGTTCAGGTAAAGGGCTGTGTGTGGGCGAGACGTGAAGCCGCTGGCCTGCGGCCCACGACGCCATGCCTGCGGGGCAGGCCATCTCCATTCAGATAGGGATGAGGGGGCACTGGAGTGGTGAACAGCTGGGCCTGATGGGGACCTGGGCCCATATTAAGAATTTGTCTTTAGCTTCGCAGCCATTCTTACCACGCTCTTCAGGATTCCACTCCACGCCAGGATCCCTGGTGCCCATACCAAAACCGCGGACTCCAGGTGCCCACCCTGGGCCCGACGGAGGGGCTGCTGGGTGATCTGCCTCATTCCCACGTTCCCCAGGGGACCCCAACCCGTGCGGACTGTGGCTGGTGTTACTCAGGATAAGTCTGGTGCTGTTCCTGGGTTACTGCTGTCTTCCTCACCTTTGCATTGTGGCTATTTTATTTTTTTTATCGTACCCAAAAGATTATATCCTATTTGCCATCACCTTTTACTGTAGAATATAAGGTAACTTTTGTTTTTTACTGTTTCCTATAAAGAGTTCACTGTTATTTACTGGGTTGCCTATAGGAGATTCATCTATCCGAGAGACTGAGGGAGAGAGACATGGAAGACAAGGGCTGTAAAGTCCTGGGCTGGGAGAGCCGTGGAGAGTGGCTCACAGATGTGTTCAAGCCCCGCTGAGCCCTTGCACTCCTGCGTCTGTGCCGGTACCGCCCCAATGTAAGTAAGCACAGCAGTGACACAGGGTTCCCAGTGCCAGCACTGCACCCTCGCTCGCCCTTCTGTGCCGCCACCAGTCCTGGGGAGGAGCTGGGGGTTGGGGCGGAGGGGCTGGCCTGCTGAGTCAGTGCCTGGGCCCTTGACCTCTGACCCACCCAGGACCAGGTTCAACACTCTCTGGGCCTTAGGGCACTGGCCTTGGTGATGAGGGCAGCAACAGTGATGACAGGATGACAATGACAATTTTTTTTAAGTCAAAAAATTTTTTGTAGTTAAAATGAATGTATATTGAATGTTTTCTTCAAAATCTCTATTCCCAAGTACCTTAAGATAACTAAGTCTTTCAAAATTTTAATATTTTCAGAAATGCTTAAGCCACATCCTATTTATAGGAAAATCAATAATGAAACTAAATCATTTATCCTAAGAAGTCTTGATATTTTGAACTTTGTAGGGTTTTACAGTCCTTAAGCATTAGCCAAATCTGACTTGAAGAGGCCTATGCTGAAATGTTTTTGTTTTTTAGTAGTAAAATATGCACACTCTAGATACCTGAAAGAATATTTCTTTTGAATGTACATTTTAAGCACAACTGTTTGCACTTATATAGAGTCGCCCTGCTGTTCACCAGCCTGAGAGAGGACAGATCACAAGTCCTCTTAAAGAGCAGGACAGATCCCCTGCCTCAGCGCCCCTGCAGTATTGCTCCTCACAACCCAGATCCACAAATAGGCCTCTGGGGAAAGAGATTAGGTCACTTCGGAGACTTTCAGAAGGATGTAGAATTAAAGGATAAAATATGTTGGTGAAATAAAACAGATGAATGCAACATGACAGAGAGCACAGAAATACACCCGCACAAATACAGTCAAGTGATACTGACAAAGGAGCAGAAACAGTACAGTGGAGAAGAAGTGTTTCGACAATGCGGACATTGGTGGGGGCCAGGTATCAACGGGAGATCCACATGTAAGATAACTGAATCTAGACACAGACCTTAACACCCTTCTAAAAAATTGACTCAAAATATATAATGGACTTAAATATAAAACACAAAACTATAAAACTGATAAAGAAGAAAATGAGAAAATCTAGAGACCCTTGGGTTTGACAATGACTTTTTAGCCAGATGTGACCCATGAAAGCACTAGTTGATAAGCTGGACTTGAAAGTTAAAGACTTCTGCTCTCTTGAAAAATGCTGTCAGGAAAATGAGAAAAGCCACAAGTGTGGAGAAAATATTTGCAAAGTACATGTATGATACAGGACTGTTATCCATGATAGATAAAATACTCTTAAAACTCAAGAAAATGAACCACCCCATTAAACATGGGCAGCAGGGCTGAACAGCCACCTCACCGAAGAGGATACACAGATGGGAAATAAGCGTATGGAAAGGTGCTCAACATTGTGTCATTAAGGAATTACAAATTAAAACGAAAACATGATACCACTACACATCTATTAGAATGGGAAACATCCAGAATACTGAGAACACCAAAGGCCAGTGAGGATGTGAAGCGGCAGGAGTGCTCACTCACTGCTGGTTCAAATGCCAAGTGGCAGAGCCACTTTGAAAGACAGTCTGCCAGTTTCTTACAGTTTAACATAGTCATACCTTATGACCCAGCACTCATGCTTCTTATTTATTTATTGAAATGAGTTGTAAAACATGTCCACTCAAAAATCTGCATGTGAATGTTTTATAGAAGCTTTATTCATAGTTGCCAAAACTGAGAAGCAACCAGGATGCCCTTCAGTAGGTGCTGGATAAATAAGCCATAGAATATCCAAACAGCGGGATGGTACGTAACAGTAAAAAGAAGCGCGCCGTCCAGCCCTGGAGGAACCTTAAGTGCATATTACTGAGTAGAAGAAGCCAATCTGAAGGGCTGCATGCTGCACAATTCCAGCACTGTGACATTCCGCAAAAGACAAAACTGTGAAGACAGTGACAAGATGAGTGGGTGCCAGGGTCGGAGGAGGGGATGGATGAGTAGGGTGAGGACAGGATTTTTAGGGCACTGGAAATAACTCTGAATTATACTGTAATGGTGGAGAGATGTCATTATACATTTTTCAAAACCCATAGAATATACACCACCAAGAGTGAGCCCTAACACAGACTGTGGACTTGCTGGTAATGATGTGTCAGTGCAGGTTCACTGATTATAGCAAAAGTACCACTCTGGTGCCAGGTGTTGGCTGCGGGCAGGGGCAGTGTGCAAAGGAACTGTCTGTACTTCCTGGTCAGTTAGCTCTGAACCTAAAATGACTCTAAAAAATAGTCTTTAGGAAAAGAGTGAAAGGATGTCATCTGCTTTCTGTGACTGTGGCTGTGTGATTTCCCTATTCAGTGAGGAAATACTTTGTTTAAAAGGTATGCCTTGACTAGATTTATGTTGGCTATGGTCGGAGACTAGAGAAGTTTCCTGTTTGGAGGAGCAGAGGTATTGTCCTGAGAAAGACTTCATTTTAGGTGTAAGGCTGCAAGCAGAGTTATAGCCCAGAAATGGAATCCAGACAAGCAATTGGTCACCTTCACTTCCGAGAGCGCAACAGGGGGAAGTGGAGCACCTGTAGGGCACCGCGCTCGCGAGGGGAGATTGGGCCTCACATTCAGGCTCAGACGCCCTGCGGGCAGAGGAACTCAGCGGGGGGCGGGGAGGAGGCCTGGTCAGGGGAGACGGGAGACGGAGGTGTTGGGGGAGGCGAGAGCCACGTTCTGGAGAGGGGTTCAGAGTGCAGCGCTTGGTTTCCAAGTAAGAATTGCTTTACCGGGAGAGAACTGGTGACGTTAACAACGTGTATTTATAAAATAATCATTGGTGGTCTTCACAAGTAAGGGATGGAGGGTGTGAGGAGGTGATGCACACACTTCCATTTGACTAGAAGGGAGGAGAGAAGGGCTGACCTGGAGAAAAAACAGGCTCAGAGGAGATTTTGCTTCAAGTTTGAAGTGACAGAGTGAGCTTAAATGATGAGGGGATTGATTGGGCTGGGATGGACAGGTTTCTGCTAAAGGAGATGTACTTTGTAAACAGTAGTGTCCTAGCTGACTCTGGCTTAGCCAGCGGTAGATGCCTCTTCAATTTGATAGGAGAGAAGGAGAAACTGATGGGTGTGATGCGGGCATATCTGTGGGTATCGCGGCACACTGAGTTACTTTGTCACACTGGTAGTTATCGGTGTTATGGACCGAACTGTGTGCCCCCAACAGTGAAGTGCTGAAGTGCTGTCCGACTGCAGAAATGTGACAGTATTTGGAGACAGGGCTTTAAAAGTGGTAAATAAGTTAAAGTGAGGTCATCAGGGCAGATCCTGGTCCAGTTTGACTGGTATCTTTGCAAGAAGAGGAAATTAGGGCCGACAGGTCCAGGGAGAAGACTGTCATCTACAAGCTAAGGAGGGAGGCCTGAGACGAGGCCGGTCCTGCCAACGCCTTGGTCTCGGACGTCCAGCCTCTAGGACTGAGAGACAGTGCCTTTCTAAGTCACCTGGTCTGTGGTCCTCGTTACAGCACCTTGGCAAACTAATACCATATGGGAGATAGGACATAAGCCAGTGTTTTAAAAAGTGAGACTGTAGATTCAAAAGGCACAGAGAAGATTTGAGATACTTATGAAGCATGGAGGGAGTATTTCCTTCGCAAATAGTCGAGTCACCAGCTGTATTTGAGAGCCACTCGCAGTGGTGACTCTGTGTCTAGACAGGGACCAGCTCCTCTTTTGCGTGTGTCAGATGCATCACAGAAACGCAGGTGCACGGAGTCGCCTGTTGCTGGGATCTTGATGGGGAAACGTGGAGAATAGTCCAAAGGACGTAAGAAAAATGCTGGTCTGTTGAAATGAGAAAGTGTGATTGAATTGGACAGGAAAAATGGAGAGAGCAGGCCTGATGTCTGAGATGCGAAGGGGGTTCCTGAGGACAGATGTGATGTTGTGAAAGAGTAAGAAGAGGTGGTAACAGGCTGGGGCCTCTGATGATTAATTAGGAATTTAAGCATTGGAGGCAGAGCAAGATTAAAATGACAGATGTGTTACTTTGTAGCTGTAAAACTTACACTACCAAAGTTTTCTGAACCTGTCTGTTCATGTCATTTGTTAAATTGGTAAATAAGCCAAAATTGCCAGGTTTATTTGAGGGCTGAATAAGCAAATACATGGTAAATATCCAAGTGCAAAGCCACCTTTGATACCAGCTTTTTTTTTTTTTTTCTGGACAAGTACAATGGGTGAGTTAATTCTGCTACTATGACACATTACCGTTTTTTCATGAACTACACTTGTTACTCACATTTTAGGGGAGAAATGTTTATAAATGTTCTCTCACATGTGTATGCATATACTTATATTGGCATGGCCATGTACGTGTGTATAATGGAAAGGGATACTGCAGCTAATGATGATCAAGATGGGACAGGATTGGGGATTGGGAGGATATCAGCTACCACCTATCACTCAGCCACTCCACATTATCCGAGCCTCCTTGGCCCGAAGGTGGAGGCAGTGCTGAGAGTACTGCTGGGACTCAGCAGCTGCTACTCCCTGCTGCAGGGCTGTGAGGTCTGAGGCTGGCAGGATGGGCCAGTGATCCCTCCAGTGAACTAGGTACTTGGGCCGATGAACCCCACCGTCCAACAGACTTGCAGTCACTTGGTGTCCAGCCCATGGGGGCCAGGAGCAGGAAGGGGAAGGGCACCAGTGGGCTGATCCTGGCAGGGCGTGGGGTGGGCGGTGAAAGCCAGGAGGTGGCCAGTGTTCGCTGCAGGTGGAAGCCGGGATGTCCACGTGGCCAGGGTCAGGGAGGGGCTGGGAATTCCGGATGGCCCGGGCCAGTGAGCATACAGAACTCAGAGCTCAGCATGTTCTCACCTGAAAGGCACCTCCTTGGACCCTGGGGAGAAGAGTCCCCTGCGAATCGCTCAGAGGGCACCACTGCTTTTTGTTCTCTGGGCGGGGGGCAAACCCCGCTGATGACAGGGCCTCGGGCAGGAGGGAGTGGAAATGGAGCCCAAGACTGGAGCCTCAAGGCCTCTTTCTCTACCCGCAGCTGTGCCTGCTTAGCGCTGGGACCGGGAGAGAAAACGCAGAGGGCGGTGCCTGGCCCTGAGGACTATGCAGCCCCCGGTGAGTAAGAGCCTCTACCTACGGAGCTCACACGCTGGCGGGGGGCAGACTGGGGGCTGCTGCGCTCAGGCCTCGGGGCACCTGTTAAGTTTGTCTAGGACTTGAGGACACTGTCCTGGGTCAGGGACTACACAGTGACTAATGTCCTTCCTACTGTCACACACCTTAGGCCAGCCTCCTGTCCGCTTGTGTATTTATAGAACAGATGAGGGACTTTCTCCAGTCCATGGCCTCATTGGGAAATGATCACGTTGTTTGCTCACTTATCTTTATTCACCGTGCTCCTTAAACCATTAGAGCAAAGAACGGGACGTTACAGTCCCAGGGGGACATGGTGATGTCGTCGGGTGCGTCCAGGGCTACAGGTTTGGGTAGAGAGATGGGAAGTGTTGATGGAGCACGAGCATTGAGGCCAGAGAAGGCATGAGGAATAATTCACCAAACATGACAAGAAGGTTAATTACAAAAAGGTAACATTGCATAGGGAGCATCATTTCCTTGGTTGTGGCTGTACCTTTAGGAGGAGAAGAGACTGTGATGGCCGCCCAGGCTGGGGCTGGGCCTCAGTTCAGCCGCCTGAGGTCGCTGGCTTGTTTGCCATGGGCCGAGACTGTGGCTGCCGCTACCACGTTCAGTATGAAATGTGGTCGTTGCTGAAGAATGCCGAGGACAGCTCAGGGGGCTCAGACATTATTAGTAGGCTAATGGCCTGTATTTAATACATGTTCACATAGATAGGAAGAACTTTGTACATTAGTTCACTGGATCTTTCAATACTCAGATTATTAAACCATTTAATAGACGGGGAATCGGTGTAACCACCGGCACTCTGAGTGGTCTTTTTATCCCAGTCTTGATGGGATCGTACATGCTTAGTCTGCTCTCTTAGCCCCCCCCCCCCACATTCTTTAGTTCTTGGAGGAAAACAAAAAACTGTGGCCAAGGCACTGGGAACAAGTCTTAAGAGCGAGTCTGATGGAGTTGGGGCCCCAGGAGCAGTTGTTGAACTAACACAAGCCCCCAAAGGCAGCGTGCCCATATCATTATCTTGAACCTTTTTATAGCTTTCTGTGCTGCTCTTTGAACAATAGGGTGAGTAATGGGCAGAGAATAACTTCTGGCTTTTTGATCCAAGGGCCATGGTTTCACACTGTAAATCTCCGTGATGCCAGATGCCAGCTCAACCCCCTACTTGGACATTGGAGGGGTTGCTCTGTCTAAACCAGAATATTGGTGATGTTTTAGGAATCAGTGATGTTTGAAGATGTCACTGTGGACTTCACCCAGGAGGAGTGGGCCCTGCTGGACGCGTCCCAGAGGAAGCTGTACAGAGACGTGATGCTGGAGAACATCGGCCAGCTGGTCTCCGTGGGTGAGTCCGTGTGTATTGGTAGGAGGTAGATACTCATTTGTTCAGTCTAACACTCAGAGCGGAACAGGGTAACGGTGAACATTTTTGAATGCATAAAGTTTTTTCTACATAATAATTCTCCTCAAAATCTTTATGCTGAGACTTGAGACCAGACTAGTGAAAATAAATATAAGCTCCAGAAGAATAATGTTAGCTACTGCTTGAAAATAATATTCAACCCACTGTAGAGACCTTTAATTTCTCCTTTTTTGAAAAGAGAGAGGACTCTGTATTCTGTCTCTGAACTTGGGCTCGGGCATCAGCAACTGGAGGGCTTCACTATTTTGGAAAGATAATCTCATCATCTGGATTTCAGTGTTGAAGGTGTTACCTGGGCTGTACTTCAGTGTCCAGCTTCTTATTCCTCAGTAGCCTGTCCTGAACTTGATGGCCGTGCACTTTCATTAGCATAGAACTCAAAACCCACATACCATTTCCCATGAACAGGGTGCCAGCATTGCAGAGCAGACGTGATTTTCCGGCTGGAGCGAGGTGAGGAGCTGTGGAGTGAGGGAAGAGGATTTCTCCAGGATCAGAATCCAGGTGAGCGGCAGGGACCTGTGTTTCAAAATGAGGAGTCTCGTTAGTGAGGATCTCCTTAGATCTGTCAAGTTTTCTAAAATGTAGGTGGAGGACATTGGGACAAAATTGGGACAAAAGCCTTCAGATGTTCCTGGTCCTTGCGTGTATCAGCCACAGTTCACGTGTCCTCCTGCCGCTGTCTTTTTAGGCTTTAGAGAAAAAGATGCTAACATACTTACTGAAGTAAAACATTCATGTATGTTCTGATCCTCCCCTTGAAGATTCTCCCTCTCTTTACCTACTCACTGACTTCATCCACATTTCAGTTTTGTCATACTTCAGTCCTAAAAATCTTTACTGATGGTCAGTGCCTTACAATGCGCTTCTCCCTGCTAGAGTATTCACTCATTCATTGCCCCATCAAAGAGTCAGTTTTAGAAACATGCATGAGTCTTGGTGGTTTTCATTATTTTCATTCCCGTAATGCCATTGTAAATATCTTTTTCCCATTATTTTAGGCAGGGAAAGTGCCCTTAAGGAACAAGAAATGATTGCCACCAAACATACCATCCTGAAGGACACATCTACGGTCATACCAGTGGTAAGTTTGTTTCACAGGTGTTAAACCCTGGTCACCCAAGTTACAGCCCCAGGAATGGGACATTGTACTGAGCACAATAGCCTGATTTACATTAAGTTGGTATTAAGCTCTCTCTGAGCAAGAAGTTTTAGTTTGCATTTGGTGAATAAATTAACCTGAGCTCAAAACTGTATAACTTGAGATTTTAAAGGGCATCTGCATAAACAGATGCAGGCTTGTCTTTGAGACATATTATGGTCTTCAAAATTCATGTACAAGCTCGGCAGTTTGGATGCTACAAAAGGGCAAGTCTTTATGTATGCAAGTAATACTGGGAAGATTTTAATTGTAGACCGTCACACTGAATGATTAGGATTCATATGTAGAGAAATGAATGTCTGAATGTATGTGCACAAACCATTAATAGCATTTCATCTCCTTCCCAAAAGCAGAAATCTCACACCGCAGAGGATCCCTTTGAATGTAATGATTTCGGAGAAGATTTCACTCAAAGCAGTTTCACAATGACTCAGCATTTGTTAACTCACATGGAAAAGACACCGTGTATCAGCAAACAGTGTCAGAAGTCCCTTAGTGCCCAGTCATACCTTAATCAACACAAGCAAATTCATACTCGAGATAAATCGTGTGAGTGCCATTTATGTGGGAAAGTCTTTAGTAACTACTCTAGCCTTAGAAGGCACGAGATGACTCACACCGGAGAGAAACCGTATGAGTGCCGTATCTGTGGGAATGCCTTCATTCAAAGCTCTGACCTTAGAAAACACAGTCTGACTCACACTGGAGAGAGACCGTATGAATGTCGTGTGTGTGGAAAAGCCTTCAGCCAGTCCTCTAACCTCAGACAGCATGAGAGAACCCACACCGGAGAGCAACCCTATGAATGCCGTGTGTGTGGGAAAGCCTTCAGTAAGCGCTCTGCCCTCAGGCGGCACGCGAGGACCCACACTGGAGAGAAGCCCTATGAGTGTCAGCTCTGTGGGAAGTCCTTCAGCCAGTGTTCTGCCCTCAGACGGCACGAAGGAACCCACAACGGAGAGAAGAGTATGAGTGCCTTCAGTAAGTATTCCGACCTGAGATGACGAAGAAACACTGACCAATGTGAAAGATCCTTCAGTCATCCTTACTCATTTGACACATGCAAATTTATATGGAAGAGAAAACATTTGTGTGACACGTCCTTCTTGAATGAACTCACACTGTAAATAAGGAATGTAGCATTCTTCAACAGGGAAGAACCCCAGGTCTATAGTCACTGTGAATACTCAGCCAAGCACCCAAGAAAACTCAGTGAAGGAATAGATGCTATACTAGGAAGTAAGAGGATGAAGGCTTTTAAGGAATACCAGATGATTCATCCTGGAGAAGTGAGTCAATGGAAAACCTTGAGAAATCTACTCAGAGCATGTGGCACATGTGAGGATTCCACCATACAGATGCTTGGTGTCCTGAAGAGTGTGTAGCAATCACTTCTTACTCAACACTAAGGTTCTCACACTGAAAAGAGAGCAGTCCCACAATCAAAGTGGAGAAACTTCAGCTAGATTTCACATTAGAAAACTATGTCTAGGAGAAATTTTTTAAAACATCTAAAAGAGCTTTTTAACATAAACTTAGCTTATAATTCAAGATTTTGAGAAAATATTCATGGTAAAGTGATCTGGGAATAAGAATTTTCTAAGAAATTCAATTTAACTTTTTCAATAGATTATTACTTGTAAATATTTACAACAATAAACACTGTTGCTGAGAAATCTAGTATGTCGGTGAAGTTCTAGTCTCCTTCATGCAGCGGTGAACCCACAGGTTCGGGTCCGCGCTCGTGGGCATGTGGGTGAGGGACGCAGGTTGCCTCTGAGTACCCTTTCTCCAAAAGGCTCCACACCAGCTCCACTCATTCAGCACCTCGTGGTGACAACAGGGACCTTTACCACACTGCCGGCTTCCCAGTGTACGACTACCGTGGCCTAGCAGGATCCTAGCCATCAGGTGTAACCACTGCATTGTCCCCAGCCCTGTCTCTGCCCCTGGGCAGCTACTTGGGGCCAGAGGGACAGAAAGATCTGCCTTCCCAGGTCAAGAACACTGCTTGGATTTTTTTCCATGAAAAAATCCAGCCTGTTCCCTCTGACCTAACTGGGGGGCAGAAGTTCACCCTGCATCTTGTTCAGGTCAGTCCTGAGTGACGCACCTGCTCATTCCCCACACAGAGCCACTGCTGTGCCCACCCCGCCCCCCTACAGCCATCCTGAAAAGAAAACTCTAGTCAAAGATAAAAACCCCTAACCTGTCAGACTCCACATTAAGCCTTCCCTTTATTCACTCAATGTGCGCTTCCCCAGGCAAAAACCAGTTTCCACAAAGGAGGGTTCTGCTGTGCCTCCAGGGCTTGGACGCATTTTGCCCTTGAGCAAAGCCTAAGATTGGAACTGAACCCTAGGGGAATGCTCAAGAGGAAACAGGGCTGATCTCTGCTCTTCCTAACCAGGCACAATCGCAAAATGAGAAATTTTAATCTCCACAAGTGATTCTACTGTACAGTCAACATGTGGGGATGACAACCAATCGAAATTCAGCGTGTTGGCCCTGGGCTCGGGAGGCAGGGCTGGCCAGGCAGGGACACACGGAGATGCACACAAGGTCTCACGGGAACAGGCTGGGGACGAGACACTCCAGCCCTGGAGGCAAAGCCCACGGGTTCCGATTTCCACCACCACAGCCCACGGGATCTTGTTACTGAAACCTTCTAGGACTCAGTTTAAGGGTGAAGTAGGCCTAGTGCCTTTATTTTAGAGCAGTCATGAATACTAACGATTGATGCCATACGAACCAGGTTCTTAGTACAGATAGCATCATGTTTGCAAACAGGATATTTCATAAATGGAGGTCTGGCTTTGCCAATCTTCCTTATTTCATGTTTATACTAAAATACATTCATTCTTAAGAATCAGGTTGTCTTATTACTTCATTTAATCTGCTTATGATAAGACATCATATATCACAATGCCATAGTTGACTTTAGCTGTAATCCTGGGCCACAACTGAACGGGAAACCCACCCGGCAGCCCAGCCAGGGGTCACCTCCTCTGCCGCAGTGTCTCCGGGAAGGGAAGGGAAGGGTGGGCCCGGGGCTGCGGCGGTGGGGCCTGCGCTCGTGCTGGGACATGACTCAGCAGCCTGCCACGGACAAGGACTCTCCATTCACTAACACTCTCTTTTAGTGACTTTCCATGGTGTTTCATCACTTTTTGCTTTCAAATTTGTACCTATTTTGTTATATTTGAGATCTGAGGATTTCACTTTTTTGCCTATAGTGAGTGAGAGTGAACAATCACCAGATTTAAAAGTCCCCTGACAGGGAGGCAGGTCCAAGGCTGCATACAGAGCCTGAGCCCACTTCTTCCCATGTTTACACAGAACCTGCACCTGCACAGAGCTCATTCTGAGAGAAACTGAGGCCTTAGCCAGCACCTGCACGGCAGGGATACGGTGACCACATAAAAAATGGCAGGAGAGACAGAGACAGTTACCCAGGGAGCCCTGCCCGCAAGGCCGACCTGCGGAGGGGGCTGTCACCGAGAGCTGGAGGGCAGATTGGCCTGCCCTGGCACAGGAGGAAAACTGGCTCAGGGTGTGGAGGGCAGCTGCACTCTTGTAACAAACCTATTTTCAGAACTCACATGCCAGATGGTGGAAGAACTGCTGGAACTGGACCAGAGGCGCTGGTGAGTGCCGCTGTTGGCTCACGCTGCCCGTGCGCACTAGCAGCGGGATGGGAGCAGGGTGAGTGCCATTGTTCACTCCCCTCCGCACACTGCTAGTGTGGACACAAACAGGGAGAGCACCGCTGCTTAACATTCTTCCCCCACATACGGACAGAGTGGACGGGAACAGCGTCGGGGCACCCCCACCAGTCCAGACTTACCCAAGGCAATCTCCCAGGCCCCACTTGTGCCAAAACACACTTGCCAGAGATCCACCAGTCCCACCACGGTGGCACTAGCATGGCACCCACGTGGATTCACCCTCTTGCATCCCTTCCCTCCCATCCTTCTCAGTGTGGCCCTGACCAGTGCCCAATGGGACACCAAGTAGTCTGCCCCTCAGCCCATGTCTGTCACCACTGCAGCACCAATGTGCCCACCTGGGAAACTTATAGGCTGCAACACTAGGCCCCTGTATGGCAACCCCAGCCATTGCCCACTTGGAACACTCCCGGACTAGGCCCCTTCCCCACCAGGAACCCCACTAGCAAGCTCCAGGCCCACTGCCTACCCAGGAACCCCCCAGAGAACACCCCTTCAACACTGGCCACTGCCAGCAGAGCCCAGGATGGTGCCCACCGGGGAGACTGCTGGCCAATTCCCTGGGAGCCCCCAACCTGGGAAATCATGGCTCAAGACCACCCAGCCATCCAGCCAAAAACACCAGGCAGATGCGGTCTACCCAGGGGATGTTCATACATGATGCCATGGCTTCAAAACAGGGAGATAGACTTTCACCTAACTTACAGAAACAAACACACAAAGTCAACATGAGACAGAGGAGTATGCTTGAAAAAACACAACATGACAGAACACCAGAAAAAGAAAGAGAATTAAGCACTTTACCCAGTAGAAAATGTATAGTAATGGCTATGAGGATGATCACCAGACTTGAGAGGAATGTATTTTGTCCTCTGTCATGTGACCGCAGATGCTAGGATGCAGGTGAACAGATAAGCAGTATGAAACCCAGTCACAGAAAGCACTCAAGCTCAGACAAAAGGATGCGGATAGAATAAGGGAGCTCAGGGCCAACCTCTAACACCGTAACGTTTGCATTATAGGTACCCCAGAAGAAAAAGAGGAAGGGGTGGAAAACTTTTATTTGAACAACAAAAAAGGGAAACTTCCCCAATCCAGGGAAGGAAACAGCCATCCAGGTCAGAAGGCCCAGACAGTCCCCAACAAGGTGAACCTAAGGAGGCCCACACTGTGACACATGATTCAAATATCAAATATCAAAGACGAAGGAATCTCAAAAGTAGAAAGAGAAATGCAATGACTTACCATCAAAGGAGACCCCATAAGGCTAATCAGCTGATTCTTTAGCAGAAATTCTACAGGCCAGAAGGGAGTGGCACGACACACTCAAGTGCAGAAAGGAAATGTCCTTCAACCAAGGACAACTTGCCTGGCAAGGTCAGCATCCAGCACCGAAGGAGGGATGGAAGAGCTTCCCAGGTGAACCCAGGACTCCGCCACCACTGACCACCACCCAGCAAGATAGGTAACGGGACTTGGTAAGGAGGAAAGGGCAAGACTCTGACTGGAAGAAAGCAAATCATGAAGGGAAAGATTTCACTGGCAAAAGCAAACATATGAGCATAGGCGGTAGACCAACCACTTTAAAGCTAGTCTGAAGGCTAAATGACAATAGTAGTAAAATCAGTCACTGAATAAAAAAGTATAAAAGCAGATTTCATAAACATGAAATGTGGGGGAGGTGGAATGAAACAATGCAGTGCTATTAAGATGTATTCCCCATCACTGACCATCAACTTGCCATAGACTGGTGTATACATATGGCGTCAAATATAAACCCAGTCATACACAAATACCAAATACCTACGACAGACAGACAAAAAATAGAGTCCAACCATAACACTAACAAGTCATAATGTGCAAGGAAAGAAAGCAAGAGGGGAAGATCAGGTGTGACAAAAACCACAAGGAAACATTTAATGAAATGGCAGTGGGTACATACGTAGCAATAATTACCTTAAAGGTAAATGGACTCAACGCTGCAATCAAAAGACATAGGGTATCTGAATGGATAACAAAGCAAGACCCAACTATGTGCTGTCTGCCTTGAAGAGACTCACTTCAGGCCTGAAGTCACGCACACACTGGAACTGAGGGGATACGAAAAGACACTCCCTGCCCAAGGGGGACGCTAACTCTTCTGCAGTTTATTGTGTGAACCTCCATGAAAAAAAGGGAGGAGGGGAGATGGGGAGGGAGGAGTGCAGGACGGGGGAGGAGGATGGAGGTGGGAAGGGGGGCAAGGGGGATGGGGGAGGCTGGGGGAGGGCAAGGGAGAGAGAAAGATACCCGGCAAGAAGGAAGAAGAAAATAAGTAAAATAATCTGCTTCCCCAAAGCAAAGCAATATAAGCAATATGGCAAATATTTTTTTTAAATGGAAGGATAAAAACTAATCATCTCAATAGATGCTGGAAAAGCCTTCGACAAAATTCAACATCCACTTGTAATAAAATCTCTCACCACAGTGGACATGGGGGAAACACCTCAACATAAGAAAAGGCCCCATGTGATGACCCCACACCTCACATCACCCTCACTGGCAAAGACAGAGAGCTTTTCCTCCCAGAGGAGGCACAGGACGAGGATGTCCACTCTCACCATTTTTATTCAGTGTAGATCTGAAAGTCCTACCCCAGCAATAAGATAAGAAACAGAAAAGGCATCTCAGTTGGTCAGGAGGAACTAAAGTGTCACTATTTGCAGGAGACATGACCCCATATATAGAAAACCCTGAAGACTCCACAAAAAAAAAACTGTAAGAATTAATAATGGATTCTGTAAAGTCACAGGATACACAAATCACTATATAGAAATCTGTGACCTGAGCATAAGACTATATATCAATGATACCTTAATTTTAAAAAAAGGAAAAAAAAAATTCGACAGAAAATGAAAAAAAGAAATCTGTGGTGTTTCTATGTACAAATAATGGACTAACAGAAGAAATCAACCCCATTTACAACTGCATCAAAAAAGAACAAAATACCTAGAATAAATTAAACCAAGGAGGTGAAAGACCTGTACTATGAAAACTATAAAACAATTAATAAAGTAATTGAAGATAACACAAATGGAAACATATCCGACGCTCACACACAGGAAGAATTCATATTATTAAAATAGGTGTGCTGCCCAAAGCAGTCTACAGATTCAATGCATGTCCATCAAAATAATTAAAACACTCTGCTTCCCAAATGCAAAGCAATATAAGCTTTTTTTTTTCCATTTATATATTTATTCAAATTTTTAACGTTTTGTTTTGCAATATAAGCTTTTAATGACATTTTTTAAAGAGCTAGATCAAATACTCCTAAAATGTGTATGGAAGCCCAAAAGACCCTAAGCAGCCAAAGCAATCTTGAGAATGACGAGTGGTGTTGAATCTATCACTTCCCTGATTTCAATGGTACTAAAAAGATACAGTAACCCAAACAGTGTGTTGTTGGCCCAAAAATACACATATGTTAAAGGAACAGAATAGAGAACCCAGAAGTAAGCCCACACTTACATGGTCTATTAATGTACAACAAAGGACGCAACAATATACAATAGTGAAAAGACAGTCTCTTCAACAAATGGCACTGGGAACACTGGGTCACTAACACCATACACAGAAATAAACGTCAATGAATTAAGAACCTAAATATAAGACCTCAAAGCATAAAACTTGTAGAAGAAAACATAAGCAGTACACTCTTGAACATTAATATTAGTAATCTTTTCCTGGACAGGTCTCCTTGGGCAAGGGAAACAAAAGCAAATATAAACAAGTGGTAGTATATCAAACTCAAAAGCTTCTGCACAGCAAAAACCATCCACAAAACAAAAAGGCAACCTACTGTACGGGAGAAAATATTTGCAAATGATGTATCTGATAAAGGACTAACATCCAAATAATACAAAGAACTCACAACTCAACACCATAAGCAATAACCCAGTAAAAAAAAGGGTAGACATTTTTTTCAAAGAAATGCAGATGGCCTGCACACACATGTAAAGATACTCAACCTCACTAATCACCAGAGAAATGCAAATGAAAACCATCAGGAGACATCACCTCCTACCAGTCGGAGTGGCGAATATCGACAATACAAGAAATAAAGTGCTGGCGGGCATGGAGAGGAAAGGGAACCCTCGTGTGCTGCTGGTGGGATTGCAAATTGGTGCAGCCACTGTGCGTAGCAGTCGGGAGGTATCTCAATAAACTACGTTATGACCCAGCAATTCCGCCTCTGGGAATTTACTAGAAGAAGTGAAAATCATTCACTGGAAAAGATACATGCACCCCTATGTTTACTGAAGCATTCTTTACAGTAGCCAAGATATGGAAGCAACCCAAATGCCCAGTAGATGAATAAAGATGTGGTACATGTATACAGTAGAATATTATTCAGCCATAAAACAGAACGAAATCCTGCCGCCTGCAGCAACATGGGTGGCCTGGAGGGTATCATGCCCAGTGAGGTCAGTCAGTCAGAGAAAGGCAAATACAGTAGAATTTCACTTATATGCTGAATCTAAGCAACAAAACAAAGGAAGCGGGCTGATACAGGCTCATAAACACAGAGAGGAGAACGGCGGGCCCTAAGGGAAGGCACCAGGGAGACGAGCGAAACAGACAAAAGGGGAAAAAATAAACGAGGATGTTTGGGGTCTTGACCTGCTGGGTACTACACGAGGGCGCACCCTCCAGCATTCATCCCGCTGGGCACTGCGCTTGTTGCGTTTTATTGCATATATCTCAATTTAAAAAGGAATAAAGTTCCACATAAATAAAACCAAATAGAATCCCGAGACAAAAACTGAGTTGCGTCCCCCTGGGGAGACTTGTCTCCACGATTCCCCGGAAGCCGCGGAGATGAAGGCGGGAAACGGCGTCTGCCCGCGTCCCGGGAAGCGAGCACAGCCTTGCCCGCCGTGCACCCGGGTGCCGGGCGGGTGCCCGTGGGCGCCGCTCGGAAACCAGCTAGAACTCAGTCCGTGTTGAACGCGGAGTGACACTCCCGCCGCCCCGCACCGGGGACAAGCCCGCGCGCCCCTCGCGCTGCCGGGACGCGGGGCCCGGGCCCGGCCGGCGGCACACGGTGTCCGCCCCGAGCTGCCCCGGGACTTTTCCCCGGAAGCCCCAGACCCGCACACGTACCCCGAGGACCGGCCCTGCGCTCGCACTCGACCCCGTCCCGCCCCACTCACCCGACGGCGGCCCCGGCTTCTCCTCGACCTGGGCAAACGCAGCTCAGGGCGCTTGGTGCTCAGGTGACGGACAAGCCCGCACCCCTTCCGTGTGTCCTGCTGAATCCCTGAAATTCAATGTTCAGCTTTATCAGGGCCACAACTTGGGAAAGTCTAACTGAAATCAAGCCAACTCTCCAGTATTACTGATAAAAAAGGATGGAGGTTTTAAAAATCAATTGCTTACCTCTGTAAAAACAGTGAACAATTGGAATTTAAAGTTCCTTATTTACAATAGCACTGAAAACCTGACATCAGTGTAGAGAGAACAATTCTTGGTCACGTTTGTGTGGTTCTGAGGATCGTGTCCAATATTATTCCCTTGATATGTAGTAGAGGCATTATCTAAGACTGGAGACTAAAGAAATTTTTTCTTGGAAGAGAAGTTAATAGGTTTGATATATATTTCATGTTAGGTGCCTGTACCACACACAAGCCGAAATTACACCTCTCAAGGGAGACCTACACGTGAGCTTTAAGACATTGCTGCTCTCATAAAGGTAACAGTGGAGGAAATTAAAGAAATGCATGCCATCCCTGTGACAGTGGATAGTAAGAGGACAAAGGCCAGCCTTGAGAGATTCCAAGAAGATTATTTGAATATATTTTAAAACCAGTTAGAGACTGGTGACTCTATAATTAGACCAGAATCTGTATCTTGGTCGTGTGCTGTCAGATGCAGCCGTGAGGCGGGCAGGCACCTGATCAGAGGCACATTCAAAGGTCACAGGCACAGGCACATGAGCACCTGGGGTCTCGGCAAATAGTATTAAAATGGGTCCCTGGGGATTAACCTGGGCAGTGACGGTGACGGGCAGGGGCTGACGGCAGGGATTCAGCACACTGAGTTCCCCTGGGGCAGGAGAAACGGACCATGTTGTGTCCAGGAGCTGGAAGAGGCGGTGATAAGAGAAGGGGCTGTGTGACAAGGGACTGGGCAGTGGTGTGCGGGGGCACCCAGCTCTGGCAGGCGCCCCTGAAGACGACAGCGCCCTCCTGTTTCCTTCATAAGAGATGCAGTGCGACAGGCTTGGTTATCTTGCAACGACTGAAAAACCTGACGTTATATGTATTGTGTTCAGAATGAACCTGAATTCTGGGAGAAAACTTCAACTGCTTAAGAAACTTTTGCCTAATAATATTCTATATTCACACTGGAAAAATAATGCCAGCGTAACTAACAGCAGCCGTGTGTCTCCCTCAGGTGTGTGTGCTTCCATCCCTGCAGAGGTAACGTGTCAACACTTAACACAGGGACATACTGTAAATACACATTATCATTGCTGAAATATGGAAGGAGATGTGGAATTAATGATAACCTTTTAGGGTTACATTGAAAATTAAGCAAAATACATATATTTTTATCAATAAAAGATTATAATGTACAAATTAAACCAAAAAAATATCCGAGTATAAGAGTAAATAAGTTCTCACTACCTAAAAGCAAGTTTTGCGTTAGAATATCCACCAAGACAGATCAAGAAATTAAGTGAATTCCACGTGGGCTCCTGCTGAGCCTGACACTCGGCATGGCAAGTGACCCCCTGCGCTCTCTGCGGGCGTCAGGGACCGGCCGCCGCCCTTGGGCCCCTGCACAGCCTCCCCCAGGTGGGCCAGCGGCCGCTCCCCCGCCCGCCCCCCGCCGCACCTGCGCGGCTCACCTGCTCTTGGACAGAAACGGGGGAGTGGGCAGTGCCGGCACGTGCGTGTGATCAGATCCCGCGGGCCCGGGGCTGCCGCCTCTGTGCTGCGCCCCACCGGCTGGGGGAAGCTTCAGAGGCTCCCAGGATGAGGGACACGCCACGCAGCCGCTACACGTGGTGGGGGTGCCGGACACCAAGCAAAAAGCCGTCCCTGCGAACGGTCCCCACAGGATGTGGGGCGGGGAGCCGGTGTGCCCACCCCCTCTGGGCGTGGCCTCACTTACAAGCTCCTGACCTCTACACAGCCTTCTGCACTTCACGTCCGATTACAACACAATTCAAAGAAAACTGGTAGAAACTCTGCCGAGACCAATGTCGAACTGTCTGCAGTACCTTGCAGACACCTGGAGACCAAACCTGGGCCGCGTTTCTCTAATCACACTGTCCTTGGCCAGCCGCTTGGGTGCCTGGCAGAGGCTGTTTTTACGTCTTTGGAATTAATGGTATGCCCCCTCAACGCTGTCTTGTCCCGGTGTTTATCACCCCGCACCCCCGGCCCAGGAGCCCCTTCCTCCACGAGTTCAGTCCAAAGAGCCCTGCTCCTTCTGTGCCCTCCGTCACTCGCCCTCCCAGCACAGGGAGTGGAGACCTTTCAATCAGTACCTTCGAGGTGGCGGCAGCTCTGAGTCCTCCGTGAGGTCCTGGTTCCGCCCAGCCCAGCCCGGCCCGCTGCTCTCAACGTCTGATCGCTCAGAACCCAGCCATGGGCTCTCAGCACCACCCGGTAGTCACGGGGACACATCAGGTGTGAAGGCTTCTCTGCCCCGCCCAGCAACTGCAATAATGACGGTAGTGGGAACACCTGTTAAATCACAAATGGAGACCAGCCTTGAAAATTCCATGAAAAACCACTTAGTCATACCAGCGAAGCCATTTAGGAAGTAAGAGTGACTTACTGGGTCATTTCTCGTTTATGCCTCTGCAGATCCTTTACAGCAGATCTTAGCTGTTCCCCGAGGCCGACAGGAGGTCACCTACACCAGCCCCCTGCCATTGAAGGAAAGGCTGATACAACCAACCTCTGTGAGGCCTCATCAGGCACTGCTCCCATCACGGCCTCGGCCTCGAGCCGTGCTTGGCTTGAGTCCTGGCTCGCTAAACTTTTACTAGCTGCTACTTGGTTGATTCACTGGTTTTCAGTTATTTCTAACTTTGACATGCATATGTTAATATATAAAAGGTACGTGACATGGTTTTGTTATCTACCTTGTCAGCTGCCACGATGCACAGTATAGGACGCCATTTTTACAGTTCTTGCAGTTTATGGTAAATCCGGCCCCACCGCTCCTTGTCCCCCTTCGTGCTCGCCCACCACGGGCCTGGCAGCAACTCTGATGGCTCCTTGGTGCCAACGCCACAGGCTCTCGGCGCCACCTGGTGGCCGTGGCGGGCGCATCAGGTGTGAATGCCTCTCCCTCCGCGGGACGTGGCGAAAACACACCGCTCTTCACTTAGTGCTTGGGGTGTATCTTACTTACAGGGATACATGTAAATGAGGAGGCCGTTTGTGAAATTTGATATACTTTTAATGAAAGGAGTAACTGGTACTATTTCTTAATGGAAATAAGCCAGTAGAGCGATTTCTGTACTGGGGTCAAGCAAATGTCTTTGGAACTGCTATTTAACAGTGATTCCTCATTTAAAAATTTTCATGATAATAAGGATAATGAACAACAAATTGCTAACTTTGTGAATGTCCTATATTTGATCAGTATTTTACTTAGGTTTCAGTCCACAGTAAAACAATTTCAAAATATTTTAAACAGGTAAGCACCTGTGACTAAGATATTAATAATCTGGTGATATGAAAAAGTGCCCAAAGACTTTACAAAGGTCTTATTTTTTGGATGGATTTTATTTCAGCAAATCACTGTGTAAGGATAAATAGTTGAGGCACATCAGTAGTCTCTTTGATGTCTCTGATGACATTTTGAGGGATTCATGTGAGTCAAGGGGCATAGAGATTTTAATAACTAAGCCTTAGTCATGTTAGTTATTTAAATGACTTAAAATAACATTAATTTAATGTAACAGTAAATTATGAAATTATTTTAAAAATCCCTTTGTTCAGAGCATGATTCCTGGCTTCAGGACATGAGGAAGAAAAATGTTGGAAGGATTTCCATGAACTCTTCCATTGATTAGGGTAATTTTAAGGTTTTTTTTTCCTCACCCATGATATTTGTATATTTAATTCTCAGGTTCCTTTCTGGCCATGTTGAAACCCTTGTGTGCCTTGGCGGAAATTTATGTGGAAAGTTTCTGTAGAAGAAGGTGATCTCTGGCGTGTGAAGAGGTAAGAAACATTTTTAAACACTCACAGGCCAGAAAGTTCCTGATGACATCTGGGGTGCGGCGAGGGTGGATGGACACCAGGAACCCGGTGCCAGCCCCGTGGAGGAGGAAATAGAGACCAAGCCAGTCAGGACTGCGAGGACATTCCGAGAGTCCAATGGGGACTGCCTCTGGTTTGGGAATGAACAAACCCGGCCAGCGTGGGGCAGAGCTTCAAGCACTCACACTCACACAGACGTGGGCACGAGGCTGGGCTCCCATCTTGGCTCAGGTATGGAACACTGAGTGGCGGTGGGAACCGCAGCAGGCATGTGGGCATCTCTGCACCACTCTGCCTGAGGATAGTTTACTGACCACAGCCATTAACCCAGCTCCAGTTGAGCCTAAATTCAGTTGAGGCCTGGCTCAGGGCAAATTGGTCCCCTGGCTGGACAAATAGGGACCTTGTCTGAGTCCATTTACCCAGGATGAACCGAGGTCTGGCCTCAGTGAACAGTCCTCCTGGAGAAAGGCGGCGTCTTGTCCTGCAGCCCGACACCAGAAGGGGCCAGTGACGACTGAGCCAGCAGAAGAGGGAGCCAGGTGTTCTGTGCCTGTTCCTGCCCCGTGACTTACAACCCTCCCGCCTGCCCCTCTCCCGCCCCACCTGCAGGGTTTTCCCACTTCTTCTCTGTAGTCCAGGCCTTTCCGGGAGCTGTTTGCATCAGTTTGCAGTGGCCTATCCGTTGCTTTTGCTGTTTCTGTGGTGGACAAGCATTGGGACCCGCTAGCTCTCCATCTTGCTGATGTCACCTTGTCTTTTCTTTCTAGAATTACTTTTTTTGTCATACTTCATAGATAGGCTTGGCTGAATAAAGTCAAATTTGGTCATTTCATCTCCAAAACAAAAATGTCAAAGAATTTTAAATGACAAATTTTCCAGATCTTGCCATATGTATCTTAGAACCCATGAGATGCAGTCCCGTGGGACGACAGTGACACCAGGGCTCTCCGTGCCTGTATGTCACTGGGGAGGCTCCCTGCCGCTGCCACTGTTGTCACCAAGGGAAAACCACCCCAGGGGTGTCACTGCTTCTCATCCCCATAAAATGTGGCTAGTAACCAGCAAAAGGGCCACGCAGACTGGACCATGTCAGAGTTGTGGGCACGTCAGGGGCCTTGACTGAAAGGTGCTTGTCTCCCCTCCCCACCTTCTGAGCTTCAGAGTGAAGAGCGGCCGGTGGGAACCACTAGCTGATCTGCCACCTCACCAGTGACAAGAATATTTATCAGCAGATTCTCTGCTTCGCTGTTGCACTTCCACTACTGTGCATCCGCGACCAGCTGTCACCTGGCCCTGTCCTCACATGACCCGGCGGAACCAGCTGTTTCTACCCGTGGTGCATCCACTGCCCCACACTACAGTTACATGTGGACAAAACCTCCCTATTAAGAAAGTAGATCCTCAATCCTTTGAGAATTTCCTCTGCAAGACATGTGTTAACACCTGGAGAGTCTTACATTTAAACATAGAAGATGCTGAGCGTCATGTGGATCTCTCCAAAGCCAGTTCTACTGTTATGAACTCAAGAGAGCCATTTGCAAATGTGCGTCTCCCCTGACCGGCTCAGGGACCCTCCTCATTACAGCACCAGAGCCCGGAGCCTGGGGTCCACACAGAGAGCAATCACCAAGCTTCTAGTCTTTTCCATACGGGAAGGCAATCTCTGGGTGATAACTGCTGTATTTACAAGATTACTATCACCACTACATCTAAAATGCAAAGGTATCTCCTACTCAGTTTATTAGCTGCTGAAGACAAATAGCATGGCTGTTCTTTTGGGGAAACTAAAGCCCAGAGAAAGGTCACCAACTGGGGAGCCGTGACTACACCATATGGAAGAGATCTGAGAGCGTCTGAGTGAATGAAAAGAACTACGGTTCATCTGTACCAATTTCTACTGCACTTAATGAAGACAGTGTTCTTAGGAATTTTCACATCTTAGAAATTGTTTTAATTAACATTAGAAATCAAATATGACTGAGGTGAAAACACAGTTACATTTCTTTCAGCACCGCCCAGGCAGTGAGAGCCTCAGATCTCGGAGCAGCGGGGTTTGATGACAGGCACCTGCAATCATGTCTGGAATTCAAAAGAAAACCAATGAGAAGATTTTGATAAAACTAAACTATGCTAAAACATCTAATGTTAAAACAGAGGGTGAATTTAAATAGCAATGTAATAATCGCAATATACATGCAGTAATTAATGAAAACATTAAATTATAATGGAATATTCTAATGGCAAAAATGAATTTCAACTTTATTAACATTACATAATCTATTCTTATACTATTAATACTGAGTTACACAGAAAGTATTAAAAGTAATACTTTATGAATATCAAATTATAAAGTATGGTTAATATAAACTACATTAGTAACATTATGCTAGAGTTTGATAAAATATGTCAATACAATTTTAATGGAATGCTTTCTAAATTTCTCAATATTTATAGAGAAGTTATGAGGTATTGTTGGGCCAACAAAGAAAATCATGTTTCTTGAAGTGTTTGTATTTTCTGGTTGACTTTTTGGCTACCTTTTTACAGCAGTTTTAGTTTACAACAAAACTCAGAGGAAGGTACGGAGGGTTCCCATGTGCCCTCTGCCTGTCTACACACACAGCCTCGCCACTGTCAACATGCCCCGCCAGGTGGTACCCTCCTTACGAGTGACGAACCCATATGGTAACCTCACCTTCTTACCAAGGCAGGCTCCCTGGGGCTCCTTTATCTTCTGTTGGGTTTTTATTGCACCTCTGCTTTTACCCCAGTCCCAGAGTCCAGAACAGACACCCTGACGCTCCAGCTCACCTTCTGCCCCTGTCCTCTGCACTGTGTGAGGACAAAGGCAGACCTCGTCACCCACCAGCTGGCCATGGCAGTCCCCTGGTGAACAGACACGCCTGGACCGTCAGCCTCACTCAGGGCCATGACATGACCAGGATGGAGCAAGACAAAAACAGCCCCAACCAGTTAGCATGTCTGGGCAGGGACAAAATACAGACCTCGCCCACACCACCAGGCACCAACCAGCCCCCTCTCGGCCCGTCTAAGTGACTGCTGCTTCTTTGCGAATGGCAGCTTAGTCTTGGCTGGTCGCCCTCCATAGCAAAAAGCCCCTGTAAGACACCAGGCATAGAATTGCCCCTGCCTGGATCAATCTGGATCGAATGACCGCTTCTTTACCCACCCGCAAACTGAACAAACATGAGTGCGAATCCTTGGAGAAGGCCCTTCTGACACCTTCTTACCAAAGTGTTCCCAAGTTCCATTTTGAAACTCATCTCTAGATAAAAGGAGTAATAAATCCAATATTTGTTCATTTACAAGCATGTTTCTGAGTCTTTTGCTGGTGATCACTGATGTGTGTGCATAAATATGAACATGTGCATGTGTATAAAGGCATGGATGTCATTCTAGTCTATCAACGTGAATCTGTGCTCTCAAGTTTTTAACACAACTTCAGGCCATCAGATCAAAAGGTAAACTCCCCAGCGAGGACGGACAAGCCAGGGCGGGCTGGGCTGCGGAACCCGCACACACTGCTGGCTGCATCTGGCGGGGACGGGAGGAGAACCTGCCCTGATCAGCTGGAGCCCCGAGGGGTGAGGGCAAGGGGGTGTCTGTGGCTGTGGTCATTACTCCCCTGACCGCTGAGGCATCCCCAGTGGGTCATAGAAAAAGGCATCAGCTGGAGATACGCTGGGTCCTCTCATGGGTCCTCACACCCCACCCACGGTCCTCACTCATGTTTCCTGCCTGCCCTCCAGTCAGCAGCAGTTCTGGCTGCACCCGTGGAATCGGGTTCCAATGCAGCCACAGGGGGACCCAAGGCACAGCTCTTGGTTGAGGTGACAGAGGGATCGGCGAGTCACATTTCTATCCACTGTTACCTGGACTGTGTTGTGTTCACACTATTTTTCTGCATGGTTACGGGTGCAGTTTCCACAGGAAAGCAGCCAAGACTTGTGTTGTGACGTCCCTTGCCCTTACTAGCAAACTACATAAAAGATGCCAATATTTTAAACTTTTTACCCCCAAATTCCATACACCATGACATCGTGAGCCTTCCTCTCTGGTGCTGTTCCCCCTCTGGCCAAAAATCAAAGGAAGCGGGCGGGTGAGAGGGCCCCGGGCTTGTCCTCTCACCCACTCCTCTAGTTTCTGAGGGGCTCCTGACAAGCCAGAGGGGAAGTCAGACGAGCAGGAGTCAGTCTCTCTGGGAGCTGAAATCAGGAGGATGCAGAGGGTCCAGCCCTGCGGCCTTGAGGCTCCTGGGCCCCAGATTCACGGGAACCCAGGACCCTGCTGCTTTTGTCTGCAGGCACGGGGACGTTTGGATCCGGCCTGACGCTCCCCTGCCATCACTCTTCTTCCCATAACTGGGCTCATGTCACTCGCAGGCTTGGTTTGGAGCCTGTGTCATCTTTTCACTTGAGATACAATTCACATTCTATAAAATACACTCTTTAACTGAAACCCAGTGTTCCTGTTTTTTAATTATATTCACAAGGCTGTGCAAACATCCCCACTAAATACAAAACATTATCATCACTCCCAAATAATCCTACGCGCATTAGCAGTCAAGCCCTGTGCCCCGCTCCCAGTCCCTGGCAACCACCAGTCTACTTCCTGTCTCTGCGGACTTGCCTATTCCGGGCATTTCATATGAACTGAAGTGCACAGCGCGTACCCTCTGCGTCAGGGTCCTGTCACTTACAGCTCTCAAGGCTCATGGGCACAGGAGCAGGCATTTGACACTTCCAGTTTTTTAATAGCTGAATATTCCATTGTACGGATATGGCACATGTTGTTTATTCATTTATCAATTAATGGACATTTGAGTTGTTCCCACCTTTTGATTATGAAAAATCCTGCTAAAAACACTCATGTATACATTTTTCTGTGAACATGTTTTCATTTCTGGATCCACCAGTAGGAATGGGATTCCAATTATATGTTAACTTTATGCTTATCTTTTTGAGAGACTGCCAGGCTGCCTTCCAACACAGCTGCCCACGTACACTCCTGCCTGCAGTGTATGAGACTCCACTTTTTCCATATGCTCTCGTCATCTGTCTTTATTCTAGTCATACCAGTGACAGAAAAATGGCATCTCACTATAGTTTTGATTTGCATTTCCATAATGACTGAAATTCTGAGCATCTTTTGTGTTATTGGTCATCTTTCTATCTTCTTTGGAGAAATATCTATTCAAAAATCTTGTCTGCTTTTTAAAAATTTGGTTCATAAGAATTCTTTGCGCATTCCGGACACTCCAGTCCACTCTTCAGCTACGGGATTCGCCGTTACCCTCTCCCAGGTGTGGGCTGGCTTTCAGCTTTCCCATCAGTGTTCCTGCGAGCACCTCCATTTTGACGAAGTCCAGTTTAACTTCTTGATGGCACGTGCTTTTTCTATCCTAAGAAACCATTGCCTACTTGAAGGACACAAATATCTACATCTGTGTTTTCTTCCAAGAGTTTTATAATGTAGCTCTTTTATTTAGGTATCTTATCCATCTGAGATCTTTCTTGTATATGATATTAAGTCGGGGTACAATTTCTTTCCTTTGCAAGTGGATGCCCACGTGCTCCAGTACCATTTGTTAACAGGACTGTTGTATCTCTCACTGGATATTCTTGGCACCTTGTCAAATCGATCATAAATATGGACTCATTTCTGAACTCTCAATTCTATTCCATTGAACTCTTAAGTCTATTCTTATCCAGTACACAGATCTTGATTAATGTAGCTTTGTGGATAGATTTAAAACTGGAAAGTGTGACACTCAATTTAATTTTCCTTTCAAGGTGGTTCTATTTTAGGTCCTTGCATTTCCATGTGAATTTTATGGTCAGTTTGTCAATCTCTTTAAAAATGCCGCCAGGGATTTTGATACGTATTACACAGACTCTGTAGATCAATTTGGGAGTATTGTCTTCTAATATTAAGTCCTCCAATCCATAATCATTTTCCTTAAGGGCACTGGGGCACCTCCCTTTTGTAGGTTATCTTTTATTTCAAAATATTCTGTAGTTTTCAGCGAACAATTCTACCTATCATGTTAAATATATTCCTTTCTTTTTTATGCTAATATAAATGCTATTGTTTAGTTTCTACACCACATCCAATCCCAGATCACACGTTGCTTTTAGTTTTCATATCTTGCTAGTTTTCTGTGTTCTAGAGCAGTTTTCAGTCTGTATCTTTCATGAAATTGTCATTTTTGTAGAACAGGAACCAGTTGTTTACGGGAATTCCCCAAATGGTGTTTCCTTCTGTTTTCTCATTGTGAGGTTTAGTGTATGTGGTGGTGGTCTTTCTGTTCTCATTTTTTGGCAACGTTCCGCAAGTGATGTAGGAGCCACGATATCAATGTTTTTTCATTATGTGGTCAGTTTTTTTCATGGATGGCAAATTTCAATTACATGCTCAAAGTAGTGTTACCTGTTGATCTCTTCACTATGGTCATCTCACATGGTGATTTTTTTTTCCTGCAATCACTTCCCTTTCCTATTATTTCCAGTTGGTACATTGCAGGGGAGGGTGCTTCGTTTCCCTCTACATACGAAGGACGTATGTCTACATGCGTGAGCGCGTCCATTCACTTCACTGTGAGCTCTTCACTGTGTTACTCAGTGCGCCACGATCAATTACTGTCATGCTTCATTTTGATGGTAAATTCGTCCCAAATATGGCCAGGCGGCCCCTTCAATCTCACTCCTGTTTCCGTTTACCCGTCCCTGTTTTGTGTTGTGTTTGTTGGGGAGGGTTTCTGCGAGCACTTCCTTCCTTCCCAGCAGAAGGCACCTTGGCTCATCTCGTGCCCTCCTTCCTCCAGTGCCGATCCCGTTTGGCTGCCTCGACCAAACATCTCTCCAAGGAAGCCTGGTTCCCAGTAATGAAGAATGAATGTAAAGACCAAGAGTTGAGTGGTATTTGCCCCTGTGACTGAGGTGTCACTGCTTCTAGGCCCTTTCGGAGGACAGGGTTAGGAAGCACACACACACACACACAACACACAGCATGAGTTCCTGCTAGTAAGTTTAATTCCAGTCCAACACACCGAGCCTTGTCTTCTTCCTCCGTTTTTTTTTGTACCTCCGTTTTCCAGTAGCGGGTAACCTTGGCTGAAAAACCTAAATACGTTTAATCATGTACTTAAGTCACATGTAACATAAAAAATACTTCCAAAATTGCTACACCCACAATACCGGGGGGAAAAAAATCAAGCAGCCATGAAGATAATTTGCAGGTACTTTCGCTTTTCAATAGAGTGTATATAGTAAAAACATTATGTTAAAAAATTACTTGAATTTGTCTTTTTCTCTGTTTTTTTATATGATTATGGTAGTTATTTAATATAAAATTAGGCTCATTTATTTGCTTTTCAATTTTTCTGCCCATTCTTGTTAATTTCACTTTCAAGTACACAAAAAGCTCCAAAACCAAGCTACTCTCAGAGGTGTCACCCCCCTATCTCCTCCTCAACACCCTTTCCACACACCACAGCTTAGCTCTCCCACCAGGGGCAGGTGACGCCTCCTCTGCTTCCCGAGGCCCCCAGCAGACTGTCCCTGGTCTCAAAGCTCTGCGACATCCCGTTTCTGACCTGCGGTCCCTCTTTAAAAGGCACAGATAGATCATGCACATGCAGGAAAAATTCCCTGTGATCCTACGATCAACTGAGTAACGGCCTTGATGGCATCTGCAAACCCCTTGACCATTGCCGTGCCATGTGACCTGACTAGGAGAACAATGTTCCACCACATTCACAGGTCCAGAACCGAAGCCAAGAGAGAAAGTCAACCCCAGGAGCAGAATCCTGGGGCGGACTGAGAATACCGCCTGGCAAAGTCAATACCAGAGAGTTCCAAGGCACTAATTTATCTGGCAGAATTCCCAGAGGGCACTGGGAAAGAAGAGAAAGAACCAGACTTACCACAGACCTGCTCTCCTTGCCCCACACCCTACTCCAGACCCAACTCCCGGTCCCCTCAGTGTACCCCACACTCCCCCATCCTGCCCTTTAACCACCCTGTCCCTCCCTCCCTGGGCCCCTTCCTGGGATCGCCAGTACCTGTCCCAAAGTCGAGCTCATCCCCTGCTCAGGCCTCTCCCTGCGGCTCAGCCTCTCCACAGCGGTGAGCCCACCGCCAGAGGCCCCCTCCGCATCCACACGGGGCGACTGGTCTCCTGTCTCTCCCTCTCCTCTGCTTCCGCCAGCCCCGAGGCTCCCCGAGGGCTCCCCGCAGTCTGCCCCTGCCCAGTGCGGCCTTGGGCTCAGACTCCGGCCACGGGCTTCCACACCTGTACTCACTCCTTCTGCAGCATCTTCCCACGACTCGGGCCTGGCGTCCTGGTCTTCCGGCCTTCCATGCCCTCCCTCTCCTTCTCTGACCTGTTCAAGACAGGAGTGATTGTGGCAGGCAGGTGGGAACACACCGACAGGGCTGACGTTTTAAAAAGAGCAGTATTATTTTAACATCAGACTTTGAGTCACAAACTGTTTATTCTTCTGTGTTTACATTACTTGATATTATGTACATATATTTGTAAACACTGATATAACAGTTAAATCACATTATTTTGTATTATCGTTTTTCGGTTTATTTACGTTATTTTCCAAGCCTCTGTAATTACGGTTAAAGCTGCATAAAAATACAAATTGAACAACGTACTAGATTTTTTAGGAACAATTTTAACCATGTTTATGATTACACATACTAATCTAGTGAAATAATTTAATTTTTTGTTACAAATTCTTCATTAAACAATTCTGGATCACAGCACACATCTACATTTCCATCTTAAATTCTTTGTAATAGGTTATTTGGCAAAATTCTGAATACTTTGACGAAGTGTGTTATAGAAACTTTCTGTAGCCTGTGCTGTAGTGCAGAGTCTGCTCACGTAGCTTTACGGCAGATCAGAGGTGAAGGCACGCTGACCGCATGCACAGCGTCTCCCGTGTGAGGCCCCGGTGTGTGCGTCAGAGCTGAGTGTCAGGACCCCTCTTCCCCAGTCATGATGTGGTGACTGGAGGCTTTCATTTCACTCGTAAGGGTGAGATGTATGCTTGGAATTTTGGCCACATTCATCTGATAAACAGATTTCCTTTCTAGCGTGAACACTCATGCTGCCTAAGACCAAAGTTTTGACCTAAGAACTCCTATTTCTCTCCAGTGGGAACTCTCCTATGTTAACTACAGGAGGAAGGATAAAAGACAGCTTTCCCACATTTATTACATGTGCAGGATTTCTCGCCTGTGTGACTTCCTTTGTGTGAGTTTAAGTTAGAATTTTGGCTGAACTGTTTCCTACACTCCTTACATTTATAAGGTTTCTCTCCAGTGTGAATTCTTTGGTGTGAATAAAAATTAGGCTGAAGCATTTCCTACATTTATCATATTTGTAGGGTTTTTTTCAGTAGTGTGTGTCCTTTTGTGTAGAGAAAGCTGAGAGCTCTGGCAGATTTCCTTCCCACATTCACTACGTTTACAGGGATTTTTCCCCATGTGATGTAACAAATGTTGAGGCACCAGGATCTGTAAGTGAAAACTTCCCCATACTCACTACATTACAGGCATCCTTTCCAGTGTGAAATCCCTGCTGTTTGAAAGAGATGAGAGGCTGCTAAGGACTTTCTCACACACATTCATTAAGTCTTTTCTCTGCATATGACTTCTAGTTTGTTCATGCCCAGTGTATCTCTGGTTAAAAGTCTTTCCCATGCTATTTACATAGGTGTGTCTTTTTCTACAATGCAAAGAGATTTCCTCTTTCATAACATCTCCACTGCAGAGCTATCAGATTTATTTTAAAGGCTTCATTAGTCTCAAAGACTAGATGTGTGAGTCATGTTCATGCAACTATTCTTTTATAAGAACTCAGATTATGGTTTTGAGCACACATTAATTTTTCTCTCAATTCAAACTACCCAAAACTTCCTGTGGAGGCAACATTTACACCTGCCTCAAACAGCAGAGTCATGTGCTGCATTTAAAAATCTGCCAGTTCCCATGTCTTTAATGGACAGAAGGGGTTTCAGTCCTTGAAACTTACCATTGACATGCAATCAGACAGATCCTTTCTGCAGATATCTTGTATGGATATTATTTCTTGTCTTTCCTTGTCTAAAATAATGTAAATAAGAAAAATTCTAGTGTGGCATTCAAGGAAGTAGACTGTTGGAGAGCACGTACGGCCTGTGGGAGGACGATGCGAACACTGAGCGTCACACAGAGGGGGACGCAAGGAGGGGCGCCTCAGGGAGCCGAGGTGCATCTCAGGACCGAAGACCTGGGAGGATTTTCAAGACTGAGATAAGAGAAAAAAATAAGTTCAAGACTGGATGTTGGCAGGGTAAAGAGAAGGAAAACTGTCAAAGGAAAGGGAACAGGATAAAGGACACTACGTGCAACTATCTTCGAGAGACATAACCATTCATCTTCTGAGGCCAAAAGGAAGTGCAGAGAGTCCAGGGCCCCCGAAAATATAACTCACTCAAGAAAATCTGCAGCCCACACTTCCCAGGGCCTGCCCCCCAGGGCAGGAGCTCACCTGGACTCAGGCCTTGGGGAAATCCTCTTTCTTCCCTCCACAGCTCCACCCCTTGCTCCAGCTGGGAAACCACGTCTGATCTGCACAGCTGATACCCTGTTTGTGGGGGGAGAAAAGGTCTATCAGCTTTGGATGCTGTGCTGCGAACAAGGCCTGTTCTTTACTTTCAGGGCAGGGTGCCAAGGAAGGACTAGGTGAGCACAGAGGGAGAGCCCGGGAAGAGCCCTCAAAGTGGTGAAGGCCCTGCGCCAGGGCAGGAAGGACCTCCAGACGCCATGCCCACAAAGGGGATCTTCCTGCTGCCGGCGTACAGGCCCAAAGCCAAAGGCAAAGGGAGGGGCCTTCAGTGTTCTCAGAAAAGGACAAATTAAATGTTTCCACAACAGGAGGAACTGTATTTCTTTAAAAACCCAATACACAGAAGCTCCACCAGAACAAACTAATTTCTATTTGGAAGGAGATACTTGGTTTAATTTTCATGAATGATTTTTAACCACCAGGTGGGTGTATAGAACAGAATGGTTATTTAGTAAGTATTTAATACTTCCATTCATTAAAACTTACTCACTGAATTCCCAGCACAGTCCTGAGTGTAAGAGATCAAGAAGGAAGACGGGTATAAAAGGGTCAGGAAAACTGTAATCTTTTGGGATGACAAAATAAGTGCACGTACATAACTCAACTACCTTCAGGTAGTTTTAAGAACCGCGAGAGAGTCTGAGCGAGGGCGGAGGGGAGGGGTGGAGGCAGAGACTGCTCTGGACACCTGCTGAATGAACACACCGGGCGCGCACAGACTCACCCACGGAGACCAGCTGGCCGATGTTCTCCAGCATCACGTCTCTGTACAGCTTCCTCTGGGACGCGTCCAGCAGGGCCCATTCCTCCTGGGTGAAGTCCACAGCGACATCCTTGAAGGTCACCGATCCCTAAGACATCATGGACACTGATGCAGCCGGGCCTTCCTGACCAAGGGCCAGGGGAGCACGCTGAACACAGAGGTGCTGGGACAGCCTGCTGTATGCACAGAGCATAGACCCTGTTGGGTTCGTCAAACGGTTCTCTAGGCTGTCATGTCATGTGTCTCTCACAGAAATATACACACACTTTGAAACCATAACTTCGCTACAAATGATTATCTCGGGAGGTATGGTGGAAATAACCTGGGCTGCAGCCATGCCCAACATTCTGCAGGACTGGACGGGCCTCCGACAGAACCTGGACAGGCAGGTGTGGCCTCTCCTGTCTCTACAAAACTCACAAGCCCCTCATAAAGCAGAAGACATACAGTTCAGAAGCCAAGTGCAGGGGTCCTAAGACTGCGGTCCACAGCATGGGCTGGCCTGGCCATCCCGTGGAGAAGCAGCAGTTTACTTTTGTGTAGGACCTCCAGGCACGGGCTGTCACTGCCCGCCTGCACCACCACCCCACCTGTATGCCAATGGGGAGCAGAGCCACTCACAGGAACCTGGTTTTCCCAGCCCTTCAACAATTGCTACAGGGCCATATATTTTCTGTTACAATTCTCAACACACAGCCGAAATCAGAAAATATTACTCACCAGACATTTTTTTCTGTATTCAAATTTGAACAAACTTTAATTATAAAAAGGGAAATGGGGTTATTTGGGACAAGAGTAGTAAGGAAAAATTTTTTTGTTATTACAATGTTCAAGTATGCTCTAGAAAAACATCAGTAAGTTTAAAATCAGGAGAAAAGGACGATTGTGCATTGCTGTTGCTCTCTGCAGCCCATCTCAAAGTCACCCAGCCCCCCTGCTGCACCTAAAGCACTGGGTGGGCAGAGCTTCCTCCCCACAGGCTGGGGACTCGGCTCTTATGCGCTCCTGTCACCTGTGTCCGCTCACGTCTAAGCCCGCTGCAGGCGCGGACATAGTTAATGAGGGAGTTAGTCCTCAACTGAAGCCACGGGATGGATGAGAAGAAACGACGTTTCATCTCTTCTGCAAGGACATCCTTAAGGGGATGAGTAAAGCAGTGTGTATACTGGGGAGGTATGGGGTTCTCCCTGACCTGCCCTAAGCCCCCCGAGTCCTGATGAAATGTGACAGACACTGACACCTCATGGGACACACAGAAGATCCAGGCCCCCAAGAGAAGCCTGCTCACCTCCTGGGAAACACAGGTGTCGGCTCCTAGGGAAGAGCCCCCCAACACCTGCGGCTGCATTGTCTGCGACTCGGTGGCTCCGTCCTCCTGTGGATCCCTGCCAAGGGCAGTCCGAAGACTAAGCAGACAGAGCTGAAGGAAGAGAGAGAACCAGGGAGATGCAGTCTTTTCCAACACGCCTAGATAGGCCCATCCCGGATCCGCAAACCCTCACATGGCAGGGACTCCCCCCACGGCCCCCCCCACATGCACCTGCAGAGTGAATGCGGACAAAGGGGAGGGGGCGCTCTTCTCTGAGGGTCAACAGGAACAAGTCTCTGGCTACTGAGGCACATAAAGATATAACTTCCCCATTATAGACATAACAAAAGTATAGGGCTTTACAGTTTCATTAGACCTGGTCTTCAGAGGTATTATTTAATCCCCAGCACCAAATCCTAGCAGAATCTGGTTCCTGTCACATGGAGATTCCTGTTTCCATGACCCAGGTCACATCTCGCCTTGTTTTCCAGCCCCCAGCTCAGCTCATTAGTGCCCCACACTCTCCCAAGGCACGCTTGCCATCAGTCATCTCGGCTCCTCCACGTGTGGGGTTCCGGCCACGTTCATGCCCTAACCCTAGGTAGGTACTTCATGGCCTTGGACATTATGTGGCCAAGCAACTTGGGAATCTCTTTAATGTTGGGCTGGGACAAGTCACAGACTTGCTCACAGGCTCGGCGACTCTCACCCGGCAAGTGCAGCATACAGGACCCCTCTCACCGGAAACCAGAGTGCATGCGTCACGACGCTGCCTTGTGTCACATGATCCCCACTGGGCTCACGCCTCAAAACACAGAGGGAAGGGGCTTCGTTCTAGAGGAAACCTATCGATTCCTTGAGTGAAATGCTGTCTGGACTTCTAGCTGTTTTTATCAATGAGATTCTCTCTCCGCATTTCATAATTTAAGTTTATGAAAGAATTTGTCACCTCTCAATAGTACTTTAAACCTAAAACAATATTTATAGCTAAATGTACTACATCAACAGATACTGATAATGTGTCAAGAACAGGATATGATTAAAACCTTTTGACCTAGAGGACCTGGGAAGGGAAAATTCTGCTTGTATTAACTGAGACTCTATGAGTAGAACTGACATGTATTTGCTCACACGCATTGTACTTAATACTCACAGTAACCCTGCATTTATGGATTAGTTACACATTCAACAAGGGATGTGCACGAGGTTCAGAAAGCTTTAGACGCATGACCAAAGTACACGGCGACGTCTTGGGGCTAGAACTTAAAATGAGCTCCATCTCTGAATGTCAGGTAACTAAACATTCTCATCTTGAGGAAAGAGTCCAGAACCAAGCTTTACCTGTTGATGTCACCAGTCAGATCCATGACCACAGACTCCCTCACAGACCTCCTGCTTTCATCCTGCTCCCCCACCCAACTTCTCCTACTACATGGACACCTCCTGTTCAGGGACCCCGATTTCCAAAATCAGACCCCACCTCTCCTAATTTTTACTCATCAGTGTTACACACACTACTCATTTTAACACGTATAACACTAACAATTCTAATACCCCTTAGTGCTTCCCCCCATCTGCTGATGGGGACCCCCAACCCCAGGAGACTTCAAGTATCTCCCTTCCCATGGCTGCGGCTGTCACAGCTCAGAATTAGGCACTGATCTGGTCCCGTTACAGCATCACAAATCCCCCAGTGGCTTTCTCTAAATACCTGGCATCCTACTATGGCTTGATAATCACTGTCATGCTTTGTTAGTATCTCAATATTACCTGTGCCCTTTGAATCTCCCAAATTCTCACCTTTTTCTCCACTTTCCAAAAATGGCTTCACTTCCTACTGCAGAGATGAATTAGATAGTTTGAAGAAATACTTCACCTCACTGGCATGAAATCTACAATTATTCCTGAATTCCAACCCAATGGCGCATCCTCTCTTGTCAAAACTGAAATGTCATCTCTATTCCTAACTACATCAACTTCTACTCTCTCTCTCTAATATTGTGTATTATTGATTATAAGCTTAATTTCCTTTACCAGTAATCTCTTCATCACTTCCCCATCCATCTCCTTAAATTCATTTAGTCTCTCCATTCTTGAATAAACCTCATCTAAACCAATGTACATCTAGTGCCTGACACACGACCTTTTCCCCTTCAAATTAGCCTGAGAAAGCAGTACATATTTAGTTACAGCTTCCCCACATCTCCTCACTCTTCCACAAGAATCACTAATGATCTCCACGTTAATAAATCTTGGTATGATCACAGTTACCCCCATAATTACATCCACTGCGTCTTCCTCGGCCTTTGGCCTTTGACTCGGAGCCAGAGCAGGAGTGGCACATGATCTCCTTTTAGAAACTTCATTATTTTCCTTGGCTTCTCTGACAGCTCGGATTCTTAATTACTTTTACAATATTCTAGTCGCCCCTTCCAGAAATCCTTTGGAGGCTTCTCCTCAACCAAGGAGTTTACTGTTGAAATGCCTAGAGGTTCAATCCTACCCCTTTCTCTCCTTGGACGATACAGTCTCCTGGAAATCTCACACGCCTTCACTTGCTGCAAAGTCTTCCACTGTTCTCGCTAAACTCGTATCTAGATTCCATTTCTGAGCTGTCATCTCCACCTGTGTGTATTTCAGGAATGGAAAAGGAAATCTGATTCAAAACAAAGCCCTGAATTCTTCCACAAATAAAATTCCTTCTCTTCTAGTTTTCAAAATCAGATATGGTTCCACTAGATACCCAGATCTCTGACACTACTTTCCAGAATGACACACCTGAGCACCGCTGTTCTAAGCACTGTGAGCCTTTGTTTTCACCCCACCATCTGTGCACATACGAGCACTCTGTACTCAGTCAGCTTCAGTCTGAGACTAAACACCGTATCTTCAGAGATCCCTTCTTTAAACTGCCACTTAAGTCTTCCCTTCCCAACTAGTTGCCTTGAGTAGACCCCTACTTTCCGTCAGGTTACTCACCTAATTTCTCACTGTGCATTTGTTTGTTCCTTTCTTCACTGCCAAGACTGCCTGCAGAAAAATCACCTGCAGACTCTTAAGGCAAGTTTCTCTGACTTTTGATTAACGAATTAGAAATAAACAGAAATTTCATGTACACACACCACCTAATCTGACTTCAGAAGATGTACTGCAAATGGCCTCAGTCACAGTCACAGTCACCTTCATAATTAAAGTTCACTGACAAAGTAAAGGAAGTTGGATCTGACTGGGGAAATTTTTCTCCACTACCTAAGTAGATGTGACACTGTATGGTTACTGAGTGTGCTGTCCCCACACACCTGAGCTCAGAGCTTCGTTCTAAGAACAGACACACATTTGTTTTTGGACTCATTTTGATATAATTGATAACTTAAATCAGATTCACAATGCAATGGACAGACCCTGTTTACTTTGGATGTCAATCAGGATAAATCTAATCAAGGAATAACTTGGCAAAGAATCTTCCTTCTAATTAAATAAACCATATAGGTACAATTACGGAAAACAGAGCGACTGCTTAAATCCTACTGGTGTTCTCACAGCAGCCAAAGGCCTCCCTGCTGTGTGGGTTCTGGCCTGTCCCGCAAGCACTGCAGGGAATTTACAGAAAGATAACCAGTCTTTATTTTTAAATGGGTTTAAACTACCAAAATATTCTCAGGCTTCTGGCTTCAATGTGCCAATTCCACTTCTGAGTATTTGTCTGAAGGAAATGAAAACACTAATTCAAAAAGCCACCTGCACCCCCATGTTCACTACAACATTATTTACAACAGCCAAGACATGGGAGAAACCCGAGTGTCCATCGATGGATGGATGAAGAAGACATGACATGTGTATCTGTATAAAGAATGGAAAAGAAGGAAATCTTGCCATTTGCAACAAGATGGATGGACCTTAAAGGCATTATGGCAAGTGAAGTCAGTCAGAGAAAGACAAATCCTGTATGGCGTTTGAATCTAAAAAGAAAAGAAAACCAAAGAGCAAACTCATAAAAAGAACAGATCAGTGGTTGCTAGAGGTTGGGGGTGGGGGGCTGTAATGGGTGAAAGGGATCAAAACATAGAAATTTCCAGTTATAAAATATGTAAGTGATGGGGATGTAACATACAGGACAGTGACTGTGGTCAATAATTTTGCATTACACACCTGAAAGTTGCTAAGAGAGACCATAAAAGTTCTCATCACGAGTAAAAGAAATTTTTTGCAACTGTGTGGTGACAACTAGACTTATTGTGGTGATCGTCTCACGATATATGTAAATATTGAACCGCTATGTTGTACACGTGGAACTCACACAATGGTACATGTCAGTTATAGCTCAATAAAAATGAATCTATTGTATTACTTTTTAAAAAAAGAGGAAGTCTGAGAGGGAGGCAAAAACATGAGTTCTCGTCTTGGCTCACCTCTCATTCGTTCTCTGACCTTGCTTAAATTCCTAAACCCAGAGTGAATCCTTGTAGGCCATTCCTGCGTGCCTACAAAGCCCTCCTTTCACCTCAAAGCCATGAGGACCTTTCCTGGCTTCACGGGCACCCGGGGGGCCAATTCCTCCCCATCCCCTGGGCTCAGGGGGGCACACGGCCCATCGAGACCCTGCCCCGGGAGAAGCGAGCTAGCTCCGCAAGCTGCTCGGGACTCGGGCCTTCCTACTGCAGGACGGGACGCTGCACGAGGCACGTGCACCTTTACGAGTGAAACAAGAAGCTACTCTCTGTATGCAGCGCCTGAGCCTATGGAGATCTGCTGCCAGATCTGAACTCGTAAAGGATTGCAGAGAGAAACACACCGGTGACGCTCCCGAAATTAAAAAAGGGGGTGAGGCGGCGCAGTTTACTCCCAATTGTGGGACAGTTCAAGGGGGCCCGCAGTGCGCAGCTGCGCCGCTGAGTCTAAGGGGCCGGCGATGGTTTCCACTCTCCCCTTTGGACTGAAATCCAGAGCTTGGACGTGCCCAGGTCCACACTACACAGAGCAGCTGTGAACTGCAGGCCAGGCTCAGGCTTCCACACCGGCCCTTCCCGCCCCGAGTCACGCCCGGCGCGCCTGCGTGTGTCCCGCCCGCCCAGGGCGGCGCCCCCGGCACCCGGGCCCAGCGAGGCGGCCGAGGCACGTCCTCCGGTCACACAGGCGGGCCACCCGCGGAGGAGCCGGAGGGTGGGACGTGGCGGATCCCGAGTGGATAGTGCGCGGCCGTCGCGCCCCCCACAGCCCCCCGGCCTCGCGGCGCTCAGGGCCCACGCACGCGCTCTGCCCTCCCAGGGCCCGGCGCCGGCCGCCATTCCGTTCCCACCTCTCACGACGGCCACGCGGTTCCCTCGTCTACACTCGCGGCATTTCTCCCTGGGAAGCCGCGACATCAAGGACCAGGCCCTGTGCTCACTCGCGGCTTCACCGTCGGCTGCGAGGACGCCCCCGTGAACGTCCCAACCCACCGTGGCGAGACCGACTCACCCAACATCCGCCCCAGCGCCTCTTCATCCTGGGCGACTGCGCACGAGGCGTCGACGGCGCAGCGCGCACGCGCACCAGACAGGCTGAGCCCGGGTGAAAGGCGGCTTCGTGCGCCCCCTGCCGGCAGCCTAGAGTGAGCGGAGTCCGCGAGGGAGACCCACGTGGCGAAGAGGTGAGAATTGGAGACACCAGTATGAACCATCAAAGTATGTTGACCTTAATGTAAATGAGGATTCCTTACAGAAATGCATCTGTGTACAGAAATCTGTGTATTGACAGATGAGATCCATCACAGATGGAGGGCACACAGAAATGTCCTCACCATCAGCTGCCTGGAAAGCACGCCGCTGTATCAACGAGCACATTCAGATCTATGTTTTGTTCTATGTTTTAGCATGTTTGCCAATAAAAAGAAACCATGTCTGTTGGAGAAACAGTTTATTCTCAGTTTGGAGTAGGAAGAATACAATGAACCTGGAAATTCTTGCATGAAATCCCGTGGTTAGGCCTTAAAGGTCAGAAGCAAACGGTTCCTGTTTCCGGTCCTGCACGCCCACACTCACCGGTTCTCAGGGGCTACGAGCCCTGACAAATGGTACAGAGTTCTCTGCAGGGAAGGAGCAGCCCAATGCAGGAACAGGGCGCACAGACCCAGTCTAGGGGGAGCCGCAAGTCCCCAGCATCACGTCACTCCACAGCGCCTAGCTCTCCTTTTGTCATCTGTTCTTTCAGCCTGAAATTCAGCATCGTGGCCACACATCTGAGTACAGAACTATCGTAAGGCATCCGCTTTTGCTGGCCAGGGAGCAATGAGAATGATGCCCTCACACATCTCTGGGAAGCTGTATGGAAACCGAGAAGTCCCAAATACCAGAGGCCCTGGAAGACCAGATGTCACAAGGGTAGCTGGCCACATACTGATTTGCCCCCAGATGTTTCTTGGGTTGCAGAAGGACTAAGAGCTCACAAAGCTGGAAGGTTGCTGCAAACCCACAGATAGCTGGGCAAGAAGGTCAGGTAGGAACAAACAATAGACCATCAGATGTCCCAGAAATCTACCTGCAAAACCTTTGGGATATTAGGACATCCAAACAGCTCTGTACACGGAGGAAGTTTGGAAAGCCATGCAGGTCCAGACCATAAGCGTGTTCAGGAAAGTTCTCAGAAGGCCTCAGCCTCTCACCTCTGGATGATCACATCTTAAGATACCAGTTCCTCCTCAATATGAGTCCTGAGTTTTTCTTGATTAAAAAGCCTCTCCCTACCATTTGGCATAATCTTTGAAGATTGAATTCTTTTATGAAAGTAAAAAGGTTTCCAGTTTGAAGCCCCTTTCATTATTGAAGTTCTATTTTATGGTGATGTACTATTATGCAATCACACCACCGACGGCCAAATGGTTTAAAAAGCTAAATGGCAAAAATTATAAATATAGATACCTTCCAATCTTTTGCCTTCATATACATTTCATGACCCTAATAGATTAATTCTCCACTTTAGAAGAACGCATACCACAAAGGAAGCCTTAGATACTTAACCTGTTGAGAGAACTCCCACAGTTTTAAAGTGAGACTCCCAGAATGAATTTGTGTATTAAAATAGGTTAGTCAGAGCGCTCTCCTTATTGAACAATAAAGCCGGTGGCTGGAGAACTAAAGGGTGTTAGTTTCTTTTCTGCAGCTGCACACACAGACCAGGACGGTACTGGTTGGAATGTTGGGCCAGACTCAGCTCAGCGCCGTAAGTCCCCCCATCTCTAGCACCTCTGTCTACCCACACATCGAGCCTTTAAAAGTTTGATTATGTTAAAACCAGGCTACTATGTATGGCCTAATCTAATGAGACTCCTCAGAGAACAGACAAGCACGAGACTGAGGTGCCCAACCCATCAGATCACCTGGGCAGTTATGAAACCCCAGTGCCCAGTCTTCATAAGACACACTAATTTTGTCCTTGCTGGAGTAGAATTCAGACATACCTAGACATTTACACCCACCAGGGAAGGAGGGCCCGGTGGGAATCAGCCTGCATAGGTCCTTGTCCCGTGTGAATGCACAGCAGGCCACGTGGGCACAGGGGTGACATGCAGAATTGCTGCAGCAGAGCTGGGGCCCCTGGGAACCTGCATGTCTAAGAAACCAGTCTTCCCTACAGCTCCTCAGCCTCAGTTCATAAGCTGTGAGGAACAAAAATAATATTTAAATGCTATGCGTGCTAGAAATGAAAACCAAGTACAATATGGTAGGTTTGGCAAAGCTTTAATATTGAAAGGAAATTCTCCATGATAATTTCATAACAACACTTAATAACCAAAATGAACAAAGTAACAAGAATATTCCTCATGTTGACATCTACTGAATCAACTTCACACAGTTAATAACTCTCATCTCAGGACAGGGCACCACTTAAATCTGCAGAGCACGTGATTCGACCCTTTACCCACTGTCCCAAAATTCAGACATTTGCCCACAAATACAGAATAATTTCACAGCTTCCTTTGAAATTATCCATTATCAATAAATATAACCCTACGATCTGACTCCAATTCATACACAGTGGTTTAAATACGGGGACCTTTGCATTTCCGTTTGGTGAGTACATTTCACATCCAGCTTACACCGGTGTCATTGGAGAGGACAGAGCCGCGGCCCCAAGCACGCGCTGCCTCTCCGGCCTTCGTGCACCCAGCATGGCTTGGGAATCAGACGCACCAGAAAGACCCGCTACTGGTGACCTACCCTCCAGTCGGGGCAGCCGGGTGGGAGGACAGTCTTGGGAGCCATGAGTGTGTCCCTCCCACTCGGCCTCGCCAGACCAGGAGGAGGAAAGCTGAAGGTCCTCACAGAGGGTGCTCAAGGGCACATGGGCACAGAAACCCTCAGACATGGGTGAGGTGGGAGGCTGCTGCCCAGGTGGGCTGGTGCGGCAAGAGGAGGGCACAAGGATGCCGTGGGGAACCTGGAGCTCCAGTGGCCTTCCTGTGACCTTGTGAAGACCATCCTGAGCGGCTGGCCAGGCCCCTGGGGTACTGGTAGGGCCCCGAGTGCGGTGCAGGCCTGGGCCGGAGCCAGGAGGGGCTGGCTGCCTGCAGGCGGGAGGCCACCGCTCTGCCCCTGGGGGGCCGCTGCTGGTCCAGTTGCCCTTGGTGGACGGTGGAGGCTCTGAGAGGCCCCAAGCTCAGGGGCCCCAGGGCTCCACGGGCCGCTCTGCAAGGGACAGAGCCTGGGTCTCTTGTGGGGCCCGTGGCCTGGCCCCTCGGGGAACTGGGCACACCTCTTGCCTGATGCCTCAGCAAGGAGATTGAAGTCCATGGCCAAGGTCTCCGGGGCAGGGTGTGGGTCCGGATGGGAGTTTCCAGATAGGGAGCTGGTCTGTGCCTGGAGGCTGAGGACGTGCCCCAGGCCTCCCACCCCGGGGTGCAGGATGCAGGTCCTCTTTGGTGTGTAGACGGGCATCGGCCTGTTTGGATGCTGTAGGATGAGACACACAGACGATACTTAGAACTTCCTCAATGCCAATAACACTTATACTTCCCCGAATCACAAAGACATCTTATAGCACGAAACTTAGCAGCCAAAGATATACAAGCAGTGCAGGTAGCTGTAAAGAGGGATTCAAATCACAGGCTTAGGAAAACATAAATGACAATATCACCTCGATACATTTCCTTCAATTAGACACCAAACAGAAACGATCTGGTAACGCCCGGTGGGCTGCGTGCACACAGGCCCTTTCATTCCCTCTCGCGGGAAGGCCAGGAACACGCTGTTGGGAGGAGGCTGGAGACTGACATGTTGGGGGGTGTCCCACAGCCAGAAGATGCTGCCACCCGGAAGCACCTAATGACCCCGCCACCATTCCCCCAGCAACACCGACATGATCAAGCAACAATGGCACTGGAAACGCACACCAGGGCACCACATGGGTCCCAGGAGAAACGTGCCAACCGCCTGCCAGGAGCCAGGGGCGCTCAGCCGGCGCCCGGAGGGAAGAGCGGTGGGGCCAGGGACTCACCCGCGCGCAGTCACGTGCTTCCGGCTCCATCCGGCTCTGCGGCGGCCTCCTGGGGCGGCTCCTGGGGCACCGCGGGAGCACAGCCTCCCTGCGCCGCTCCTCGGGCCTGCAGCACAGCAAAGGCTCAGGGGGCGCCCCTCCGCGGCCTGGGCCCGTTCCTGCTTGGGGGTCCCAGGCAGAGAGGCCCTTGCTCTGCCCTGACAACCCTCCCCTCTCCGCGTCCCCCACCCCGGGGCGCCCCTGGGACAGGGCCTGGAGCACCCCGCGGGGCCGCCACTGCTGGTCTGCCTGCAGTGCAAAGCGCCCCAGCGTCCCACCCCACTGGGGATGCTCCCGGGCAATGGGCTCCCAGTGGCGGTCCCAGAGGGGCAGAGCCCCTTCTCTTCCCACTGGGACCCTGTCCTTGCCTGGCGGAGAGGGAGGTCAGCCACAGTCTGCAGAGGCTTCAGCCCGAGCCTGGCCCCCACCCTCCCGGCTCCTCACCTCTGTGTCAGCCCCTTCTCTGGCAGGGCCTCCAGGGAGGCGCCTGGGTTCTGGGAGGCCTGCCGATTCCGGGGGTCCCGGTTCTCCTTCAGCACACTGGAGCCCAAGGGCTGGGGGGCTAGGGCGCCCTGCCAGCACCTGATGGGGCACCTGCTGCTCCGGGCGGTGTGCCCGAAGGCCCCACAGTGCTTGCACTTCACCTGCGGCCGGGGAGGAGGGGGGTTAGCGAGCCACAGCCCACAGGCCCGGGTGGGGGAGGGAGGGGCGGATGTTCAGAGTGGAATAGATTTGGGCAGAGAGGACAGAAAATATGGCAAATCAGGCACTAGGAGACTAAAGATATTCCAGAGGTTCCCAAAGTCGGTGACAGGCAGGACCCAGCAGGATGGACGGGAGGCCTCGGGGTGCAGGGGAAGACCCAGCCTCGAGGAGTCGGGCCCTCGCCAGCCTGGACACACCCCGAAGCGGGAGGCACCCCCACAACCCCCTAGTCCCACAGTGGCCCCATCTGCCCCGGGCTGAGGTCCCAGGGAAGGCAGCCCCTGGCCGGGAAAGGACGCAGCACTTCCCGTGTCCGCCCCGTCTCTGGACTCCATGCCAGCCCCTGGTTCCCAGCAGGCGCCCGCCTCCACTTACCCTGGGGTCCTCGAGTTCAGGAGGGGAAGCCCTGGGCCCCCGGAGGCCCCTCGGCCGCCTCTCGGCTCCCTGGGCTGTGAGGGGGCTGCAGGGCCCGGGCTGGGGGTGACGGCCCGCCATCTGCCCACCCCCTCCCGCCTCAGCTCCGTCTCCTGAGCTGTGCTTCCTGGACGTCCTGGAAGAGGAAAAGAGTACTTTGGAGCCGAGAGCTGGGGTGAGCCCCCCGAGTGACCGGGAAGCCAGAGCTCGTTCAGCTCTGCCACAGGCGCTCAGTTAGGAAAGTACAAGACGGATTCCCCGACCCTCCCCAAACCAGAGCTCCGGGAACGCGACCCTGAACGCCGTGGCCCATGTCACTCTCCGCACAAAACACCGGATGTGCTCCTCCCGAGCGCTGGATTTCCCATTCAACGTAAGAGGAGGCAACTTCCAAATACAAATTCACATAGAAAACATGTATTTTCTTTCTCTTGGACAGGAAGCTCCCGCTGAGGGCCTGAACTATTTTATTTTACCTTTGGTCCTCAATGCCTCCATTTCTCATGAATTCTTAGTAAATGTGAAATGCCTAGGTTCGAACTAAGCATGAACAACACATTCCTGAGGCTTCCAGTGCCCAAAGCCATAACCCACCAAGTTTCCATAACCGTTCTTCCTCCGCGAACCAGAATGCTCCAGCCCGTCTCTTTTAAATTTGAACCTCACGTAATAATTAGCCTTGAGAAGGAGGCCTTGTATCAGTCTCTGTTCTCCACAAATACTATCAAAATTGAAGGAGCCTTAACCCAATGCCTAAGCCACATCACCTCATATTGTCCCCACTGTCCTATTTCTCCGAGGGTATTGGGAGGCCCAGATGGAAAGAAAACCAACCTGATGCCCAGGTGTGCTCCTCCTGTCCGTGGGCAGAGGGTCAGAAACGGGGGCGCTGGGCGGACCGACTGCGAGATGCAGCCTCCCACGGGGCCAGAGAGGGGGCTTCCGTCCCTCGCTGGGCTTTATACGGTCTCCGGGTCATGTGCCCCGGGGTGGGGGGGGGGTCGCTGAGTCAGTCCGTCAGCTCCCCTTGCTTCTCATCCCGACCCGATACGGTGACCTCTGCTTTCTCCTTGGAAACACTCATGGGTTTCCAAATTCTGTGTAAGTCAGGCATTCACTCAAGTTTATACATTTTCTGTAAGAAAATTAACCACTTGTTTTTTGCCTGCTCTTTTCTGTGCTTCGCATTATTTATTGTGGTACAATACACCTAACAGAAAACTCAGTGTTTTAGCCGGGAGGTGCAGAGCTCTCTGGCTTGAGGGACGGTCACACAGTTGTGCAGCCTGAACTTTACTACAGGTTGATATTGATGTTATTTGCTCAAATGGTGTTACTTCTCTTCCAAGGCAACCAGGCCGTGGACGGTATTCGACAAATGCTTGTGTATGTAGGAGACACATTTAGAAATGCAAATGGCAAATCACCTCGTTTGGGCATTTTCTAATTTAGTTCCATTCAGCATCTTCCTTCCAAAGCCTGTCAACAAACAGCACCTCCTCCCGCACAGGGCGATGGTCCCCATTTTGCAGAAACTCCTTTTTCAGTAACGTTTTTCAGCTGCCACTCAAGGTAGTTTCAGTACTTCACGATTTGTATAGTTGAACCTGTGTTGCCTTTTTAACCTGCATCTTATTTATTATTTATGAAGGTGCACCCCTCCCCCACCCCAGATCCCAGCCCCACCCTAGCTCGGCCACGCCTTCCCCATTCCCGGGCTTAGCGACCTGGTTGTCCAGTCACTGCCCCAGCTGGCCGGTGGGCCTCCCTCCACTGGGACTGGGAGACACCAGCCGTCTCAGGACTGCTCTCCAAATGCTCAATAAACTCCATCTGTTTAATAGATAAAATCTGTTGAGATTTTGAATAGAATTCATTGGATCACCTATTAATTAAATAGAACTCTTCTTTGAGATTTCATTTTTTCATCTATAGATACGTTAGCAACTCCTTATTTATACATCATGTCATTTCAATTGGAGGTCATTCATAAATTTTTTTAGAACACTCCATAAAACTGCAAAACTCCCCTACTGGTGAGACCGCATGCTGTTCACTGTACCCTTGGGGAGTGCATTGCCCAATTTCCATACCCATTTCTCATATCTAAAAGTTCATCTATTTATGTTGTTAGGATCCTTACCATGATTTCTGTGACTATTCACTACTTTTTTATTGTTTTTTTTCACATATCACTTTGAATTTATGAACAACCTGTCCCCTCCCAGGAGCAATCCCTGAGCAGGAGGACAGAGACCCTTGGGGTCCATCACCTCATGCACCTGTGTGTGTGGTGGCAAAATCCTAATATCAATCCTCTAGGCAAATTTCAAGTAAAAGATTAGAAAGTCTATTACTGTACTTTATAAAATTGTAGAAGTATAGGAAAATATAAAATGGAGAGACACCAAGTTTTATGAATTGATGAATTTATAATTAAAAATTGCACAATTATTTAAAAATTACTAAATATGATAGAATTATTAATAGAGGAATAGAAATACAGACTACAGACACACTGTAGATTCTTCTCCCCAACGTGGTGCTCCACGGTAAACTTCATGGTCTTTAGAGAAGGGTACGAGATAGGGAGCCCACGGGATCTGCTTCTCTGCCACCCTTGCTGTGCACACTGCCAGGCCCTGACCCATACAAATGCCCGCAATGTGCACTGTTGTGATAAAACCTTATATTCTTTTAGCAATTCTGTAATTTAGTGATCTTTAAGGATTAAGTAATTTCTAATTATAAGTTTGCCAATATATGAGACCTTGCATCTTTTAATTTCACCAGATTTCCCCCGTAGGTTGTTGGTATCACCAAGTTTACTAAAAGACTTTCTAATAGTATAACTTTACTAAGAGGAAAGATCATGGAATTTGAAACAAAACGCTCACAGAAAACTTCAAGAGATGACGGACCTGCAGGATCTTCTGTCTCCTCTCAGGGATGCACCCCTGAGATGTCAGGTTGTTCAATAAAAAATACAAAGTGATATGTGAAAAAAAAAAACCTTATAATAAAAATAGTAAATAATCACAGAAATCACGATGAGCCTATTGACATAAATGAATGAAATTATCAAAATAGAAACGGTATGGAGATTCACATATGCACTCCCCAAGTGTACACCACGACAGACATGGGGTTGGTCTCACCAGCAGGGGAATTTTGTAGAGTTTTATGCACAGTTTTAAAAAAATCTATAAATTACTCTAGATTGAAATGATGTGATGTATAAATAAGGACAGTTAAAAGATAAACATACATGGGAAGGAATCGAAAAATTAATAAGGGAATGGAACCAAATCTCTGTATTCATATTTCTATACATACAACAGATAAAGGGATGGTTTCCTGACAGAATCAAGGTATTCAGCATTTGGAGAGCTGTCCGGAGATGGCTGGTGCCTCCCAGTCCCAGTGGAGGGAGGCCCACCGGCCAGCTGGGGCAGTGGCTGGACAGCCAGGTCGCTAAGCCCGGGAATGGGGGAGGCCAGGCCCAGCAGGGGGCAGCCGAACTAGGGTGAGGCCGGGACCCGGGGTGGGGGAGGGGTGCAGCTTCATAAATAATAAATGAGATGATGCAGGTTAAAAAGGCAACACCAGTTCAAATATACAAATCATGAAGTACTGAAACTACCTTGAGTGGCAGCTGAAAAACGTTACTGAAAACAGAGTTACTGCAAAATGGGGACCCTCACCCTGTGCAGGTGGGGGTGCTGTTTATTGACAGGCTTTGGGAGGAAGATGCTGACTGGGACTAAATCAGAAAATGCCCAAATGAGATCATTTCCCATTTCCATTCCTAAATGTGTCTCCTACATACGCAGGCATTTGTTGACCACCCTCCACGGCCTGATGAGCAAATAGCATCAATATCAACCCGTGGAAGCCGAGACTGACAAAGAAAGTCCTAGTTGATCCACAGAAATAAGCAGTGACGACTAGGGGATGGGTAGTAGATATTCCAGTTGGGCAAAATGAAGGGCTCTTGGGAAGGGTGGCGGGGACGGCTGCACAACTGTGTGACCGTCCCTCATGCCAGAGAGCTCTGCACCTCCCGGCTAAAACACTGACTATTTTACCACAATAAATAATGCGAAGCACAGAAAAGAGCAGGCAAAAAACAAGTGGTTAATTTTCTTACAGAAAATGTATAAACTTAAGTGAATGCCTAACTTACACAGAATTTGGAAACCCATGAGTGTTTCCAAGGAGAAAGCAGAGGTCACCGTATCGGGTCGGGACGAGAAGCAAGGGGAGCTGACGGACTGACTCAGCGACACCCCCCCGGGGCACGTGACCCGGAGACCGTATAAAGCCCAGCGAGGGACGGAAGCCCCCTCTCTGGCCCCGTGGGAGGCTGCATCTCGCAGTCGGTCCGCCCAGCGCCCCCGTTTCTGACCCTCTGCCCACGGACAGGAGGAGCACACCTGGGCATCAGGTTGGTTTTCTTTCCATCTGGGCCTCCCAATACCCTCGGAGAAATAGGACAGTGGGGACAATATGAGGTGATGTGGCTTAGGCATTGGGTTAAGGCTCCTTCAATTTTGATAGTATTTGTGGAGAACAGAGACTGATACAAGGCCTCCTTCTCAAGGCTAATTATTACGTGAGGTTCAAATTTAAAAGAGACGGGCTGGAGCATTCTGGTTCGCGGAGGAAGAACGGTTATGGAAACTTGGTGGGTTATGGCTTTGGGCACTGGAAGCCTCAGGAATGTGTTGTTCATGCTTAGTTCGAACCTAGGCATTTCACATTTACTAAGAATTCATGAGAAATGGAGGCATTGAGGACCAAAGGTAAAATAAAATAGTTCAGGCCCTCAGCGGGAGCTTCCTGTCCAAGAGAAAGAAAATACATGTTTTCTATGTGAATTTGTATTTGGAAGTTGCCTCCTCTTACGTTGAATGGGAAATCCAGCGCTCGGGAGGAGCACGTCCGGTGTTTTGTGCGGAGAGTGACATGGGCCACGGCGTTCAGGGTCGCGTTCCCGGAGCTCTGGTTTGGGGAGGGTCGGGGAATCCCGTCTTGTACTTTCCTAACTGAGCGCCTGTGGCAGAGCTGAACGAGCTCTGGCTTCCCGGTCACTCGGGGGGCTCACCCCAGCTCTCGGCTCCAAAGTACCCTTTTCCTCTTCCAGGACGTCCAGGAAGCACAGCTCAGGAGACGGAGCTGAGGCGGGAGGGGGTGGGCAGATGGCGGGCCGTCACCCCCAGCCCGGGCCCTGCAGCCCCCTCACAGCCCAGGGAGCCGAGAGGCAGCAGAGGGGCCTCCGGGGGCCCAGGGCTTCCCCTCCTGAACTCGAGGACCCCAGGGTAAGTGGAGGCGGGCGCCTGCTGGGAACCAGGGGCTGGCATGGAGTCCAGAGACGGGGCGGGCACGGGAAGTGCTGCGTCCTTTCCCGGCCAGGGGCTGCTTTCCCTGGGACCTCAGCCCCGGGCAGATGGGGCCACTGTGGGACTCGGGGGTTGTGGGGGTGCCTCCCGCTTTGGGGCATGTCCAGGCTGGCGAGGGCCCGACTCCTCGAGGCTGGGTCTTCCCCTGCACCCCGAGGCCTCCCGTCCCTCCTGCTGGGTCCTGCCTGTCACCGACTTTGGGAACCTCTGGAATATCTTTAGTCTCCTAGTACCTGATTTGCCATATTTTCTGTCCTCTCTGCCCAAATCTATTCCACTCTGAACATCCGCCCCTCCCTCCCCCTCCCGGGCCTGTGGGCTGTGGCTCGCTGACCCCCCTCCTCCACGGCCGCAGGTGAAGTGCAAGCACTGTGGGGCCTTCGGGCACACCGCCCGGAGCAGCAGGTGCCCCATCAGGTGCTGGCAGGGCGCCCTAGCCCCCCAGCCCTTGGGCTCCAGTGCGCTGAAGGAGAACCGGGACCCCCGGAATCGGCAGGCCCCCCAAAACCCAGGCGCCTCCCTGGAGGCCCTGCCAGAGAAGGGGCTGACACAGAGGTGAGGAGCCGGGAGGGTGGGGGCCAGGCTCGGGCTGAAGCCTGTGCAGACTGGGGCTGACGCCCCTCTCCGCCAGGCAAGGACAGGGTCCCGGGGGGAAGAGAAGGGGCTCTGCCCCTCTGGGACCGCCACTGGGAGCCCATTGCCCGGGAGCATCCCCAGTGGGGTGGGACGCTGGGGCGCTTTGCACTGCAGGCAGACCAGCAGTGGCGGCCCCGCGGGGTGCTCCAGGCCCTGTCCCAGGGGCGCCCTGGGGTGGGGGACGCGGAGAGGGGAGGGTGGTCAGGGCAGAGCAAGGGCCTCTCTGCCTGGGACCCCCAAGCAGGAACGGGCCCAGGCCGCGGAGGGGCTCCCCCTGAGCCTTTGCTGTGCTGCAGGCCCAAGAAGCGGCGCAGGGAGGCTGTGCTCCGGCGGTGCCCCAGGAGGCCGCCGCAGAGCCGGATGGAGCCGGAAGCACGTGACTGCGCGCGGGTGAGTCCCTGGCCCCACCGCTCTTCCCTCCGGGCGCCGGCTGAGCGCCCCTGGCCCCTGGCAGGCGGTTGGCACGTTTCTCCTGGGACCCATGTGGTGCCCTGGTGTGGGTTTCCAGTGCCATTTTTGCTTGATCATGTCGGTGTTGCTGGGGGAGTGGTGGCGGGGTCATTAGGTGCTTCCGGGTGGCAGCATCTTCTGGCTGTGGGACACCCCCCAACATGTCCGTCTCCAGCCTCCTCCCAACAGCGTGTTCCTGGCCTTCCCTCGAGAGGGAATGAAAGGGCCTGTGTGCACGCAGCCCACCGGGCGTTACCAGATCGTTTCTGTTTGGTGTCTAATTGAAGGAAATGTATCGAGGTGATATTGTAATTTATGTTTTCCTAAGCCCGTGATTTGAATCCCTCTTTACAGCTACTTGCACTGCTTGTATATCTTTGGCTGCTAAGTTTCGTGCTATAAGATGTCTTTGTGATTCGGGGAAGTATAAGTGTTATTGGCATTGAGGAAGTTCTAAGTATCGTCTGTGTGTCTCATCCTACAGCATCCAAACAGGCCGATGCCCGTCTACACACCAAAGAGGACCTGCATCCTGCACCCCGGGGTGGGAGGCCTGGGGCACGTCCCCAGCCTCCAGGCACAGACCAGCTCCCTGTCTGGAAACTCCCATCGGGACCCACACCCTGCCCCGGAGACCTTGGCCATGGACTTCAATCTCCTTGCTGAGGCATCAGGCAAGAGGTGTGCCCAGTTCCCCGAGGGGCCAGGCCACGGGCCCCACAAGAGACCCAGGCTCTGTCCCTTGCAGAGCGGCCCGTGGAGCCCTGGGGCCCCTGAGCTTGGGGCCTCCCAGTGCCTCCACCGTCCACCAAGGGCAACTGGACCAGCAGCGGCCCCCCAGGGGCAGAGCGGTGGCCTCCCGCCTGCAGGCAGCCGGCCCCTCCTGGCTCCGGCCCAGGCCTGCACCACACTCCAGGCCCTACCAGTACCCCAGGAGCCTGGCCAGCAGCTCAGGATGGTCTTCACGAGGTCACAGGAAGGCCACTGGAGCTCCAGGTTCCCCACGGCACCCTTGTGCCCTCCTCCTGCCGCGCCAGCCCACCTAGGCAGCAGCCTCCCACCTCGCCCATGTCTGAGGGTTTCTGTGCCCATGTGCCCTTGAGCACCCTCTGTGAGGACCTTCAGCTTTCCTCCTCCTGGTCTGGCGAGGCCGAGTGGGAGGGACACACTCATGGCTCCCAAGACTGTCCTCCCACCTGGCTGCCCTGACTGGAGGGTAGGTCACCGGGAGCGGGTCTTTCTGGTGCATCCGATTCCCAAGCCGTGCTGGGTGCACGAAGGCCGGAGAGGCAGCGCATGCTTGGGGCCGCGGCTCTGTCCTCTCCCATGACACCGGTGTAAGCTGGATGTGAAATGTACTCACCAAACGGAAATGCAAAGGTCTCTGTATTTAAACTACTGTGTATGAATTGGAGTCAGATCGTAGGGTTATATTTATTGATAATGGATAATTTCAAAGGAAGCTGTGAAATTATTCTGTATTTGTGGGCAAATGTCTGAATTTTGGGACAGTGGGTAAAGGGTCGAATCACGTGCCCTGCAGATTTAAGCAGTGCCCTGTCCTGAGATGAGAGTTATTAACTGTGTGAAGTTGATTCAGTAGATGTCAACATGGGGAATATTCTTGTTACTTTGTTCATTTTGGTTATTAAGTGTTGTTATGAAATTATCGTGGAGAATGTCCTTTCAATATTAAAGCTTTGCCAAACCTACCATATTGTACTTGGTTTTCATTTCTAGCACGCATAGCATTTAAATATTATTTTTGTTCCTCACAGCTAATGAACTGAGGCTGAGGAGCTGTAGGGAAGACTGGTTTCTTAGACATGCAGGTTCCCAGGGGCCCCAGCTCTGCTGCAGCAATTCTGCATGTCACCCACGGGGCCTGCTGTGCATTCACACAAGACAAGCCTCTATGCAGGCTGATTCCCACCGGGCCCTCCTTCCCTGGTGGGTGTAAATGTCTAGGTATGTCTGAATTCTACTCCAGCAGGGACAAAATTACTTTGTCACATCCCAGGGGACTGAAGCCTGCATTTGCCTTGGGAACCCCTCCTCCATGAGGGGCCCGCTGTCACAGTGTTCCCGGTTCCTTCACCGCATGATCACCTGTCCATGGCCTGACATCTTTGTACTCAGCCACCATCTGCCTTCCCTCCTTGTACCTCCCTGGGGCCCCAGGCCACAGGAGACACTCACCGTCTTCGTGAAGGACAGAAGGGTTGCACTTACCTGGTGTGCTCACGGCCGTTTCTGATGTGCCTCCTCAATGCATGCTTGCTCTCCCTACTGTTTCCAGGACATTAATAGCTCTTCCTACCTCCACGGTTATACTCAGGACATTTGGGTGGTGCTAGTGGGTAAGGAGGCCTTCTCTGGGTCATCACGAGGAAAGCCCAAGACATTCCTGGCCCCTGGAGACCACTTGAAAGTTTTATGAGCTTTAGACCAGGTAAAGGCATCCTGGCTGCACGAGCACATTTCCTGGCTGTTTAAGGAAAGATGACATAACTCCTGATGACAGAGGCGTAGTCAGGACAACTTACCCATACTATGTAGCCAAACATGGGGAAAACATATTCCCCGAATCATTTTACATATTTTTATCCCTAAGATTTTGCATCTCCACGAAACCCTCCATCAATAAGGCAGAGAGCCTCTTGCCTCTTATTTCCAAATAAATTGTTTTCCTACCTTCTCTCTAACTGCAAAGCTCTATGAATCCAAGTACTATCCTCACACAGAACACAAGCACACACTCCTCCACCTCTGATGTGTATAAAACATCCCGTCCTTAAACGATAAAACACAACCTTTCAATACAAGGATAAGGACCTTGGAGGATGTGTGCCAAGTCGGGGTCTTGGAAGCAGCTGCCTTCTTCAGACAAATGCTGCAATGATAGGAATTTCCACCAATCAGCTTTTCACGCATCTCCACTTTTCCAAAGCTCGGTTCACGTTCTGAGCTGCTCTGATATGCAGGTAAGGGTCGGAAGTGTTTGACACACCATGGCAGCAGAGATGCTTGATTTGAGATCTCCAGTACCCTCCAAATTTTCGGCAGATTAGGGTGGTGCTCTCAGAGGACCAGGCTGATGGCTTGTGCTCCTGCCAACCTAACTGCTGCATGGCGTATGCAGCGGACATCAGAAACTCACGGCCGCCCTCCTGCTTGTTTCTGGGGAAGCCAGTAACCAGTTCTTGCAGGGGCTGGATGACATGTATCTCCCAGAATGCTGAGGGCTGAGTAATGTGAGCTTGCATAGCACACAGCATGTAGAATGTCTAGTTCTGACGGATTTCCAGTGCTGCTGCCAAGACAGACATAGCCGGTGAGGGGCAGTCTGTTACATCAGACCCTGCAGCACGCTGCTCACGTAGCACGTGTCCCCTCTATTCTGGAGCCCAGTCCCAACCACACAAGGGCTCTTCCAACTCAGAGTAAGTTTCTCCATGGGAGTAGCTGTGCTGCCACCTCAGCCAAGCCATCGTGCAGGCTGCACACGGGTGATGGTGATGGCCTCTCAGGGAGAGGGGGCCCCCAGTGGGCTTCATTGCCACCTGCACTGGACCGAGGTTTGAGTTCCAGGAAGACACTGACCTGAGACTCACCCTCCCAGGGGCAGAAGCGGCTTGCATGTCTCCAGGCACCGAGACCACAAGCCTGGGAATAATGCTTCCCTCCTAGACGGTCTCCAAATGGCAGACTTGGCTGGCTCATCAGGCCACCCAGGTGACCGACCTGATTACACAGGGTGCAACTAACCTCTCACCTGAACTGGATTAAGTCACAGGGTGTGGTCGCTCTTCTTCCCCAGAGAGAGCAACAGTCACCTTTCAGTGCTTTCTATTCACAGAGCCTCTGTTTAATTGTTAGAATCTTGTAGAAATACATTGCAAATGGAAATGATGTGGGATGGTGGAGGCACTTTTGTCTTGGCCTCCCAACAGAGAGACAAAGAGGCAAAGAAGAATGCTGGGATATGTGTGTGTGTGCAGGGGAGGGGGTAACGGGAGGATGTAAATGCCAGGCAACCACTCATCATGAACCGAGTGGCATGTTACAGTTTGCATTGGGTACATCTGCTCAGCTGCCATAACAAAACGCCACACACTGGGTGGCTTAAACCGCAGGTATTTATTTACTCACAGCTCTGGAGGCTGAAAGTCCAAGACGAAGGTGTCATTAGGATGCATTTCTGGTGAGAACTCTGTTCCTGGCTTGCAGAAGGCCACCTTCCTGTCTTCACAGTGCCTTTCCTCTGTGTGCACACGGAAGAGAAAGTGAGTTAGCTCCAGTGTCTCTTCCTGTTAGGATAGTAATCCTACCAGAGCAGGACCCCACAGGTATGGCCCCATTGAGCTCTAAGTTCTTTCTTAGAGGCCCCATCTCCAAATCAGCCACACTAAAGGTTAAAGTGTCAGCATATGAATTGGGTGGGTGAATGGAGGGGCGCATAATTTCCTTCCTAATACATTTGTTAAAAAGATCTGCCATTTAGGCCACTCTCAAAAAGGAAAAACAAACATTTCAGTACTTTCTCACTCTCTGTAATTTCCCTTGCACTCTTTCCTGGCAGATTTTCTTAGTAAATTTCAATTGAAAAGGAAATCATTCGTGAATATTCACACTGTATTCAAATGCCAAGTGAGTGAAGGAGTGTGGGACATTTACTTTTCCATGACGTGGACGGTAATTTTCCAAAGCAAGTTCACATGGCATGTAGCCTGAACTCCTTACTCACAAGCCACAAATTATGTAGCCAGTAAATTTTTTTTTTTTAAAGATTACTATCCAATGCGTTTGCCTCTAAACCTCCAGCTTTCACTCTGTTTTGACTCATAATGACCAGGAAGGTAGTTAAAAATATTTTTGTCTACCTAGTTGTGGGCCCAGAAACTGTAACAATAGAAATCTGGCAGCTGGTTTCACACTTCTTAGTAAAGACTTCTATTCTTAAGAGCCACTCTAATATGAATACATATGCAAAATCCAGTGTCCTGTGTTGCCAAATTTTAGGTGCTACCTCTGTGAAATTATGCAGCCACATGGTTTTAAGTTCTCTTGTTTCAGTATGTATCTCTTTTACAGGTTGGCCATTTATACACAGTATTAGGTTGACATTTGGAAATGCAATGGAAGAAGACACCTACATTTAACCTGTGGCCTTAAAGTGTTAATATTTATTGAATAAGATTCACAACAATGTCTGCAGAAATGTTTTTGAAGTTCAGAATTATTTCATATTAGACATAAAATTAGTTCACATTAGAAAATGGGTAATGTTGGCAGCATTATCTAATTTGCAGTGGAAAAAAAAACTTATTTCAGAAAATGCATAAAGCTTAGGAAGGAAAGACACCAGGATCTATTTCTCTGCTGTGCCCTCTCCTTTGTCACTGACCTCGCTTCTGGAAGTTTCAGGTGCCTGCTAGATAGATTAAAATGTCATCTGGAGTGGGTGGAAATGTGGCTTGATTTTGGACATCTGGCCTCTGGACTGTAAGAAAACACATTTCTCTTTTGAGCCACGAACTTGGTGGTAATGTGTTATGGCAAACTTAGGAAGTCAATAAGGTGCCCTAACTCCCCTTTACGACATCTTTCAATTTCTAATTGAGTAAATTTCATTGATTTTTAAATTTCAGAATGGTTGAATCAAGCAAAATCAGTTATATTATTGATTTGATCCTAAATTTAGAAGAATCTGAGGTAAGATGCAAGTAGTGTATACACACGAGGCATAAAAGGAAAACCCGCAGTAAAACCGGTAAATCTGAGTCAACAAGTTTTGGTATGCAACATTTTTCTTCTGCATTTACACCTTCACTAACACCTCACCCGGCTGCTACACACATACTATTTGATTTGAATTGAACGGCAACATTCACAAGCCCCAGCATTACCGCAGGCAGCGCCTCCTAGCGGACGGTTCTGCGCACACCTATGCCCGTCCAGACACCTGGGTTTCCACAGCGGAGGCTGCAGGCAGGAGCCTTGCATTGTGTTCCCTGACCAGCAGGGGGAGCCACAGGCCTGCACGAGCATTTCGCAGGCTTCCAGAGGATAGAAACGCTATTGGTCCTGGACGGGCAGGTCTGCACCGCCTGCCTTGCAGTGCAGCACGCGCATTTCTTGGATGCTTACAGGGGCTCAGGTGGGCCTAGGACTCCATCTGTGTTTGGCAATGTCACTTCTCAGCCCCTGGTCTGAGGTAGAAAATTCTGAGGACACTTGAACAGTTGTAACTCTTTTTCCCACTGTTGCCAGAAAAGCAGGGAGTCCCTGGGCTCCGCAGCGTATTGAGGAAACTGTGCTGGTTCTGGTGGACCGCGGAGGCCCTGGAATTGTCCCGCTTGCTATCTAGAGAGAGTTTCTAGTACAGGTTCAGAGAGGGGAACATCAGGCATAGCCGGTGAACTCCAGGGACCGGGGAGGCGAGCAGAGTCCTAGGAGAGAGGGTGACCAGAGGCCAGAGCTGCGTGGAGAGTGGACACTCGAGACTCACCACCACGAGCACAGCTCCCTCCGTGCCCCTGTGATCAGCTCAGAGACCTGCCGGCATCCCTTTTCTGTGCAACTTTACGTTCTCCCTAGTGTTTGTTTTTTTCTTTTTTCTAATGCAACCAAGTTTATATGTACTTATTTCTAACTCGATCCTAAACTCTCTGCTCATTGTCTGAATCTCTCCTTCAAAAGTTCTTTCTCATCAGGCACGGCAATCCCCTCCTCTCGTAGCACCATGTCTGGGAGATTTCCGAGTCGTCGAAACCACGCCGTTGGCCTCTGTGTGCTGCTCACTGTCATGTTGTGGTGTCACCCGCTGAGGCTGCTGTCACGGTGAGGTCCCCCTCCTGTCACCCGCTGAGGCTGTTGTCATGGTGAGGTCCCCCTCCTGTCACCCGCTGAGGCTGTTGTCATGGTGAGGTCCCCCTCCTGTCACCCGCTGAGGCTGTTGTCATGGTGAGGTCCCCCTCCTGTCACCCGCTGAGGCTGTTGTTGCAGTGAGGTCCCCCTCCTGTCCCCCGCTGAGGCTGTTGTTGCAGTGAGGTCCCCCTCCTGTCCCCCGCTGAGGCTGTTGTCGCGGTGAGGTCCCCCTCCTGTCACCCCGTGAGTTCCCATGGCAGTGTTCTTGGACCCTCTTGCTCCTATGCTGCATTCTTTTCCAATGGTTCCTGCAACAAATTACCATAAACCTCGTGTTTTAAAACAACACAAATGTATTTTTTTTTCTTTACAGTTTTGGAGGCCGTACGTCCGCAGTGAGTCGCCTGAGTAGCTGTAGACTGCTTCCTCATTGTGGACACTGTACGTTAACAGCTCTGTTTCTTACGAGCTTCTTTTCTGGTCTTATACGGTGGCAATACTTTCTGCAGTTTTCACGATGGGCCCTAGTGCTTCTGTCCTTTATAAATCAAGTAACTTTGTTGAATAAAATGGTATGTGGAGAAACTACAGAAGGGGTTTCTACAGAACTATTTGACTAAAGATTTGATAGACTCCTTGAGAACAGACACCACGACTTGCCCTTCTCTTCATCTGCAATGCCTGCTAGATAATAAATGTCACCATCCCCTCAGTCACCGTCATCCCTATTCCCCTCCCCTTTTGAACTACTGTCTTCAACAGTCGGGCCCTATTATTACCTACATTTCCCAAACCCTAAGGCCCTGGTTCCTTGGAAGACAAACAGATGCCCTAATTCAGTGTGGAGACATTGCTCATTCCTCCATGAGCCACGCTGCCCAGGGGTTTTAGGGACTGGCCTGCTCTCTACAAGTTTCCAGTCATTTCCTTGGCCCAAAGAAGGGAGTCTGGCACAAGTAGAGGTTAATACCTCTAGTCTCTGTCCCACCCTAAAAGGAGCAGGCATTTTGTGTTCTGGAGTCGCTTTTCGGTTCTGCAGTCTTCTCAGATCTCGGTGTGTGGCTTCTATTTGAGTAGACCCGGGGCTGAAGGGGAACAAGGGACCAGGAGCAGAAGAGAGGCACAGGGACAGGCAGGCCTCAGAATTCCTTACAGCCAGGACAGTGGCTCCCCTTTGCCTGGGTCCACATGCACTTTGGGAGAAAAGGAGCAGAGGAATTTTGAAGACAAAGCATTGCTAGGAAAATGCCCATTTTCTGTTGCCCGATTCTGTTCAGTTTCAGTGATGAAGCCCGGATGGTTCCAGATGCCAGGAGAGCCTCCCATGCGGCTTCTTCTCAGGTGCAGGTCTGGGGGTTCATCCTGTGCGGAGATTCCACCAGTTCTCAGATCCTGCAGGCTTACCAAGGATTAGGTGACTATGTATTGTTACCTGGTGAGACTTGGTTCAAGAAGATTAAAGTGGCCAAGGGCAATGACAATCATTCTTTGGGGTGAAGGTGTCTGCAGAGGCCGGTGGAAGGTGGCTTCATGCGGTCAGCAGCTCAGAGGCCCAGAGGGCTGTCTTTGGGAAGTTCGATGGGATCTAATGTGGGCAGCTAGTGACACAGGGCTGGAAAGGCTGGCAGTGCCAAAGGGAGCAAGAGGCAACCCCAGCGTTCGCCTCAGCCAGAATCCCCCTGCTGCAGCTAGAGGGGGACCAGTGGGCGGAGGTGCAAGCCCGGGAGCAGGGACTGGCTGGCAGGAGCCATGTCTCCAGTGAGGAGAGAGGACACAGAAGCGGGGGCTCTCCTGTGGAATGGGGGCTGCTGGAGCGGCGAGGGAGAAGGTGGGAGCCCAAGGGCCCCCCATCCTCAGACATCCCCTGCCAGGCACCTGCATTGACTGAGGCCAGCCAGCAGCCAGGAAGTTTGGGGCACACAGTTTGCAGAGAACAGCGCCAGTTACACAGAGCTGAGCAGGGAAGGAGAGATGGATGCGCAAAAAGACAGACGATGCGGTGGTGTCACCGAATGGCGAGCAAAACGTGGTTCAGTCTCACATGTCAGAACCGAGTGATCAAGTTTGAGCTTCTGCTCACAGGACTGATCATTTTGACCTGTACTGTGTGACACTGCCAAAGTTATTTCATAAGGCAAAAGTTACCCAGGCATTCCATGCTGAACAGTGTCAGTGAATCTCTAACATTGTCACTCTCTGGCAAGTCAAGAAGTGCAAAGTTGGTGCCGTGGACATTAACTGAGTCGATGTGAGTTATTTTAAAAAAAAAAACACCATTAAGTGTTAGAACTGATGAATGGTCATATACCGGTATGCAAAGATATCGTATGGATAAAAACAGCTCCATTAACATAGACAAAGATAGATGCCATTTCTATTTATGTATTTTGTGAGGATCGGTACAAAGACACACAGACATGACAGTGGTGTGCACCGTTACAGGTTCCCAGCTGAGACCTTCAAGAAACAGCAGCTTCCTTGGGTCTGTTTCTTCATATGTAACTGGGGGGCACTACCTGCTGTGGTGATCTTGCATCATATAAGAAAAGCACAGGGGAGAGATTCGTAAATTATCAGGTGCTCCACAAATACAGGGGAGTGGTATCTGATTAAGTGAGCAGCTATTCGCCAGCCCCTTATGGGTTGGTTTTCTAAGGATTATCTTGCAAAATAAGCAAAGAAAAAGAGAGAAAGCAACGGGAGCCATCCGGACGCTCACTCACTGGGTGACTTGGCTGAGCCACGTGACTTCTCTTGGCCTCCCCTGAACATCCGGCCGGAGTCTCTGGTTTATCGGACCCGCGGCGCGCAGCAGAAGAGGCTGAGCCTGCACCTCCCGACCGCCTTCTCGTCTTCAGCACAGGTCCTCCTGCACTTGCCCCGGCCCAGCTGGCAGGGCGCACAAGCTGCAAAATCACCTACGCCAAGAAAGCGCTGCTGCTGTGCCTCTCCCGGGACCCCGGACGCAGGGAAGAGTCCAAAGGCCACAGGAGGGAAGGGGTGCATTTATGACCACGAGGAGTGTTTTCAAGGACCAGCCCCAGTTTCTCAAAGAACTCTGCTCTTTTCACAAAGGGGTTGGGGAGAGCTACTTTTGAGCACCAGGTAGACCCCGTCCCGTGGGTTGTCCACGGCTGGCAAGCTTGCCTGGGTCAGAAGTGAGCATTGTCAGACACCAGCGGTCACTCCATGAAACGGGAGGGCCAGGAGTCCCCTGGGTGTGAGGGTCCAGTTAAAAGACTCAGGTTCACTCTGGTTTACACCTGGTAACGGCCTTGTGTCGTTTCTCATTTGTCAGGTGGACATTCTAGAAATACTTGCCCACATTTAAAATTTGTTTAATGGTCAAGTGGAATAATTGATATGAGGGTATTTTGCCAAACACAAATACCTAACTAGCTGTTTTGTTTGTTACTTTAAACAGAAACTTTTGATACGACCACAAACAATTCTTCAGGATGACTTGCATGGGCCAGGCAGGAGGTGTCCTGCCCCCCAGGATCCCTTCGTCTGCTGGCCTGGTTCTCCGGGGGCAGTATTTGGGCTGTAGCACCTTGTTTTCTCCCCTATTATCCCCCCACCCCGCCCAGCTTGGCCCGTAGGCTGTGCCTCTCGCTGAGCCTCCTGCCGCCGGCTCAGGCCCCCGCCTCCGGTCTCGGCACCTGCTCGCCCTGCGCAGACTGCTGGGGGCTGTGCCCTGCCCTGCCCAGCCCACCACGGTTGGGCTTGCCGCTGCTCCTACGGCGTTGCATCCTGACTTCTGGACGCTAAGAGCTCCTTCACTCCGCTGCCTACGCTGCGCCCCAGCCAGCCGCCCTAGCCATCCTTTGAGTTCATGAAGCTCAAATCACTTCTCCGGGCTCTGCTCCAGAAAGCCAGGTGTGTCCCACCTTCCTTGTCTCCTTGGCATTGTGCCCTCCTCACAGCTTGGGACAAGAATTCCAGTCGGCCTGGAACACATGCCCTGGAGACTTTGATTCTACCTTTGATGGGCGGAGAGGCGCTATCGTGTGCCTGAAGATGCCCATCTGCAGGCAGCACACTGCACCCAGGGTCCCTGACGGCCCTTAGGGCAAAGACCCATGGGCGTCCTTCCCCACCACGCTGGTCTGACCCAACCTGCATCTGTGGCTCCTAAGCCCCTCAGTTCAGTAGCTGCATCTCCAGCCCCTCAATTCCTTGTTCACTTGTAGCTCCTGACATTACTACTTTCTCCTCCCAAGTTCCAACCTGAGTCCTCACCTGGGGTCCTCTGCATTAGCACCCACCTCCCTTCTGTGCGCTGCACCTGCCTTCACCTGCATGCGCTAATACCTCTGCTTCGATGTCTCAGTCTTTTCTACTTCCAGAGCCTTGCTCTACTGAGGCAGGGAAATCAGCATTTTCTGCTTAGAATCAGATAAGATAGGCAATTGTGCTGTATTTCTAATCTGATTTACCCTTGGGGGAGCCTGGGAATCATCTCTAGAGGCCCGTTTGCTGCCGAATTAGAACACCCAGTCTCCCGCCCATCCCTCTGTCAACGCTCTCTGGGTGTGTTTATATGCAGGGCTGTACACAGTTGGTACCCCCCACCCGGCCAGGCAAAATGGTCGGTTCTGACAGCATCTCTCCTCCCGGGCGCCACGTGGTCTGACTGCCCCCTGCTGCATGGCGCGCGGACGGCTGTGTTCCAGCCCTGCCTGGAAGGCCTGTGGGAAAACTTGTGACTCTGATGTCCTGCATTGAAAGCCCAGCTTACCACTATTATCTGTGCAACCCGGGGAAAACTACTTAACGCTTCATCTATGTCTCTGCTCCGTCACCCATAAAATGGTGGTTATAGAAATACCTACCTCATAGGATGTTTGGGAGACAAATGACGTCATCCACATAAAGTTGCTCATACACTGCCTCACGACCCTCACCTTTCTCTCTCTGTGATTCTGCCTAAACGCTTTTAACTTCTGTTTGCAATTTCCCAGGGATACTTCTTTGGGTTCTGTTTATAGTAAGCTTTCTTCCTATGTGACACAAGTCCACAAAAATGGTCAGTGAAATGGGGGTGACTTCACCATCCCTGTACCTGATCCTTGTTAGACCAACAGCATATATTTGGGACCTTACTGGGTTGCAGAGCAGAGCGTGTGAGAGATGGACAAGCCTGTTCTCAGAGGCGGCTGTTGGCTGGTACAAGCTTGATCCTGTAACTTGGGCTTAATTGGCACCATGAGCTAATGAGAATAGCCACCAGGTCCAGATCTCTATGGCCAGAAGTACAGTCCAATAACAGATTTCTCTGGGAAATGGAAAATCCAAACAGGATGCTGGGAACAGGGGAAGAGAAGATGGCAGAGTTAGTGGACTAGCATGTCAGGCAATTCTGTCTTCTCTGCTGTCTCACTGCTTCCTGTCTCCCGGAGTCAGAGATAGCTGGTGGGCCAGAGGCCGTAAAAGGAGCAATTGCACACCAGGGATTTAACTAACCTCCAGGAAATGTCTTGGCATCCTCGAGTCCTGCCTGACACTCTGTATTCAAAACAAAGCACATTTCGCATATTAAAGTCAGTGCAGGAATGAACTAACACTGCATGAAACGACTGCCAACTCCACACGCCCACTGTCAATGAAAAGCAGATCACAGAGAGTGCATCTTCATCCCTTTCAGAAGGCTAGCACTCCTGGTAACCAGCAAGAAAAAAAAAGATACAAGGAATAGCAGCTTGCTCCTAGAAAACGTCATTGCCAGTTCAAGAAATTCCCATGAGGGCTGTGGGGAGCTCCCTCTCAACTCAGAGGTGTCCAAGGAAGAATTATCAAGCTATGCGATCTGCCCAGTCAAACCACACTGCTTCCATTTACCTGATGGAAACTGAGCCCAGATGAAGAAAAAGGCGACGAAAAAGCCCAACACCGTCCTGCTCGGGGCCATCCCTGCAGAAGAGTCTTCCCAGCAGAGGATGGGTTTCCTCTGAGAGGAGGAGAGGGTGGCTTGTATTTGGAAGTAATGGGATGCGCCCTTGGTCAGTGAAGTGAATCAATAAAGAAAGCACATTTCTACGGTCCATTTGCCAGGATCAAGGGCTGACATGACAGACAATAACCCCAGCCCTATAAGGCCCCATCTTCTGGGGATTCTATGGGCGCAGCAGCAGTGACGCCAGCCAGGAGCTGGAAGAGCAGGGGCCACACATCCCACGCGCTGACCCCGAGGAGGAGCACGCCTGCCCTCACCTCGCCCAGCTTCCACTTGCTATCAGATGAGGACCAGCTCCGGTTACTGAGGGGGGACAGTTCTGCCAGCCCTCGGGGTGGTTGTAAGGGTGCAGTCATGATGATGCAGAGATGTTCTGCACGTAAGGATGTTCAGGAGGATGGGGGCCTGGGAGAGCCAGGAGCCTTGGGCTGCCACTGTCCACAAGTGTCCCGAGGAGAAAGGGAGGGCGAGCAACCCCTTCACCAAGTCAGTGCCGAATCCCCAAGCCTGCAGCACTACCGCCTAGCAGCCCAAAGCCAAAGGTAGCTGGTGTCAGAGGGAATATCAAGCCCATGCCCCCAGACCCATCCCATCCTGCCGCCTAGGCTGGGGCAAGGCTCTGTTCCTCATTTCTGGAGTGCAAAATAGGATGACTAAAAAATGTAGACTCTGAAGTCAGACAGATTGATTTAGTAAGTACATGACCTTGGACAGGTTGCTTAATTTGTTGAACCTGTTTCCTCATCCTTAAAATGAGGATGTGACAGCCACATGGGCTGCAGAGGATATTTAAGGAGCAGTACATGCAAATGCTTATTATCAGTCTGTCTGTTGGTCATTACCACTAGCATTATATCCACATTTCTTTCTCTCCAGCTTTGAGCCCAGCTTTTCTGCAAATAGTTTTTCAATTCATAATGAACCTTTCCCAGCCTGTAAAACACAAAGGAGCTGATGTTTGTATATCTGTTTCTGTGACTTGCAAGGATGCAGGAGCAAGGTGACACTCTAGGGGACAGAGGACTGAGCCTGGTGACCTCCGGCCTGTAGGCATTTTGAGTGACCTGGAGTCTCTCAGACCTTCCCTTGTGGAGTACATGATAAGATTCACATTTTTTTTTTAGTACATAAGGAAATACCTGCTTCAGTCAAGCAGTTTGTCCAGTGTCCACAGTTCATAAATGTTGAAGCTGGAATGTACTCCATCGGACTCCAGTGTACCAGCTCTTAACCGATATATAATATTATACAATTACTGTCATTTGGCGTACAAGTCAACTGAAGCTACCAAGGAACATAGGGTAGAAACCCAAACGGCCAGCTTCCAGATCCTTCATTTGTGCTGACTCGTATCTACCCTCTGTCATCGACCCTAAGGTCTCTTCATCCCCATTTTCCTTCTTGGGAATGTTCCAGAATCAGGAAAACATTGAGCTACAGACTGGGTGACACCCACTGAGGAACCAGCAGAGCATGAAAAAAATCCTCATTTCCCACATGCCTCACTGATCAAGATGCCACTTGATCTGGACAAAGGCATAAATGTGGGTGTTTTGCTGTTATTTCTCAGGGACACTGTGCCAATACCGCAAGACCCTGCCGGTTGGTCATGAGGCTGCTCCTCTTTCTCTTTGCTGCTCTCTGCTTTCTGGCCCCAGGTAAACGAGTGCCTCTGCAGGGACGCTTATCCCAGGTGGTGGTCTGGCACGAGGTCCTCTTGGTGAGTCCCTGAGCATCATCACCTGTAGAATGCAAAGGCACGCTGCAGGGGACACCTGCTACAGGAGGTGACGTCTCTCTGTGCCTTTTCTGTAATGCCTTGCATTCCTTATCATCTAGGACGAGGGTCACAGGCTTAAAGAAAGAAAGATATGCCAGGAAAGGTGCTTTTTGGTCCCCGGTCTCCTGCTCACTAACAATAACAAATACTCGAAAAAGAAAATTTAACAGGTAGGGGTAGCCATCTATGGAGCTTTAAAAAGAGAGTTGTGATAGAGGCCCAGACAGGTCAGGAGGGGAGGCAGGAAGAGATGTTAGAGGAAGGGGTGCAGTGCAGAGACACCCTTCACGCCCTTTGTGGCAAAGGGAGCCAGTCAGCTGTGCTCCCGGAACCACGGTGGTGAGGCTGGCACTGGGACCGACAGGCTTCCCTTCAGGAAATGCACACGGTGCCCCAGGCCAGAGCCTTTACGGGAAGCTCTGCCCTACTGCCGACTCAGTGGTACCCAGAGCACCTCTTTTGTCTCCGAAGGCCCCTTTATGTGTATTTTACAGGTGCAGAAACTGAGCCTCGCATGGACTTCCCCAGCCCTGCCTGGCCACAGTGAGAGGAAGTATGCCGCCTATGTCAGAACGCCTGTCACTCTCCTGCTCCTGGGAACCTCCCATGGCTCTTGTTGGGCCTCTCCCAAAATTAAAGTCCCAATCCAGATTCATCCCAGGTTCCAGAGAGCTGAAGGAAGGGCTTTCTAGAACTCACAGTGGTTCCAAACTTGTGCCAGATGGGAGCAGTATCGCTCCTGTGTGGGCTCAGAATTTTCACACTAGCTGTGCACGTCTCTGCAATAAGCCTGTGCAAGTAGATTCTCTCCCAAGTAAATGGGGATCTGGGACCCGCAGTGAGCCGCGCCTTCCAGTGGCTTTGATGGGCACATTAGAAACTGACTGAGCTCTCCTTTCCAGATCACTCATACTAACTATACAATCAGTCGACACAATGCAAGAGTATGCAATATAAAATTACCTAGTATAAGTAAATGAAACCAACGTATTAATGGGCCATATATACATGCACACGGAGTTGCATTAACCTTCAGGTGCGTGGCCGTGAGGATGCATCAGAAGCCTCGTAGGCACAAGCGCCCTGTCTCTTTCCAGAGGCTCTCCTTTTCTGAGCCACTGCTATGAACGGGGTCCAATATGGGGACGCCTGTCAGAGTGATGAGGTCCAGCACCTCCAGGCTGAGATGGCAGGACAGTACCAGGGGGCAGAGAGAGCACAGACCCCTGCAGTGGGGGCCACTGTTCGCTGAGCTTTGCGATACTGGAGTTCTTAGGAACTTGCATGTGGATGCCAGACATGATTAGTGCCCATGCTGGCCTAACCCACCTGGGTTTTGTTTCACATCTACGCGAATCATTCACCTTTATATGTTGAAACTAATTGCAATTTGTGTAATCTGACACTTCCATGACATATACCCAAATCGGGCAACTCTAAGATGTCAGTTCTGGTAAGATGTGCTGTCTGTCCCTAACTTGAAGTGGGTTACTCGTAGGATTGCTGCTGATAAAACGGTAAGGCCACTTGGTGTTCTGTGCAGAATAGACTAAGGGGCCCTGGCACTTCCTGCACGCTGCCCCGTCTGGTCTTGAGCATGTGGATGGAATGTGGGGAAGGACTGAGAGGAAGCCTTAACCTCTTTCCTCCTGTCTGCCAGTCAACCTGAGAAGAGAATTAACCCAGGTGGTTCCCTTTCTTGTGCAGCCAGGAATGCATTTTTTGATGAGAAATGCTACAGGCTTAAAGGGAGATGCACGCATTCTTGCCAGAAAAATGAGGAACTCGTTGCTCTCTGCCAGAAGTTTCTGAGATGCTGTCTGACCCTCCAGCCATGCCAGAAGAATGAACAGGAGTGGTCGGTCTGAAGATTTACTCTTCCCAGAGCAACACACATGGGCTTCATCTCCCTTCCGCTTCGGCCTCTTCAGTGAGAAGACACGTCAGTAAAAATAAATGACTGCCTTTTACCAGCTTGTCAGTGTGTCACTAAGCCCTCAGGGGCTGCTTACTGCTCTAGGCCAAGGCCCAGGATCCCATCTCCCCTCTGGCCTCCCCCAAGTCTCCTCTGCTTGATTCCAGCCTCAGCCATGTGCTCAAAGCTGGTTACAAAGCACATGCTCTGGGCCTGGTACCCAGCGAGCGTAGAGTGATGTGTCTCCTCCTCGGGGAACTTTGAATCCCATTCACCAAATCACAAAAAAAAAAAAAAAAATGTGACTACAAGCTGGGATGGATGTTAAGAAGGAATTTAAAACATTGCACAGGGAGGGCTATAGTTCTGGGGCCCTTGACTGTGGGAGGAGGATGTGGGAGGTTTCCTGGACATTTTGACATTGAGGTTGGGAGCTGCCTGTTCAAAGGGGTCATTCATGGGTCAGGCCTACGTAAGCAAAGGCACAGAGGTGGCCAAGTCTGGGCAAGGGAGGCCAGCCTGGTCAGGGCACCATGGTGGGAGCACCAGTGCAGATCCGCGCTCCGAGCATGAGAGCTTCGTAGGCCACACGCTAAGGGTTTTGGTTGTGTTTAATTAAGAAGTAACAGCAAACTGCTGTAGGGATTTTAAGAAGAGGTATGACATGAACCAGTTACTGTTTTTTAAAAATTGTGCTGGCAAAGAATCTGTTAGTAGTCAATCAGATAGGAAGGGGGCTGGGGGTGCTGGGGAGACCACTGTCACATGTCTGCTCCATGATGAATCCTCACATTTACAGTCGACATCAGCCTCCCCACTGCCCCCAAAAATACCCCTGCTGTGGAAGTCTTGCTTCTGCGTCCTTGGCACAGTTCATCGTGCTGACTTACTCTGCCTTTCAGTGATCAGTGACCTTGACGCAGACAGGGTCTGTGGTTACGGGACTGCTCGCTGCCGCAGGACTTGGAGGACAGAGGAATCCAGGATCGGGAGGTGCCCCAACACCTACCCATACTGTTTGAAAAATGGAATGCCAAGTCACAGAACCGTGTGGAATGCTAAGACCAAGCTGGAGCCTGGTCCCCAGGGTCGCTGACAGCTGGACCTTGGAGCCACCCTCCTCGGGGCCTCCCGGCAGAACAGCGGCCGCTAACCCAGTGATTACGTGAGGATCTGTTGAATGCAGGACCAGTGTAGGAGGTGGCCCCGCAACAGAGGGCCTCAGCCTCCCAAGCCCCCAGTGGGACCCCTCTGGTTGTGCTAAGGGAGCAGAGCGATACAGCCTAAGTGTGGGTTTCAACACTTTAAAAGATGAACTGAAAAATGTATCTCATCAATCACAAGCCTATGTGCTATTTTTTTGCCTGAGTTGTATCAATTGATCTTGATAATGCTGTTTTTCTTTTCTGATCAGAAGCTCTGCTCAGCGGCTATACAGATCTTTCAGTTATTAGAATGGAAACTAAATTGATATTAAGTGCAATTTTGTCTGGCAGACACTCACTATGATTCAAAACATAGACCTGGGGGCAGGAAAAAAAGGAGATGGTGATGGAAAGCAGATGTCTGTGGAGGGTCACGTCCAGCAGATGGCAGCAGAGAGCAGCCCTCCCAGGGCCGGGGTCCTAGACCCCAAAAGGGAGTAATAAAACGTTTGACCTGCCTTTCCTGTGCAAACTTCATTGCAGGGTAGCCACATGCTTTTCAAGGAAAAGCTTCTCTCTACAAAAGGAGTGCAGCTAGTACCTGAAGGAGGCAATGATAGAATGAGGATATCATTGCTTTGCAAAGACCTAGGGAAATAATAATCTAGCCAATGTATGTCAATAGATAGCCACTAAAATAAGCAAGAATGACCACCTGATATTATGGGCCTCCTCAGGCATGCAACCACTGCAGAGCTGTTCAGCTGGACTGTGACCTTCCTGCCAAAACCAATCAAGTGAACCTTCACGGAGCCATCACCCAGCCACGTTCAACACGTGACTAATCTTGTTTCATCTCTTCCCGATTGATGAACTCCCACTCCTGGATTACTTCTAAGAACACTCAAGATGCCATGTCACTGTACCTGAAAAGACTTTGCAATACATAACTCAGAGACAAGGACTCTTTTTAAAAATATAGATCTATACTTACTAAATTTAATGGCCAGCCAGTATTCAGATGGCTCAGGTTGTCTCATAAGTGCATTCTGTTTCTTACTATCAGAATCCTTTGCGTTTGCTTGTTTACCTCCAAGGCCTCTTGTATGGCTGGCGTCGAGTGCTGAGAGTCAAATATGTATCTGGGCGGGGCTGCAGACCTTAGCACAGCAGTGACAGGGAAGCAGAAGCTGCTCCGCAGCCCCAGGGGATTCAGGGCTACGAAGGCCGGATGCAGAGCGCTCTGTCCCACAACAGCATCTCGATTTTAGGTTGTTTCTCCTCCTGTGTTGGGTCCCTCTTCATTGTTCTCATACATTGTATCTTACAAGTACTTCCCCCATTCTCTTCTGTTCCTCACAATACACTTGCATCCTAACCTTCTACATGTGGAAACTAAGCCTCCGAGTGATGGCTTTCCTAACATGGGTCAGGAGATTAGGCAGGGACAGGGATAAGCCCCACGCTCAAGGCCACATCAGAGACGACTAGAATGTACCAGGTGCTAGCATGCCAGCTGCCACTTCATGAACAATGTCCGGAAGTTTGCACCTTGATTTCCCCAGCTGCACTGGCCATTTACACGGTGTTCACAATGATCACTGTTATCTCTTCTCTTATGACCACTTTGACATTTTGCAATGAGAGGAGACGCTGTACTTCCCCATGTGACGAAAACTGTACAGGGGGCAGGTCAAAAGACATGAGCAAGTTGTGGAAGAGGCCGAGAAACAGGGAGAGACTTGGAGAAAAACTGCGAGGGGAAATTCGTCGGAAGGGCTTTGGAAGTATCTATGTAACTTCAGGAAATGACCGATTGGAAGTTCAGGTGGCCCCAGAAGTGTTTTTTGTTTTTCTGCATGATTTTTTTTTTTACACGAAAATAAATAAATTCAGAAGACAGTTTAGGACCCACATGACAGCCTTATTTCATACCATTTTACCGAATAGCAGTGCCCTACGGAGAAGCCCTTGGGGAAATTGATGATTTTATGCCAATGGCATTGATTTGGCCTCTCTGTCCACTTTCTGCTACTCTTTCTTCTCCTGCCTTTTTATACTCACCAAACCCACCCAAGGCATTCAGGCATAACAGTTACTTTTGGGGAACCGGTTCAGTGACTGTTCCCCTCGCAGTGGGGAAATACTGCGTCCACCGGTGTCCCTTGTGGTGGAGACATTCTAGAAGGCAGCCCTGGCCCTGGCTGCACCCACTGCCCTAGCTGGACTGTACAGGCAGCCCTCCTGCCGCCCGCACGAGCGCCATGAAGCCATCCCTCCCTGTGTTCTCCAGGCTTCTCCTTGTGGCCCTGCTGCTTCCAGGTAAATCAGAGATGTGGCCTGGGCCTGGAGGCCAGGGTCCATCTGAAAGGTCATTTCTGGGCTGGGAGTCCAGACTGGCCAGGGAGACACCAAGCCTTGGGAGGGCCCTTCCTGGAGGGGTTTTTAGGCAGGAGGCTCTTGGCGGGGTTTGTAATGACACAGAATGTTCTGGAGGCAGCTTTCCGGGAGAGCTGTCCAATGCTCTTTCTTATCCGTGCAGCCTTCCCCTTCTCTAGAGAAAGGCAGTCTGTGTCAGGAAGGACCGGAAATGTTATGGGGTCTCAACAACTATGTCGGTGGCACCCCAGGAAATAAGAGCTTGGCTAAGAAGGCTTGGCTGGGGATCCACCCTCCTGGGGGTCCTGGGGTGCACAGTCCAGGTCTGGAACTAAGGCTGGTGCCCTGCAGCCGCTCTGACCTGTGCCTTCCCTCCACTGGCCCAGGAAGGGAGTGGCTGATGGTCCTCTGCTGTGCATTTGACCTAAGCAGGGCCGTGCAGAGCCAGGTATGCCAGCCCCCAGGGCGCTGAGGACCCCAGAGAACCCGGGGGAAGGCACTCCAGGGCAAGAGGTGAACGGGTCCGGCCCCCCCACCGCCCCGTGAGGCGCTCCCTCCTGCCGTGCATGGCGCCCTACCCGGGGGAGTGAGGCGGCGGGTGGCCCCTGGCACGGGAGGAGGGCGGGGCTGCAGGAAGGCCGGCCTCCCGCGCTCCTGGGGGCCGCATAGCCCATCCAGGGCTCTGGAATCCTGGGGGCGCGAGAGGCCAAGAGGCAGAGCACCTGAGGCGTGTGCACGATCGCTGCGCTCCCCCGCCTGCCCAGGGCCAGGCTGCCAAGGGCACCCTCCCCTGACTGGGCCGGGAGTTGCCCCTCTGCGGGGTCCAGGCGGGTCCCCCGGGCTCCCGGGGCAGGAGGGTCCTGTGGAAGGAGGGCCTGACCCCACGGCCGCCCTGCCAGTCGGTGCAAACCGCCGCCAGCCTCCGATCCGCCAGGGCTGGGGGCGTCAACAGTTCCTGGGGCGCCCCCTTCACCCCAAAACCAATCCTGAGCCGAAGCGGGAGACACGGCAGGTGTGAGCAGGGCGTGGGGCCTCCCCAGCGCCACAGCTCCCCCCGGGGCCTCGGCAGCTGCCTCGGCTCCCAGGGACTCGCTAGTCCGGAAGGAAAGACCGTAATGCCATGATGGCACCAGCACCGGCCCGGGGCGTGGGTCACTCCGCCCCGCGGCACCCCTGAGACGGCTGTCACTCCCCCGGGGTTCATGGGGAGCTGAGGAGACCGGCGTTTCCCAGCTGGGCCCCTGGGGCGCGCCCGAACCGGGAGGGGAGCCAGAGCTGCGTGTTTCCACGGCCCGTCCTGTCTCTAGACGTCCTCATGGGTGCACGGGGCCGGGGGGCACGGCCCGTTCTGCAGAATCCCTGCACCGTCTTCTCCCCTCACCGACTTGGTCCTCCAAGAATGTGACCCGGCCTTCCCGCTGCCATCCTCAGCAGCTGTCCCTGGCCCTCCCCTTAAACAGACGACCCTCTTGTCTCAGGTACCCTTTTTCTCCTTCTGCGTGTTATTCACACTCTTGAGGTTTTACTTGCTTTGCTGTTTGTGAATCTCATTTCCACACGCATCTCCGTGAGGTGCAGGCTGGGCATGCAGCTGCCTAGGGGCATTCGAGCACCACGCCCAGAGGGAATCTCTAGGATACAGGCGCCGAGAACCACCTCAGTCCTCATTCCGAGAAAAAGCAACAAAGGGAGAGAACTTTCTCCGTAAAGAAATTCACAATTTCCCTACGCAGTGGAGGCCAGTTACCATTTTTATAGTCCTATTTTTATATCTCTATTTCCCACTTGATAGGATTATATTGGAAAAGTACTTACTATGGAGAAAATTCCAAGTCCAACACCTAAAACAGGACTTGGCCCAGTGTAGGTTCTCAATAACAATTTCTTGAATCATCAAGGAAATTGGTTTTGTTTTATGAAAAGAAATTGCTCAGTGGACAAAGCTTGGTCATGAACTTTCCTGTCGCAGGAGATTCATATTATGAGATCGCTGTGTCATATGAGTTACTGCGGCCATCCGCATGACTAAGACGCTGTCATGAGAATGACAATAGCAGCTACTTCTCACTTCATGCCGGTCTGTTCTAAATGCTTCCCATGAATTAGTTTATTTAATTTTCACAGCAGCCTTAGGAGGTACGGACTCTCACTATCCCCACTTTGCACAAGGCTCTTGGGATTCCCCTCAGGGATAACAGAGCTGGTTGTAGCCGGGCCAAAGGGTGTCATAAAGACCATGCCATCTTTCCTCTTGTTGCCCTTACTGACTTGTTAGAAAATTCTAGAGTCAGAGACTTCTAAGGACCAAAGTATTTCCCACCAATTTCTTTCTTATACCGTCTTGTACGGGTTTGAGTATACAATACCGTGGGTTCAAGTTATTAAATCTTCAATTATTAAATCCTCACCACCACTAGTGCAGTTACTATCTGTCAACATAGGAAGATGTTATAAAATCTTTGGCTATATTCTTCATGCTGTACTCCTATCCCTGCAACCATTTTAATTACTATAATAATGATTTGCAGTCATATGTAATAAGAACCCACTGCGTGCCAAGTACTTTGCTAGATTTCACACAAACTTGCAGGATGGTATATCATCTGTCTTTGGCAACCAAGGACATCCCAGCCCCTTGAAGAGTAACTTTCTCAAAACCACTAGCTGCCTAAAGAGGAGTAAAATTGGGTGAATTCAGAACTGCCTTCCTCCAGGGCCTCTAATACTACTCCCTCTCATTTCAACTCAGCACCAGTTTTATTAACTTTTTAGAATGAATTTTGGTGGCAAGAGATGCAGGTTGAATGGCTGGAAGGCCAGGAATGGTTTGGATTGTCTGAAGGTGAAATAACTGCAACCTCTTCTCAGGAAAAGGTGCATGCCCATTTCCGTTTCCTACTGGCAGAGGCCCAGATGGGACAAGCAGAAAGTTAGGGAAATCGACTTTAAAATAACTTGAAAAGATATCAGTTTCCTCTCCCTTGCCATCCTCCACCACATCCTTTGGGGCTAAAATGACCACTGCCTGATTCTTGGGATGGTCGTTAAGATGCTAATGTTGGATATTTCCTTATACAGAACCTGAAGCAGATTTCAAACTTTTCAACTGCAAGAGAAGTGAAGGCTACTGTCAAGAAGACTGTAATTATATGGAAACACAAATAGGCTACTGCTCCAGAAAGAAAGATGCCTGCTGTTGACATCCGAACTAAAGCTGCTGACAGAGGGGCCAAAGCTTCGTCCACCTGCCTGTTTCCAGACCACGTTGTCAGTCCAGATACAGGGTTTTTGGAGAAAGGGCCGAGCTGAGGAGTCAAGGCTCATCTGAAAGACAGGACACGCATTTTATTGTAGCAAAAGAAAAATGTAATCAGCTTATACACAATCTTGTAGACTTGATCTTAGAGAAAGTGACTTGGCTTGAAATACACGGCATCATCAAAGTCACACCATTTTTGCTGGTAGGTGTGGATGTAATAAACGTTCACAGGAAAGTGTTCAAGTAATTTGTTCTTTTATGGTAAAAATATTTTTGGAGTCCCTACTTTTGTTCTAGGCACTGAAAAGTGTAATGAATTGTATTCATGAACAGGTGGGGTAACAGACACCTAAATAAGTAAAAACCATAAAATGCCACATATTTGATAGTGGGGATATGCCCAAGGCAATATGTGGAGAAGAGAAACATATGCAATTTAAGGAAGGATTCCTGGGGAAATCTGAGCAAGGTTTTAGAGAATAATTAGGAGGCTGATGAGTGAAAGAGAGGCAGAGACTTCCCAGCAAAGCATACGGTTTGTAGAAAGGCGGGGAGGCATGAGTGGATAGTTGGCTAATTACACACTGAGCTCGGCAGCAATGCGCAAGGGACGGACGCACTACAAAGTGCAGTGAGGCTGGCGTAGGACATGCGGTGAAATTGTCAGCGAAAACAAGCTAACCTAAGAAGGGTCTCAGGTGCTCCGGGCGAGTGGCAGCCTCATATTTTCAATGTTGGGGTGTTTATTCTAAGGAAGGGAATAGGAGTGGATTGAAATTGTGTCACAGGAGAGGTGGCAGCACCAGGTCAGAGGTGGAGACAGTGGGGGACATCTGCTCAGTGACCAAGGCAGCGACGATGCCACGAAGGCGGGCAGTTCTGTGAGACACTAAAGAGACAGAGCTCACGGGCTTGGGACAGAGAAGGAGCACGGGCATGGGCGGGCAGGGATGTGCTGCCTGAGACACCCGTCTGGGACTTGGATGGACGCATACAGATTCCAGGAGACTGGACAAGGTAAGAATCAAATGGTGCACGAGGTATAATCTGTCCCCAGAGGAAGCTGTCTGGTGGCAGAGAGAGGAGCTGAGCAGTGCACAGGTTTCTGGGAGATGCAGACTGAGAGTTGCCGCTGGGCACAGAGGGCGCCTGAGACGGGCGGGGACTGCCGGGTACAGAATGATAGGCGGTCCGAAGAAGAAAGTGGTGCCTGAGACAACAAGCAGATCGGAAGGAGGAACGACTCCCCCTGGTCTCAGCGGTCCCACACTGCAGCTGGGGAGAGGCTGGGAGTCAGAGGCCTGGGGTCAGGGTGGACCTCCAGCCAGGGGACCCCAAGATTTAGCTCTAGGAGGTCAGTGTCTCCTAAGCGACAGTACAAACATTTATGCAAGGAGGCTTTTTATTAGTTTTTGGTATGAATTAAAATAATGATTGGGCAGGGGAGAAAGGGGGAGATAATGCGTATATGTGGAGACTGCTTAAAGGAAGCATCGAGTCCATGTGACCGTGCAGGCAGCACAGAAACTAGAGCCCTCCCAGCAAAAATTGCATCCAAGGGGATCACAGTCCTTGTGTCTCCCAACGAGGTCAGCTTCCCTTCCCTCCTCTCAGCAAATCCCCTGTAAGCATCCACTATGCCCCAGGCCTTGCTCCAGATGCAGGAGCTCCACTAAGGGCCAGATCCCCACCCTGGCATCGCTCACCTCGAACAGGAGGACAGACAATACTCAACGATTTGTAAGGAAAATAACTGGTACATTAGAAAGTGGTAATGAATTAAGGAACACCAGGGAGGAACACAAACCCTTAGGCGGTCTCAAGATTATTGGTGATTTTTGATTAGTTTATCTTTAAAAATACCCCGTTGAGTTATTGCATACCTCTTAAGTTTTAAATTCACAGTTAAAAGATGAAATTGATGCGCTAACATTAAATATGTTTTTATATATAGACAAAGTCTTTAATCCAGACAAAAATATTCTTTGGAGACTTAAGTTGCAACAGGAGGGTCACGTATTTAATTTAAGAAAGGACTTCCTGGGCATTAGGTCATAAAACATTTAAAGTATGATGCACAGAGGGATTTGGAAACCTACTTGAGGGTTCCTAAGAAACAGGTAAAAATGGATGTTTTCTACCACTGTGGGGTAAGCTTCACAGTTCTGCTTGGAGTTGAGGGAATGGGCATCGTGGCTGCCCAAGGCCAGTCCTGAGCCCGTTAGCCTGTTTGTTAGGCTTGTGGGCTCTTCCCAGAAGCCCAGTCAGTGCAGGGCCCCAAGTGGGTGACGCTTCTTGGACATCGGCTGTGCCCTCAGTGGGAGGAGACCCTTAAGGCAGCACGTCGTTTTAAGTCATTAAAATAGGTCCAGCAGGTCGCTAAAGGCCTGGCTGCCTGTCTGCTCCCCAGGCCCACCACGTGCAGCCCGAATCCTGGCCTCCCACTGCACCCCAGGAGCCTTCTGTGAGCTTTGATCCCTCTAACTCTCATCTCCCGCGCTTCCTTGTCATCAGGAAGTCTGTGTCCTTCTCACTGCCCCAGGGCTGCTGGACAAGGGGGGCCGGGCGGGTAGACTCAGTCAACCATGTCCCTGTTTGGCTTCCTATGACTTTATTATCGGCTACACCTAATCTTTTCTTCCTGTCCACACAGGTGGTGGTCACTTCTGCCCTGTGTGTCTGGCCTGCTCTGACCCAGACTCCCCTTATCTTTGGGGCACAGGAAATGATTTTACTGGATCCAGGGAATCTTTTAGTAATAAGAACAAAAATTCTAATCGGTGTGCCCAGTAAAAGGAAACTGAGTTCGTTCACAGCGTCTGTCTCTTCCTTGATACACCAAAAAATCCCCTGGAGGCGGATGAGTGGCGTGAGCACTATCTTCAGATAAAGGAGACACGAATTTGGTGTAGGGCTATGGGAAAATGATAATTACTTGCCCCACCTTCTCCCTGGCTTAGCCATGTGTCTGGAGAATGACTCTTTTCCCCGAGACGGTTGTTTTGCTGAATCTTCCCAATACTATTCCATTGCCTTTATTTTGCAGTTTTTTTCCCTATGCATGCTGTGTGGATTGGAATCTGTCTCTACTGGCAAACATGTATTCATTCACAGCCACTGATTGAGCTCCTGTTACATAACAAGCACCGTTCTAGGTGCTAAAGATACAGTGAAGAACCGAACGCACAGAACTCCTGCCTGCATGGCGCTTATGCTCTGTGGGAGAAACGAGTGAGTAGGAGAGGTAAGCAGCTTCGCCCCACCCGGGTGTGGGCGGTCCCAGGGTTCCCGGCCAAACCCTGCCTGGCCTCATGTAGTGAAACAGACTGGAATCAGAAGTGAAAACTCTAAAACCCCGGAGCAACGCCCTTGTGTCATCGTTACTGTTTCATTCACGGCTCTAGTGCGCAGAACTGTAATTTCTGGTGCTTTTGATTGGCGTTTCCTTGACGGTCGATGATGCGAGCATCTTTCCATGTGCCTGTTGGCCATCTGTATGTCTTCTCTGGAGAAATGTCTATTCAAGTTCTCTGTCCATTTTTTAATTGGGCTGTTTGTCTAATTATTGTTGAATGATATCCAGGTTCTCTTTCAATATATAAAAATGTTTTGCTACCATCAAATGTTTTCAAGCTCTCTTCACACCGTCTTCTATATGAGCATAAGGGACTAGGGAATAATGATCTCTAAGTTGGGACAAACAGAGCTTTGGTTCCCTTCAACCCTGTAATTATGCCTGTGAATCTGTGACTGACATAATGAGAGTATTCAATGAGCCTGATTTTCTAGTTTGCCTTCCTTTGGAATGGCATGCCTGATTCCCCAAAACTATTTATGAAATTCTCCCCAAGAATTCTGACATTCTGAGTCTTTGGCTTGGAAGTAGATTCAGATGTAAAGGAAAAGGTGGGTGATAAACCCTGATACTGTTAATTTATTTCTTCCGCAAATGAGCTGATCTTCCAACACAGCTCATACAATTCTCAAACTGTACAGAAAATAATTTCCAAACTATAATTTAGAACTATTTGAGTGAGCAGTGGCTGAACTGCTAGAAAAAATGTACCATCCAACTTTGCCTTAAATCTTTTCTAAATCAGGTCAGTATAAATAGCAAAAAAGAATGCAAAGTATAAAACATATCTTTTGCCTTATGTACTAAGGGATTTCTAAAAAATGGCTCATACCTTTGTTTATATTGACTCCCATGTTTTTGTCACAGAATTCTTGTATCTCATAACTACACTTTCTCCATCCACAAAGGTCTATTCAGAATTACAATCAGCCATTGCAGCCCTTGAACTTAGGGTGTGTTCTTGATGTGGAAGCCAGTTTTCTCAAGGGTTGACTCACACTGCCTTTTTCACAAAGGGAGATTTCTGAGATGTGTTCAGAATGAACGTTCCATAGAAAAAGAATTTCAAATTTTAACAGATCTATTACGTACTGACACCCCCCACACCTACCCCCTCACACACATACATCTTGATAACCATTCTATGATTACTTAGCTCACCGTTACCCACAGGTGACCTTTTTGTTAGCAAAGAGAAAAGCAGCTTTTGGTTCCCAAATCTTCTCAAGTCTTGTTTCATAGCTGTTCTTACCAGGTACAGAAACGCCCGTGAACCAGGGGGCCCTTTGTCAGGACATCTTTGCTTAATCTTTCTGGACCTGGGATCTCCAAGGTGGCCACCTGGTCCTGGCCTCTTCCGGATGCCCACATGGCCCACCTGGCCCTTGCTTCCCTCCAAAGTCTGGGACCACCACCTACCTCTTCTTCAAAATCCATCTTCCAGGTAAGATGCGTGGTCAGATATGTTTTCTGTGGACTGGGTAAGTGCAAGAAACATAACAGCACAGCTGTTACGAAGAACGAGAAAACTCGCCGTGCACCTACGTAAAAAATGTCCAGGATCTACATGTAAGATCAGGCAGGTCCAGAATAAGTTGTATGGTCTGCTGGTACAAAGAGGAGTAGAGATCCATACATGCTGATGTGTACATAGAACAGCTCTGGAGGGGCTGAGAGAAACTAGTGTCAGCTGCCCCAAAGGCGGGGGGGCCCCGACACAGGGAAGAAAACGTGCTTTACACTTCCTAGTAAGTGAGTTTTAAAAGAAGTAAATTGAAGTGATGCTGGAGCTAGAATCCAGGGGCAGCAGAAGGGAGCTGCGTTGGCAGACATGTTAACGCAAACTTTAAGGGTCACCGCGCAGTGTCCTTCAGACCTGCTGCCCCAAGGCCGCCCGCCTCGTGAAGCCCTGCCTGCTGGTTCCCTGTCAGGTGGGCCTCTGGGTGAGGCTCCCAGTGTCTCCCACCAGGCGGCCCCTCCTCGGGTGAAAAACCTTTGTGTAATGGGAGAAGAGACCACCCTCTTCCCAAGCAAGCCACATGCCGACTTCTGGTACGTAGACTGGATTTGCCAGACTTCTGTGTCCTGCCCCATCTCTCTGGCTCTCTTGCAGAATACCCGAAAGGCACCTCCAGGCTGTGAGCATCTGCGGCGTGGTGGGATGGCTTGTGAGGACACGTTATTGCTGGCTGTCCCACGTGTCTGGGTGTTGTAGTGTTCTGCGGGCGCTGTAGTGAATGATGCTTGTCCACGTCTCTTGGTGCCCACGGGCCTCCCTCTGTGGGGTCTCCACCGGGGAGGTACCCGAGGGTTCCAGGGCGGTGGACACGGCCCAATCGGAGCCCTCTGAAGGTAGGGACCCTGCCTTCGCACACCAGCCTGCCCATCACCTGGCACACACCTGGTGCTAAGTACCACTCCCCAAGGGGGTTCTGTTTGCACCTCAACCAATTACAGGTACCAAGTTACTGGTCAAGCCTGCTTCTCTGAATACCAATAAGACAGTCTATTTTTAGGCCAAAAGGAATAGTGTCCAGTACCTTTGATAGGGAAAGATGTACAAGGACAGCAATCTAGCCCTGGGGGGCTCCCCTCTGTCCCTCCCCCCAACACAAACAACAAAAAAACACTCCGGTGGTTTCCCGCTCTGCCGAGCACGGGGTCCCAAGGTTCACTCCCTGAACTCCCCCCCCACTCGCCTACTCGCTTGCAGTGCACGGAGGAATGTTACAGATATGGGAGCAGAAAGATATATGTTTTTCTCCCTTTGCCTTTGTTCGGGGCTCAGACTTTTGGGAGGTTGCTCCCCTCTGAGCCCACCGGTGTGAAATAAAGCCTCGACACTCCAAGACCTCCGAGGGCCGCTTGGTTCTTCCATCAGCGATCCAGTCCAGGTTTTCCAGTATTTTCCATAACACCTTTTGCCCACAGCCTATCTCAGTAGAGCGGATTAATGTGCTCGTTCCTGCTTAGTGTCCTCAAAACCTATAAATGTCATTGTTGGGCCGCCCCCCTCCACTCCTTCGTCAGACCTGCTTTCCTGCAGGGAGAACTGGGACGCCTGAGGGTGCCTGAAACATGAAGGCCCACTTTCTTTGTGCTGTTCTCCTCTGTCTGGTCCCAATGAACTCAGGTAACTGTCTCGTGCTACAGTGGAAGGCTGCTCCTGGCTGTCGTGCAGGATCCCGCAGAGCACGGGGCAGGTGTGGGGCTGGGGTCTGTGTGCTGGAAGTGGGTGCAGCGGCCCCCGGGGCTCAGCTTCAGACCACCTGTAGCTGCCCAGGGGAGAGTGCTTTAAAAGCTAGATATGAGTTATCAGGGTAACAGCCCAAGGCAGAAAGGCATCTTTGCTCTGATACAAACAGGAGGAATTCCCAACACAGCAAGAAAAGCTTTCAGAGGGAAATCACAGTCCTAGGATGTCAGACTGGAAGGGGCCAGGGGTCTCGTGGTGGTCTGCTGTGTCCCTGCCAACCAGTCACCGAGCTCCTCACACTTAGAGTCGTACCCCTCCGGCCTCACACAGGGCCGGGCTTACAGACGAGAAAACAGGCATGATCAGTTCAACGAATCGCCCAAGGAGAAACAGTTACTGGAAGAATTGAGATGGGACTTGGGCCTCTACAGCCCTGGGGTGGCTCTCCTGCCCGGTTAGAGGCGAGGCCCGTCCCATCGCTGTCCCCCCAGCCAGGACAGCCGAATGAGATGGGGACACAATGCAGCTGAGACCTTGCTCAAGGTTGTCTTTTAAATCTTGCAAGACCAACGCTATGGGTATTTTGTGGGGTTTTTGGTTTTATTAAGTCATGAAAGATGGCATGTGCTGACCCGGCGTAAGACCTTTCTTTCAACCATCTCATTCCCAAATAGAAAGCTTTTTAAAAAACCGAGATATAATTGACATATAACATTATATTAGTTTCAGATGTATAATGTAATGATTCCAATTTTGTATATCTTGCAACAGGATCACAGTAAGTCTAGTAAACATCCATCACCACAGAGTTACAATTTTTTTCTTGTGACAAAAAATGCTTTCTTTATGGGTACGTTAGGTGGTCATTCATGTCAGGGTGAAGAGGACGGTTTTCTTCCTTTCTGTTGTAGTATATAAAACTGAGAATTGGGCCACAAGCTGAGAATCAGGATGCTTTCCAATTTCCTCAGCCACCAGCCCCACGCTCCTGTTCGCTCTGTCCTGCAAACCCCTTGTGCCTCCCCTGAGGCATAACTCACACCCACTACCAGGAAGGTCGAGAACCCTCTCATAACATACTAAGAGAGAATAAAATATACACTCTTGCAAATATTCTAGGGTGCCCATTATTGTTCCTATTTTAAAGCTAAGGAACAGAAGCCCAGTTCCACTGGAACTTACCACCTCGTAACTGGAACTTCACTTTGCAAGAATATAACACACATTTGGAGTTGAGCTCTGGGCTGGGGCCACCCTTTATTCTCTGTGAGACATGAATTCAATACACTTCTGTTCTACTGTATCAACAGGGGATGTTCCACCTGTAATGCGAAATATCATCTGCCTTATGCAACACGGAACCTGCAGACTTTTCTTTTGCTTTTCTGGTGAGAAAAAAGGTGAAACCTGCTCCCACCCCTGGAATAGGTGCTGTATACCAAACACAGAGGAAGAAAGAAAAGATAAGCCAGAGACCTGAAATGGATGCTTCCGGAAGACGGAAGGGATGGGGCTTGGGAGAATGGCAGCAGATTGCAGGTACACAATACTTATTGAATGAATCCAGTACCCAGACTGCAGGTCTGAAGAAAGAATTGTCCTAAAGGCTTGTTTACTTTGCCTTTTCCTGTTTTTTTTTTATTAAAGAGTCTCCGAATGTTGTAATTGCCTGCCTCCTTTCCTAGTCCCCAGGGGGTCTCTACCCACCCACAGATGGGGGTGAACTAGACACCAACCTTCAAACTGATCGCATTCAGAGGGACAGAAAAGCAGCCAGTCTATGGACCTCGCTTCCACCAAATGACATCCTTCGCCTCATCGAACTCAACACCAGCCTCATCCTGCTTATTCCCCCCACTGCCAAGGGCCTCCCCACATAATAACCACAATACAACACATATAAATAAGATCTTGTTGTTTTCAAACATTTACTTTTAGGTTATCTCAACTGATTGACACAACAGTCTTTGGACTGTGTATAAGCAGTTTCATTTTAGGGATGGAAGGGAAATGAAAATCAGAAGGTTAAGCAAATTGCCCCCATTATCAATTCCTAAATGGGATTCTTGACATGCCTAATCAATGAAGCGCCCGTTGCTCTGTGCTACCTCTGAAGACCATATCATCTCTGAGCAACTAGAATGAAATAAGGGCTCCTGTTTGTGTAGATTCCTGAGCTCATAACCTGGTGCCCTTTGCTGGGTCCTGTTCAAACATGTTATCCACAGCCTATCTTTGAGCCAGTCATCCAAAGAGTAGTGAGTATCAATTTACAGGTAAGGAATGTAAAAAAAAAAATACAAAAAACACAGTAAAAGCGAATGTGCTGATGTATGAAACCACCTGCCAAGCTTTCTCTAGGCTAACAGCTCCATAAGACACCTTGTTTTGGTATTTCTGGTTGAATTCAGTTTGCTCAAGAATAAGCTGTGCTTACTTTAAGAGTCACCTAGAAAATACACCTTTGGGTTCCGGTCTGGATGTAACACCCTGGGCCTCTCCCCAGGCTCTTCTAAACTCATTCCTGCTTTTTATTTTCTATTGTCAGACAGACTGGTGGGGCTGCGGGGAGTGGAACCTCTCTCGGCCACCGGCCTCTCTATGCAGCCCTCTCTCCCCTCCTTCCAGGGCTGGGGACCTGGTACGAACAATGTCTGCCTGGGAGGGGGGCTAGGGCTCCCCGCTTAAAAGGTGGTTGAGTTGCACATGGTCCTATGAAGCCCAGGCAAGGTTGCAAGAGCAGCGAAGCCCCCGCGTGCGGACGGTTTCCCCAAGCGGAGGCTCCCCCGCCCGGCGGGCAGCCCGTGCGTACGCGCACTGGCCACCAGAGGGCGCGCCGCCCCCTTTGGCGCCGCAAACTATTTTGATTGCTGTGCATTGATTGGGAAGCTGGTCCAATTGGCCAACGAAAGTAGCTGCTGGGAATCAAAGCCCGGCTGGCAGCAAAGAAGCCTGAATGACCGACACGTCTGCTGGGCCCGGTGGCGGGAAAGAGCCACGGTGACGCAGGGCCCCGGGCGTTTGGGCGCGGTGCTCGGCACTGGGTGCGGTGCGCTCACAGGAGGGCATGGCCGAGGGAACCGGAACACCTGACGCTTCTCTTCCTGGCGGTCACGGTGCTGTCACAGCAGGAACCTGCAGAAGCACGGGCGGTGGGCAGTGACCAGGCAAACTTACATCCCCGAGCCAGGTGGCCCCAGTGAGTTACATACACATCATGCCCCAGGCACCACCTGTGGGGGCTGACTCCCTTCTCTGGGAGGGTCCTCGTCCGTCCTCCTAAAGGCACAGGGACCTGCCCACGCCTGCAGAGCTGACAGCCACGGCCCCAGAAGGTCAGGCACCCCGGAGCGCCCTCCGGGGGGGCCCCTCAGCCACCGCTCTTCTGAGGGCCTGGCCTCCTGCCGCTGTCACCTCCACCCAGCAGGGATGTCCCCTCTCCAGAAGCACGGAGAGGGGCTGTGGTGGACCTCCACGTCCCTCCCCTTCACCCAGGCCCTGCAGACTCCCTAACCCCCCTGCATCAGACCTTTCAGGCACACACAGAATGTTTGACTGACCCTTCTGGAAATCTCCTTAGAGAAGTGCAAGAAAACTGAAGTCCAGTGAATTAGTACTTTCCCCGATTCCAGAAGGAAAGCCCCTAACTTCCCTTCCCCCAGAATCACCAGCGTCTGAGCTGCTGGCCTGGGTCTGGCACTCAAGACACGTTTGCAATTGGAGTTCAAGGTTAGACAGGAAGGAAGAAGGTTTTTGCCGAAAAAGTAAAAGATGAAGATGTGGAAATGGATGTTGGTTAACTGGCTGGGGACGCCTTTCACGGTGTGCCCGCACATCCAGTCATCATCCTGTAGCTTAACCTCTCACAGTTCTACCAATTACACTGCCACAAAGCAGGAAAAAGTTTTTTAAAATCCAAACAACACAAAATAGAGAAAACACAATCTAATTACTAGAAAAAGGAGGGAAGAAAGGCAGAGGGGAGGGAGATTTTTTTTTTTGACAACTGGGGCTCAAGAGAGGAACCAGGCAAGCCTTAGGGAAGCCCCTTTGGGCTCAATATGGAGAAAAGTGAAATAATGTTCACTGCAGCAGAAAACGGAATGGGGCCCCGTTAGAAGCAGCGAGTTTGCCAACACTGCAAGTTTTCACGAGGACAGAGGAGGCGGCGTATCTAAGACACGTGTTACGTGACCGGGAAGATCCTTTTAAATCTTGAAATTCTGTTACCGTAGATAATAGAGCAAGAAGATAGTCATTTAAGCACGTGAATCAGCCGCCCTAGAAAACAGGGCTTTGACCACATCAGTTTTGGTGCTGTTGCCCCGTACAGAGAGAAGACCCCCGCACCTGCCCGGTGCCCCCTCACTGGTAGTTGAGAATGGGACGGTCAGTCCTGACAAGATAGGGACCCCAGCTTGAGCTCTTCTCTCTGTGGAAGATGAGGGTTGCTTCACCTCTGTTACCTTCTTCCCCATGAACCTTCAATGCATGTGTCATTGTGGGGCTTTGTAGCAAGGACTGGTGACACCTGCCTGGCCAGGAGGAAGGGTTCCCTGCAAGGAAATTCCCCTGGCAAGAGAGGGTGGCCCTATGACCTGGACATGCTGCTGCCTGTCAGGAAGAGACTTCTGATGTGGAGAGACACCCCACACCCTGACCACTGCATCTCGTCAGAGGCAGAGGCTGAGAGACTGCCCGCCAGGCACAGCATGCATGCGGGCACCACACGGTGGTGGAGATAGCACCCGGTAAGGCAGATCATGACAGACACAGCAGGGCGACAGAGGGAAACAGAGGCAGAGAGCAAGCGAGAGGGCACTGAGCTCCATCCATCGGACAGGGGAAAGCGACTGGAAAAAGAGCCGTTGGGGGTGGTCATAGCCAGACAGGCCACTCACACAGACCGACATGAAGGAAGAAAGCATCACGGGCTCTCCATGTGGCTTTGCAGGGCGTCTGCAGGCTGCTATCCGGAGCTTGCCCATCTCCCCAGGGAAGAGGCAAATACCCAGATTCAGTAAAGCGAGACCTTCAGTGGGAATGTCAGGGAATTGGGCAAGGCAGCCCGTGACACAGAGCGCCCTCATCTTCAAGAAATTCCAGTTCTGAAGAAGTTACAGGGAACTGATTGGGCAGAGATGCAGCTTGCCCCTCTGAAGAGCAGTGCACCCTGTCCCTGTCCCGGCCCTCCCAGGGGTCTCTCCTGGGAAGGGAGCCGTGTGCTCATAACCACATGACCATGGCGGTGGTCCCCTAAGACTCAGCAAGTGGGAGAGCGAGAGGACTTCCAGGACTGAACCCATGGCTTTTTTAGAACATCATCTCACAAGTGGCTTCCAGCACTTCTGCCATCTTCTAATTGCTGGGAACGAGGCCAGCCCCAGACCACGAAAAGGGGATAACACAGCGAGAGCAGGGGCACCGGAGCCCGGCTCAGGGACCACCTGCACGCTCATCATCCTGCAAATGTCTGCCTGGGGTCGGCCAGCCAGGGCCCGCTGGCTACATCCAGTGGCTGCCTCTTTTTGTAAATAACATTTACAGTAACAGAGCCGTGAGCGTTCGCTCGCATACTGTTTTTGACTGTGTTTGCTGAGTAGCTGGAAGAGAGATCATATGACCAGTAATGCCTGAAAGTGTTTATTGTCTAGTCCTTCACAGGAAAGCTTTCCTGGTTTCTGATGTATGCAATCATTAACACATTTTTTCAAAATACGGATGAGGAAATTGAGCTAGAGGTGCCAAATCTGTCATTTGATGGCACTTCTTTGGTGCTCCATTACCGTGAATTTCCCAGCGGGCACCCCAAGGGGCAGTTACCTGCCAAGCGTCCAAGGTGACACAACTCTGTGGGGGGAGGGAAGGCGTCAGCTCTCTGGACTCCCATTCACCCCCCACCGCAGGCGGCCATTTGGTTTCCCATTGGGAAACCTGGCTGCCAAAACCTTTGACCCAAAGGTGGATTTGGGGTACGGTTATAATGACCTCAAGTACTACGGTGGGTGGTTAGCATCGTCTGTGAGCCTGACGGACTTGGGCACCAAACCTGAATTCCATCCAATCTACTTCCTTTCTCGTAGCCTCTGCTTCCTCATGCTTAAAATCCAGATCTTAAGCCTCACACCCTTGTGTCCCCAAAACGCATCAAAGTGTCAATTACAGTGTTGGGTACATTACGGCTCAATGGATGCCGGTCATTGTGTGTAAAACATTGGACGGTTTCCCCGTTGTATTGCAGCAAGAGCCACTGGGTTTATTACTTCAAGAACCAGTTCTGATTAAATAATAGTGACAGAAGCCTTTTGTTTTAGATGATTTCCTGGGCCCCCCCCCCCTCGCCTTCTCTCCCCCTGCCCCGGCCCCCGCTCCCAGTGGGCTGGCCTGGGGCCTTGGGGATGGTTTTGTAGGAACCCCCTACGCCTCACAGCTCCCGGAGGATGCCGTCAGCAGGCTGTGGGGGGCTGGCAGCAGGGGTCTCTGGGGCTGAGTGTGAAATGCGGCCAAGGAACTTGATCAGAGCGAAGAAGATACACAGGAAGGAAGGCGTCACGTGACCTCCTTCCGCTCAAAATGAAAACATGGCTGTCATACAGGCAGGAGGGCAGGAGGGGAGCCTCATACACATTTTCAATGTTCTTCCTCTTGTCCTGCTCTCGCCCTCAGGCCCCAGGGACCAGCCCCCGCCCGGGTGGGTTGATTTCAGGCTCTGGGGAAGGTTGGTTTTAGGCCCTACCTCCCTGCTCAGGCTTCCAGGGCCTGAACTAGCTGGAACCTGTCTGGAGCTGTCACACCTCTGCCTGGCTCGCTCTCCTTCCCCGGGGTCACCACCTTACTGCTCTGTCCTCATTGGTGCCTCCACCTCCCCTGTCCCTGCCTGACCAGCCCACCACCAGTCTTGCAGGCCTGCCCCCTCGCACACTTCTGCCCACACTCCAACCTCTGCTTCTACCCCCCAGCGGGCTCCAGCTCTCAAGTGCACCTCTTTATCTCCTCATCACCACAAGTATAACAGCCCCTGGTTCAGCGTGCAGTCTCCTGAAATCCTCTGACCCACCCTCCCGATCACACTGGCTGAGAATTCTCTGCTGAGGCGTGGATGCGCTCAGATCGGTGTGTTACACACCCCTTGGACCTGATGGTATTCTGTTTCCTAACTCTTCTGGGGTTATTTCTCTTGTATGATCATCCTTCCTAAATTTCCTAGTTTGAAAATACCTTAACGTACACATATGGTGAAAGCAATATGGGACTTGAGTGTCTACTTTCTCATTAAGACGCAGACACGAGTGAAGAAGAAAAACAAGAGTCTGTTAAAGGGGAAAAGGAACGTTCACGAACAGTGATGGTGTTGGACGCTGTCCGTGGAGCTGAGTAGCAGCACCCAGCGAAGCGCAACAGCCAGGCAGATAGAAGCAAGGACAGGTGGATGTCGGCAACATGGCAGCTGTAGGGGGACAGAGTGGCCCCTGTTCCCTCTGTTCCCAGGAACTGAAAACACTCGGTGAGAGAACTGCTTTTTGGAGTTCTGTATCTGTCCCTTTCATCTTTCCTTGTGGTGCGGTCTCAACCATCTGGGTGCAGGACACCCTCGAGTTATCTAAGCTACAAAGAGAAACACGGAGAATAGCCAAACATTTCTCAAAAGCTGCAGTAATTCAGGAGACCTTTTTCTTTTTCCCCAGCAGGATTCAGCCCGGTGTGCCCACACATGGGAGAATCTGCCCTTCAAGTCCCAGCCGGACGCAGTAGGAATACTGTATGAGGTCATCCGCGCTCCCAGCACTCTGCCCACCCCTCCCACCCCAGGAGGTTGCTGCAGACAACAGACTCCTCACGCCCCCGAGAGGGCCCGGGCCCCGTGCACTGTCTCGTTCTCTCCTGTTCTTGTGACATTCTCAGGAGGTACAACAGTGCTCACATGAAGGAAAGTCAAGCAGTGCAATTTGCGGGGATTTGGACGTGTGACCTGAGACCCCTAAAAGGGGCTCTCTGTGAAGGCTTGGTGC